>NC_082667.1:36081073-36388016 GCF_025265405.1 Mesoplodon densirostris
GCCACAAGGCGGCAGCATTTCTCCATTCCCCAATCTGGTTACTAGGGCAGCAGAGCCTTTCTGGAAGTCCTGTTCCTAGGTTGTAAATTAAAATGGAATGTGTCAGGAGAAACCCCCATAAGTTTCTGTTACATTACTTCTTGTTCGTTGTTTTAGTTTTTTTAATCGGGGTAATGATTAGAATATTGTTTGTCCTAGGTGTACACAATCTGGTTCATTTGTGCATAACATATATATATATATATATATATATATATATATATATTCCTGTACAGATCCACTTCCCATGTAAATTATTGCAGAGTGTTCCATAGACCTCCCTTGCTATATGGTCGTTCTTTTTGATATATGTATTTAATAGGTATTTGTACACGTATGGTAACCGTAATCTTAATTTTTCCATTCCCCCCCTTTCCTTTTAGATAAGCATAGTTTGTTTTCTAAGTCTGTGAGTGTCTTTCTCTGTGGAAATATGTTCATTTGTGTCCGTTGTTAGATAACGCCTATAAGTGATATCATAGGATATGTCTTTTGCTTTCCGACTTACCTCATGTTCTGTGATTATCTCTAGGCTCATCTGTGGTGCCTCAAAGAGCAGTGTTTCATTGTTTCCCATGGCAAATATTCCTTTTTGTACATGGACCACTTCTTTTTCCACTCATCTGGTGATGGGCATTTTGGTTGCTTCCGTGTCTTGGCTATTGTGAAAAGTCCTGCAGTGCAGCTGTTGAAGCCTGTGCCTTCTTGACTCTGGATTTCTCGGGTGAGAGGCTCAGCAGTGGGCCTGCTGAATGGAATGGTGGCTCAATTTTTTCATTTAAACGCAGCTCCTTTCTGTTCTCATTATTGGCTGTTACCACTTTCCATCTCACCTGCAGCTAGAGGGTACACAGTTCTCTGAAACCCCTTCAGCATTTATTGTTTATAGACTTTTAGCTGATGGTGGTTGACACGTGTGAGTTGACACCTTTTTGGAGGTTAGATTTGCATGAGTCATATAATTCCTCATGTTGAGCTTTTATCCATTTTCCTCTTTTTTGAAAATGAGTGAGTCAAACTTACCCCTCCATACTATCTCCTTGAAAATTTGCCAGTTTTGAATTTGTTTGGCCATTCCCTACCTCCGCACAATTATTTAGGGCAGGTGTCCTTTACAGCCCTGAGTCCCTGTGAATGTTAAGTGACCATTAGCTGTGGGTTTAAAGCCACTCTTGTGGGAAACGGCCTCAAGGCGGCAGCATTTCTACATTTCCAACTCTGGGTTTTTGGGCAACAGAGCTTTCCTGGAGATCGTGTTAGTAAGCTGCAAATTAGAGTGGAATGTGCCAGCGCAAACCCCCAAGAGCTTATATCTCCTAAATTGTTGTTTGTTTTTTAAATTTAATTTTTATTAATTATCAGAGCAAATTTGATAAAAATGTAGATTCTCCTAGGTGTACCGTTTCTGGTTCATCCTATCAATGTATCTGTCTATTCCTCTTTGGATCCTTTCCCGTGGATGTCTTTATAGAGTGTTGAGTAGACCTGTCTGCGTATTCCATAGGTATTTCGTGATTCTATATTTCATAGGTATTAGTATATGTCTGTTAACCCCCATATCCTAATTCATACATTCCTTACTCCTTTCCATTTGGTTAAACATAATTTGGTCTTCTGAATCTATGCATGTCCTTCTCTTGGAAATTATTTCATGGGTATCAATTTTTAGGTAACACCTATAAGTGATGTCATAGGATGTCTGTCTTTCGGTTTCTTTCCTACTTCATGTTGGGTGATTATCTGTAGATGCTTCTATGGTGGTGCCAACGGCACTGTTCCATGCTTTTTCATGGCTAATATTCCATTGTGTACATGGACGACTTCTTCTTGGTGCATTTTTCTGTTGATGGACATTTTGGATTCTTCCAGGTCTTGACTATGGTACATGTTGCTGCAGTGCAGGATTGCCAGCCTGTGTCTTTTTGATTCTGGTCTACTCAGGTGATAGGCCCATGAGTGGGCCCACCAGATCACATGGTAGCTCCATGTTTACCCTTAAACGCACCTCCATTCTGTTCTCACTACTGGCTGTTACCAGGTTACATCCCACCAGCAGCTAAAGGGTATGCAGTTCTCTAAAACCCCTTCAGCATTTACTCTTTGTAGACTGTTTTTGCTGATGATCATTCTGACGGCTGAGAGGTGAACGTTTTTGTACACTGGATCTGCATGTCTTTATTAATTCCTGATGTTCAGCCTTGTTCCATTCCCGATTTTGAACAAAAAAGAAAGACAGAAAAAGAAGCAGAAGCCAAATGTGCATAAATTATGCCTCTTGAAACTGTCGGTTTGAAATGTGGACGTCTTTTGAATTTTTTGGTCGATATACAACCCCAGGATTTGTTTTCAGGGCAGGTGTGATTTACAGGCCTTCAATTATTCTGAATATCCACTGACTATTAGCGCAGGGATTAAAGCTGCTGTTGTGTGAAACGCCCACAAGGTGGCAGCAGTTGTCCTTTACCATATCTGGTTACTAGGGCAACAGAGCCTCAATGGAAGTCGTGTTCTAGGTTGTAATTTAGAATGGAATGTGCCAGGAAAAAGCCCTTTATGTCTCACTACTTCTTGTTCGCATTTTTAATTTAATTTTTATTTTTATCAGAGCAAGTTTGATTACAATGTTTGGCTTGTTCTAGGTGTGCAAGATGTGGTTCTTTTACACATAAACATATGTCTATTCTTCCTGGGATCCTTTTCCATGTACGTGATGACAGAATGTTGAGTAGTCTTCTCTTGGTATTCCATAGGTGTTTGGTGATTCTATATTTCACCTGTGTTTGTATATGTCTGTTAACCCGAATATCCTAATGTATCCAATCCTCACAAATTTCCATTGGTGAACCATAAGTTTGTTTAATGAGTCTGTGGTTGCCCTTCTCTGTGGAGATATCTTCACTGGTATCAGTTTATAGGTAACACCTATAAGTGATATCATACGATATGTGTCTTTCGCTTTCTGACGTACGACAAGTTGTGTGGTTACGTCTAGACTCATCTACGGTGCTACAAATGGCATTGTGTCCTTTTTTTCCTTGGCTAATATTCCGTGTGTACATGTACCAGTTCTTCTTTGTCCACTCATCTGTTGATGGACTTTTTGGTTGCTTCCATGTCTTGGCTATTGTAATGCTGTGGCAATGCACATTTGCCTGCCTGTGTCTTTCCAATTCTGTGTCCTTAGGTTATAGGCCCAGGAGTGGGCCTGCTGGATCATATGGTAGCAAAATGTTTACCTTGTAAAGGCACCTCCATTCTCTTCTCATTAGTGGCTCTTACCAGGTTGCGTCCCACTTAAAGTTGAGGGGGTATGCACTACTCCACAGCAACTTCAGCATTTATTGTTTGTAGTTTTTTGCTGATGTCTATTCTGACTAGTGTGAGCTGATACCTCTTTGAGGCTGGATTTGCATGCGTCTCATAATCCCTTGAAATTGAGCTTTCTGGCATGTCCTTTTTTTCTTCAAACCGTGAGTACACCTTACCTCTTCAAATTGTTTTTGTGAAGTATGTGTGACATTAAGAAATAGTTTGGCCATTACCTCCCTCAAGACATTTTGAGGGCAGGTTTTATTTACAGCCCTCCAGTACTGGTGCCTATGAAGTGACCCTTAGCACAGGTTATAAAGGTGCTGTTGCAGGTAACGGCCAGAGGGCGGCAGCATTTCTGCTTTTCCCAATCTGGTAACTAGGGAAACAGACTTTCCTGGCAGTGGTGTTCCTCGGTTATAAATTAGAGTGGAATGTGCCCGGATAAACCCCCAAAGCTGATGTCTGCCTACATATGTTTGTTTTCTAAATTGAATTTATATTTTTTTATTGGAGTCATATTCTATTTTGTACATAGACCACTTCTTCTTTGTGCATTCCTCTGTTGATGGACATTTTCATAGCTTCCAGGTGTTGGCTATGGTAAATATTGCTAGAGTGCAGGATTGCCAGCCTGTGTCTCTTTTTTTTTGTGGTATGTGGGCCTCACACTGCCGTGGCCCCTCCCATTGGAGAGCACAGGCTCCGGACGCGCAGGCCCAGCAGCCATAGCTCACGGGACAAGCCGCTCCACGGCATGTTGGATTTTCCCGCACCAGGGCATGAACCCGTGTCCCCTGCATTGGTGGCGGACTCTCAACCAGTGCGCCACCAGTGAAGCCCAGCCTGTGTCTTTTTGATTCTCATCCTCTCAGGCGATAGGCCCAGCAGTGGGTATGCTTGATTGAATAGTAGCTCAGTATTTACCTTTTCAAGGCACCTCCTCTGTGTTTTCCTTACTGGTTCTTACCATGTCCCACGTTGAACCAAGGATACGCATTTCTCCACAACCCCTTCAGCATTTATTGTTTGCAGAAGTTTTGCTGATGGCCATTCTGACTGGTGTGAGCTGATCGGATTTTTGTAACTTGGATTTGCATGTCTTTAATTATTCCTAATGTTCACTTTTCCACACCTTTTAAAATTTCGGTTAAGGAAAAAATGCAAAACACGGAGAGTGCAATTAACCTCTTGAAATTGTCTTCTTGAAAGGTTGCCCTCAAAATTGAATTTTTGGGTCAATTTTCGACCCCAGGTTTGTTTCTGAGGGTAGGTGTCATTCACAGGATTGTAATGAGTGTGAATATTTAGTGACCATTAGCACTGGGTTTAAAGCTGCTGTTGTGGGAAACGGCCACAAGGCGGCAGCATTTCTCCATTCCCCAATCTGGTTACTAGGGCAGCAGAGCCTTTCTGGAAGTCCTGTTCCTAGGTTGTAAATTAAAATGGAATGTGTCAGGAGAAACCCCCATAAGTTTCTGTTACATTACTTCTTGTTCATTGTTTTAGTTTTTTTTTAATCGGGGTAATGATTAGAATATTGTTTGTCCTATGTACACAATCTGGTTCATTTGTGCATAACATATATATATATATATATATATATATATATATATATATATATATATATATATATTCCTGTACAGATCCACTTCCCATGTAAATTGTTGCAGAGTGTTCCATAGACCTCCCTTGCTATATGGTCGTTCTTTTTGATATATGTATTTAATAGGTATTTGTACACGTATGGTAACCGTAATCTTAATTTTTCCATTCCCCCCCTTTCCTTTTAGATAAGCATAGTTTGTTTTCTAAGTCTGTGAGTGTCTTTCTCTGTGGAAATATGTTCATTTGTGTCCGTTGTTAGATAACGCCTATAAGTGATATCATAGGATATGTCTTTTGCTTTCCGACTTACCTCATGTTCTGTGATTATCTCTAGGCTCATCTGTGGTGCCTCAAAGAGCAGTGTTTCATTGTTTCCCATGGCAAATATTCCTTTTTGTACATGGACCACTTCTTTTTCCACTCATCTGGTGATGGGCATTTTGGTTGCTTCCGTGTCTTGGCTATTGTGAAAAGTCCTGCAGTGCAGCTGTTGAAGCCTGTGCCTTCTTGACTCTGGATTTCTCGGGTGAGAGGCTCAGCAGTGGGCCTGCTGAATGGAATGGTGGCTCAATTTTTTCATTTAAACGCAGCTCCTTTCTGTTCTCATTATTGGCTGTTACCACTTTCCATCTCACCTGCAGCTAGAGGGTACACAGTTCTCTGAAACCCCTTCAGCATTTATTGTTTATAGACTTTTAGCTGATGGTGGTTGACACGTGTGAGTTGACACCTTTTTGGAGGTTAGATTTGCATGAGTCATATAATTCCTCATGTTGAGCTTTTATCCATTTTCCTCTTTTTTGAAAATGAGTGAGTCAAACTTACCCCTCCATACTATCTCCTTGAAAATTTGCCAGTTTTGAATTTGTTTGGCCATTCCCTACCTCCGCACAATTATTTAGGGCAGGTGTCCTTTACAGCCCTGAGTCCCTGTGAATGTTAAGTGACCATTAGCTGTGGGTTTAAAGCCGCTCTTGTGGGAAACGGCCTCAAGGCGGCAGCATTTCTACATTTCCAACTCTGGGTTTTTGGGCAACAGAGCTTTCCTGGAGATCGTGTTAGTAAGCTGCAAATTAGAGTGGAATGTGCCAGCGCAAACCCCCAAGAGCTTATATCTCCTAAATTGTTGTTTGTTTTTTAAATTTAATTTTTATTAATTATCAGAGCAAATTTGATAAAAATGTAGATTCTCCTAGGTGTACTGTTTCTGGTTCATCCTATCAATGTATCTGTCTATTCCTCTTTGGATCCTTTCCCGTGGATGTCTTTATAGAGTGTTGAGTAGACCTGTCTGCGTATTCCATAGGTATTTCGTGATTCTATATTTCATAGGTATTAGTATATGTCTGTTAACCCCCATATCCTAATTCATACATTCCTTACTCCTTTCCATTTGGTTAAACATAATTTGGTCTTCTGAATCTATGCATGTCCTTCTCTTGGAAATTATTTCATGGGTATCAATTTTTAGGTAACACCTATAAGTGATGTCATAGGATGTCTGTCTTTCGGTTTCTTTCCTACTTCATGTTGGGTGATTATCTGTAGATGCTTCTATGGTGGTGCCAACGGCACTGTTCCATGCTTTTTCATGGCTAATATTCCATTGTGTACATGGACGACTTCTTCTTGGTGCATTTTTCTGTTGATGGACATTTTGGATTCTTCCAGGTCTTGGCTATGGTACATGTTGCTGCAGTGCAGGATTGCCAGCCTGTGTCTTTTTGATTCTGGTCTACTCAGGTGATAGGCCCATGAGTGGGCCTACCAGATCACATGGTAGCTCCATGTTTACCCTTAAACGCACCTCCATTCTGTTCTCACTACTGGATGTTACCAGGTTACATCCCACCAGCAGCTAAAGGGTATGCAGTTCTCTAAAACCCCTTCAGCATTTACTCTTTGTAGACTGTTTTTGCTGATGATCATTCTGACAGCTGAGAGGTGAACGTTTTTGTACACTGGATCTGCATGTCTTTATTAATTCCTGATGTTCAGCCTTGTTCCATTCCCGATTTTGAACAAAAAAGAAAGACAGAAAAAGAAGCAGAAGCCAAATGTGCATAAATTATGCCTCTTGAAACTGTCGGTTTGAAATGTGGACGTCTTTTGAATTTTTTGGTCGATATACAACCCCAGGATTTGTTTTCAGGGCAGGTGTGATTTACAGGCCTTCAATTATTCTGAATATCCACTGACTATTAGCGCAGGGATTAAAGCGGCTGTTGTGTGAAACGCCCACAAGGTGGCAGCAGTTGTCCTTTACCATATCTGGTTACTAGGGCAACAGAGCCTCAATGGAAGTCGTGTTCTAGGTTGTAATTTAGAATGGAATGTGCCAGGAAAAAGCCCTTTATGTCTCACTACTTCTTGTTCGCATTTTTAATTTAATTTTTATTTTTATCACAGCAAGTTTGATTACAATGTTTGGCTTGTTCTAGGTGTGCAAGATGTGGTTCTTTTACACATAAACATATGTCTATTCTTCCTGGGATCCTTTTCCATGTACGTGATGACAGAATGTTGAGTAGTCTTCTCTTGGTATTCCATAGGTGTTTGGTGATTCTATATTTCACCTGTGTTTGTATATGTCTGTTAACCCGAATATCCTCATGTATCCAATCCTCACAAATTTCCATTGGTGAACCATAAGTTTGTTTAATGAGTCTGTGGTTGCCCTTCTCTGTGGAGATATCTTCACTGGTATCAGTTTATAGGTAACACCTATAAGTGATATCATACGATATGTGTCTTTCTCTTTCTGACGTACGACAAGTTGTGTGATTACGTCTAGACTCATCTACGGTGCTGCAAATGGCATTGTGTCCTTTTTTTCCTTGGCTAATATTCCGTGTGTACATGTACCAGTTCTTCTTTGTCCACTCATCTGTTGATGGACTTTTTGGTTGCTTCCATGTCTTGGCTATTGTAATGCTGCGGCAATGCACATTTGCCTGCCTGTGTCTTTCCAATTCTGTGTCCTTAGGTTATAGGCCCAGGAGTGGGCCTGCTGGATCATATGGTAGCAAAATGTTTACCTTGTAAAGGCACCTCCATTCTCTTCTCATTAGTGGCTCTTACCAGGTTACGTCCCACTTAAAGTTGAGGGGGTATGCACTACTCCACAACAACTTCAGCATTTATTGTTTGTAGTTTTTTTGCTGATGTTTATTCTGACTAGTGTGAGCTGATACCTCTTTGAGGCTGGATTTGCATGCGTCTCATAATCCCTTGAAATTGAGCTTTCTGGCATGTCCTTTTTTTCTTCAAACCGTGAGTACACCTTACCTCTTCAAATTGTTTTTGTGAAGTATGTGTGACATTAAGAAATAGTTTGGCCATTACCTCCCTCAAGACATTTTGAGGGCAGGTTTTATTTACAGCCCTCCAGTACTGGTGCCTATGAAGTGACCCTTAGCACAGGTTATAAAGGTGCTGATGCAGGTAACGGCCAGAGGGCGGCAGCATTTCTGCTTTTCCCAATCTGGTAACTAGGGAAACAGACTTTCCTGGCAGTGGTGTTCCTCGGTTATGAATTAGAGTGGAATGTGCCCGGATAAACCCCCAAAGCTGATGTCTGCCTACATATGTTTGTTTTCTAAATTGAATTTATATTTTTTTATTGGAGTCATATTCTATTTTGTACGTAGACCACTTCTTCTTTGTGCATTCCTCTGTTGATGGACATTTTCGTAGCTTCCAGGTGTTGGCTATGGTAAATATTGCTAGAGTGCAGGATTGCCAGCCTGTGTCTCTTTTTTTTGTGGTATGTGGGCCTCACACTGCCGTGGCCCCTCCCATTGGAGAGCACAGGCTCCGGACGCGCAGGCCCAGCAGCCATAGCTCACGGGACAAGCCGCTCCACGGCATGTTGGATTTTCCCGCACCGGGGCATGAACCCGTGTCCCCTGCATCGGTGGCGGACTCTCAACCAGTGCGCCACCAGTGAAGCCCAGCCTGTGTCTTTTTGATTCTCATCCTCTCAGGCGATAGGCCCAGCAGTGGGTATGCTTGATTGAATGGTAGCTCAGTATTTACCTTTTCAAGGCACCTCCTCTGTGTTTTCCTTACTGGTTCTTACCATGTCCCACGTTGAACCAAGGATACGCATTTCTCCACAACCCCTTCAGCATTTATTGTTTGCAGAAGTTTTGCTGATGGCCATTCTGACTGGTGTGAGCTGATCGGATTTTTGTAACTTGGATTTGCATGTCTTTAATTATTCCTAATGTTCACTTTTCCACACCTTTTAAAATTTCTGTTAAGGAAAAAATGCAAAACACGGAGAGTGCAATTAACCTCTTGAAATTGTCTTCTTGAAAGGTTGCCCTCAAAATTGAATTTTTGGGTCAATTTTCGACCCCAGGTTTGTTTCTGAGGGTAGGTGTCATTCACAGGATTGTAATGAGTGTGAATATTTAGTGACCATTAGCACTGGGTTTAAAGCTGCTGTTGTGGGAAACGGCCACAAGGCGGCAGCATTTCTCCATTCCCCAATCTGGTTACTAGGGCAGCAGAGCCTTTCTGGAAGTCCTGTTCCTAGGTTGTAAATTAAAATGGAATGTGTCAGGAGAAACCCCCATAAGTTTCTGTTACATTACTTCTTGTTCGTTGTTTTAGTTTTTTTAATCGGGGTAATGATTAGAATATTGTTTGTCCTAGGTGTACACAATCTGGTTCATTTGTGCATAACATATATATATATATTCATGTACAGATCCACTTCCCATGTAAATTGTTGCAGAGTGTTCCATAGACCTCCCTTGCTATATGGTCGTTCTTTTTGATATATGTATTTAATAGGTATTTGTACACGTATGGTAACCGTAATCTTAATTTTTCCATTCCCCCCCTTTCCTTTTAGATAAGCATAGTTTGTTTTCTAAGTCTGTGAGTGTCTTTCTCTGTGGAAATATGTTCATTTGTGTCCGTTGTTAGATAACGCCTATAAGTGATATCATAGGATATGTCTTTTGCTTTCCGACTTACCTCATGTTCTGTGATTATCTCTAGGCTCATCTGTGGTGCCTCAAAGAGCAGTGTTTCATTGTTTCCCATGGCAAATATTCCTTTTTGTACATGGACCACTTCTTTTTCCACTCATCTGGTGATGGGCATTTTGGTTGCTTCCGTGTCTTGGCTATTGTGAAAAGTCCTGCAGTGCAGCTGTTGAAGCCTGTGCCTTCTTGACTCTGGATTTCTCGGGTGAGAGGCTCAGCAGTGGGCCTGCTGAATGGAATGGTGGCTCAATTTTTTCATTTAAACGCAGCTCCTTTCTGTTCTCATTATTGGCTGTTACCACTTTACATCTCACCTGCAGCTAGAGGGTACACAGTTCTCTGAAACCCCTTCAGCATTTATTGTTTATAGACTTTTAGCTGATGGTGGTTGACACGTGTGAGTTGACACCTTTTTGGAGGTTAGATTTGCATGAGTCATATAATTCCTCATGTTGAGCTTTTATCCATTTTCCTCTTTTTTGAAAATGAGTGAGTCAAACTTACCCCTCCATACTATCTCCTTGAAAATTTGCCAGTTTTGAATTTGTTTGGCCATTCCCTACCTCCGCACAATTATTTAGGGCAGGTGTCCTTTACAGCCCTGAGTCCCTGTGAATGTTAAGTGACCATTAGCTGTGGGTTTAAAGCCACTCTTGTGGGAAACGGCCTCAAGGCGGCAGCATTTCTACATTTCCAACTCTGGGTTTTTGGGCAACAGAGCTTTCCTGGAGATCGTGTTAGTAAGCTGCAAATTAGAGTGGAATGTGCCAGCGCAAACCCCCAAGAGCTTATATCTCCTAAATTGTTGTTTGTTTTTTAAATTTAATTTTTATTAATTATCAGAGCAAATTTGATAAAAATGTAGATTCTCCTAGGTGTACCGTTTCTGGTTCATCCTATCAATGTATCTGTCTATTCCTCTTTGGATCCTTTCCCGTGGATGTCTTTATAGAGTGTTGAGTAGACCTGTCTGCGTATTCCATAGGTATTTCGTGATTCTATATTTCATAGGTATTAGTATATGTCTGTTAACCCCCATATCCTAATTCATACATTCCTTACTCCTTTCCATTTGGTTAAACATAATTTGGTCTTCTGAATCTATGCATGTCCTTCTCTTGGAAATTATTTCATGGGTATCAATTTTTAGGTAACACCTATAAGTGATGTCATAGGATGTCTGTCTTTCGGTTTCTTTCCTACTTCATGTTGGGTGATTATCTGTAGATGCTTCTATGGTGGTGCCAACGGCACTGTTCCATGCTTTTTCATGGCTAATATTCCATTGTGTACATGGACGACTTCTTCTTGGTGCATTTTTCTGTTGATGGACATTTTGGATTCTTCCAGGTCTTGGCTATGGTACATGTTGCTGCAGTGCAGGATTGCCAGCCTGTGTCTTTTTGATTCTGGTCTACTCAGGTGATAGGCCCATGAGTGGGCCTACCAGATCACATGGTAGCTCCATGTTTACCCTTAAACGCACCTCCATTCTGTTCTCACTACTGGCTGTTACCAGGTTACATCCCACCAGCAGCTAAAGGGTATGCAGTTCTCTAAAACCCCTTCAGCATTTACTCTTTGTAGACTGTTTTTGCTGATGATCATTCTGACAGCTGAGAGGTGAACGTTTTTGTACACTGGATCTGCATGTCTTTATTAATTCCTGATGTTCAGCCTTGTTCCATTCCCGATTTTGAACAAAAAAGAAAGACAGAAAAAGAAGCAGAAGCCAAATGTGCATAAATTATGCCTCTTGAAACTGTCGGTTTGAAATGTGGACGTCTTTTGAATTTTTTGGTCGATATACAACCCCAGGATTTGTTTTCAGGGCAGGTGTGATTTACAGGCCTTCAATTATTCTGAATATCCACTGACTATTAGCGCAGGGATTAAAGCGGCTGTTGTGTGAAACGCCCACAAGGTGGCAGCAGTTGTCCTTTACCATATCTGGTTACTAGGGCAACAGAGCCTCAATGGAAGTCGTGTTCTAGGTTGTAATTTAGAATGGAATGTGCCAGGAAAAAGCCCTTTATGTCTCACTACTTCTTGTTCGCATTTTTAATTTAATTTTTATTTTTATCACAGCAAGTTTGATTACAATGTTTGGCTTGTTCTAGGTGTGCAAGATGTGGTTCTTTTACACATAAACATATGTCTATTCTTCCTGGGATCCTTTTCCATGTACGTGATGACAGAATGTTGAGTAGTCTTCTCTTGGTATTCCATAGGTGTTTGGTGATTCTATATTTCACCTGTGTTTGTATATGTCTGTTAACCCGAATATCCTCATGTATCCAATCCTCACAAATTTCCATTGGTGAACCATAAGTTTGTTTAATGAGTCTGTGGTTGCCCTTCTCTGTGGAGATATCTTCACTGGTATCAGTTTATAGGTAACACCTATAAGTGATATCATACGATATGTGTCTTTCTCTTTCTGACGTACGACAAGTTGTGTGATTACGTCTAGACTCATCTACGGTGCTGCAAATGGCATTGTGTCCTTTTTTTCCTTGGCTAATATTCCGTGTGTACATGTACCAGTTCTTCTTTGTCCACTCATCTGTTGATGGACTTTTTGGTTGCTTCCATGTCTTGGCTATTGTAATGCTGCGGCAATGCACATTTGCCTGCCTGTGTCTTTCCAATTCTGTGTCCTTAGGTTATAGGCCCAGGAGTGGGCCTGCTGGATCATATGGTAGCAAAATGTTTACCTTGTAAAGGCACCTCCATTCTCTTCTCATTAGTGGCTCTTACCAGGTTACGTCCCACTTAAAGTTGAGGGGGTATGCACTACTCCACAACAACTTCAGCATTTATTGTTTGTAGTTTTTTTGCTGATGTTTATTCTGACTAGTGTGAGCTGATACCTCTTTGAGGCTGGATTTGCATGCGTCTCATAATCCCTTGAAATTGAGCTTTCTGGCATGTCCTTTTTTTCTTCAAACCGTGAGTACACCTTACCTCTTCAAATTGTTTTTGTGAAGTATGTGTGACATTAAGAAATAGTTTGGCCATTACCTCCCTCAAGACATTTTGAGGGCAGGTTTTATTTACAGCCCTCCAGTACTGGTGCCTATGAAGTGACCCTTAGCCCAGGTTTTAAAGGTGCTGTTGCAGGTAACGGCCAGAGGGTGGCAGCATTTCTGCTTTTCCCTATCTGGTAACTAGGGAAACAGACTTTCCTGGCAGTGGTGTTCCTCGGTTATAAATTAGAGTGGAATGTGCCCGGATAAACCCCCAAAGCTGATGTCTGCCTACATATGTTTGTTTTCTAAATTGAATTTATATTTTTTTATTGGAGTCATATTCTATTTTGTACGTAGACCACTTCTTCTTTGTGCATTCCTCTGTTGATGGACATTTTCGTAGCTTCCAGGTGTTGGCTATGGTAAATATTGCTAGAGTGCAGGATTGCCAGCCTGTGTCTCTTTTTTTTGTGGTATGTGGGCCTCACACTGCCGTGGCCCCTCCCATTGGAGAGCACAGGCTCTGTACGCGCAGGCCCAGCAGCCATAGCTCACGGGACAAGCCGCTCCACGGCATGTTGGATTTTCCCGCACCGGGGCATGAACCCGTGTCCCCTGCATCGGTGGCGGACTCTCAACCAGTGCGCCACCAGTGAAGCCCAGCCTGTGTCTTTTTGATTCTCATCCTCTCAGGCGATAGGCCCAGCAGTGGGTATGCTTGATTGAATGGTAGCTCAGTATTTACCTTTTCAAGGCACCTCCTCTGTGTTTTCCTTACTGGTTCTTACCATGTCCCACGTTGAACCAAGGATACGCATTTCTCCACAACCCCTTCAGCATTTATTGTTTGCAGAAGTTTTGCTGATGGCCATTCTGACTGGTGTGAGCTGATCGGATTTTTGTAACTTGGATTTGCATGTCTTTAATTATTCCTAATGTTCACTTTTCCACACCTTTTAAAATTTCTGTTAAGGAAAAAATGCAAAACACGGAGAGTGCAATTAACCTCTTGAAATTGTCTTCTTGAAAGGTTGCCCTCAAAATTGAATTTTTGGGTCAATTTTCGACCCCAGGTTTGTTTCTGAGGGTAGGTGTCATTCACAGGATTGTAATGAGTGTGAATATTTAGTGACCATTAGCACTGGGTTTAAAGCTGCTGTTGTGGGAAACGGCCACAAGGCGGCAGCATTTCTCCATTCCCCAATCTGGTTACTAGGGCAGCAGAGCCTTTCTGGAAGTCCTGTTCCTAGGTTGTAAATTAAAATGGAATGTGTCAGGAGAAACCCCCATAAGTTTCTGTTACATTACTTCTTGTTCGTTGTTTTAGTTTTTTTAATCGGGGTAATGATTAGAATATTGTTTGTCCTAGGTGTACACAATCTGGTTCATTTGTGCATAACATATATATATATATATATATATATATATATATTCATGTACAGATCCACTTCCCATGTAAATTGTTGCAGAGTGTTCCATAGACCTCCCTTGCTATATGGTCGTTCTTTTTGATATATGTATTTAATAGGTATTTGTACACGTATGGTAACCGTAATCTTAATTTTTCCATTCCCCCCCTTTCCTTTTAGATAAGCATAGTTTGTTTTCTAAGTCTGTGAGTGTCTTTCTCTGTGGAAATATGTTCATTTGTGTCCGTTGTTAGATAACGCCTATAAGTGATATCATAGGATATGTCTTTTGCTTTCCGACTTACCTCATGTTCTGTGATTATCTCTAGGCTCATCTGTGGTGCCTCAAAGAGCAGTGTTTCATTGTTTCCCATGGCAAATATTCCTTTTTGTACATGGACCACTTCTTTTTCCACTCATCTGGTGATGGGCATTTTGGTTGCTTCCGTGTCTTGGCTATTGTGAAAAGTCCTGCAGTGCAGCTGTTGAAGCCTGTGCCTTCTTGACTCTGGATTTCTCGGGTGAGAGGCTCAGCAGTGGGCCTGCTGAATGGAATGGTGGCTCAATTTTTTCATTTAAACGCAGCTCCTTTCTGTTCTCATTATTGGCTGTTACCACTTTCCATCTCACCTGCAGCTAGAGGGTACACAGTTCTCTGAAACCCCTTCAGCATTTATTGTTTATAGACTTTTAGCTGATGGTGGTTGACACGTGTGAGTTGACACCTTTTTGGAGGTTAGATTTGCATGAGTCATATAATTCCTCATGTTGAGCTTTTATCCATTTTCCTCTTTTTTGAAAATGAGTGAGTCAAACTTACCCCTCCATACTATCTCCTTGAAAATTTGCCAGTTTTGAATTTGTTTGGCCATTCCCTACCTCCGCACAATTATTTAGGGCAGGTGTCCTTTACAGCCCTGAGTCCCTGTGAATGTTAAGTGACCATTAGCTGTGGGTTTAAAGCCACTCTTGTGGGAAACGGCCTCAAGGCGGCAGCATTTCTACATTTCCAACTCTGGGTTTTTGGGCAACAGAGCTTTCCTGGAGATCGTGTTAGTAAGCTGCAAATTAGAGTGGAATGTGCCAGCGCAAACCCCCAAGAGCTTATATCTCCTAAATTGTTGTTTGTTTTTTAAATTTAATTTTTATTAATTATCAGAGCAAATTTGATAAAAATGTAGATTCTCCTAGGTGTACCGTTTCTGGTTCATCCTATCAATGTATCTGTCTATTCCTCTTTGGATCCTTTCCCGTGGATGTCTTTATAGAGTGTTGAGTAGACCTGTCTGCGTATTCCATAGGTATTTCGTGATTCTATATTTCATAGGTATTAGTATATGTCTGTTAACCCCCATATCCTAATTCATACATTCCTTACTCCTTTCCATTTGGTTAAACATAATTTGGTCTTCTGAATCTATGCATGTCCTTCTCTTGGAAATTATTTCATGGGTATCAATTTTTAGGTAACACCTATAAGTGATGTCATAGGATGTCTGTCTTTCGGTTTCTTTCCTACTTCATGTTGGGTGATTATCTGTAGATGCTTCTATGGTGGTGCCAACGGCACTGTTCCATGCTTTTTCATGGCTAATATTCCATTGTGTACATGGACGACTTCTTCTTGGTGCATTTTTCTGTTGATGGACATTTTGGATTCTTCCAGGTCTTGGCTATGGTACATGTTGCTGCAGTGCAGGATTGCCAGCCTGTGTCTTTTTGATTCTGGTCTACTCAGGTGATAGGCCCATGAGTGGGCCTACCAGATCACATGGTAGCTCCATGTTTACCCTTAAACGCACCTCCATTCTGTTCTCACTACTGGCTGTTACCAGGTTACATCCCACCAGCAGCTAAAGGGTATGCAGTTCTCTAAAACCCCTTCAGCATTTACTCTTTGTAGACTGTTTTTGCTGATGATCATTCTGACAGCTGAGAGGTGAACGTTTTTGTACACTGGATCTGCATGTCTTTATTAATTCCTGATGTTCAGCCTTGTTCCATTCCCGATTTTGAACAAAAAAGAAAGACAGAAAAAGAAGCAGAAGCCAAATGTGCATAAATTATGCCTCTTGAAACTGTCGGTTTGAAATGTGGACGTCTTTTGAATTTTTTGGTCGATATACAACCCCAGGATTTGTTTTCAGGGCAGGTGTGATTTACAGGCCTTCAATTATTCTGAATATCCACTGACTATTAGCGCAGGGATTAAAGCGGCTGTTGTGTGAAACGCCCACAAGGTGGCAGCAGTTGTCCTTTACCATATCTGGTTACTAGGGCAACAGAGCCTCAATGGAAGTCGTGTTCTAGGTTGTAATTTAGAATGGAATGTGCCAGGAAAAAGCCCTTTATGTCTCACTACTTCTTGTTCGCATTTTTAATTTAATTTTTATTTTTATCACAGCAAGTTTGATTACAATGTTTGGCTTGTTCTAGGTGTGCAAGATGTGGTTCTTTTACACATAAACATATGTCTATTCTTCCTGGGATCCTTTTCCATGTACGTGATGACAGAATGTTGAGTAGTCTTCTCTTGGTATTCCATAGGTGTTTGGTGATTCTATATTTCACCTGTGTTTGTATATGTCTGTTAACCCGAATATCCTCATGTATCCAATCCTCACAAATTTCCATTGGTGAACCATAAGTTTGTTTAATGAGTCTGTGGTTGCCCTTCTCTGTGGAGATATCTTCACTGGTATCAGTTTATAGGTAACACCTATAAGTGATATCATACGATATGTGTCTTTCTCTTTCTGACGTACGACAAGTTGTGTGATTACGTCTAGACTCATCTACGGTGCTGCAAATGGCATTGTGTCCTTTTTTTCCTTGGCTAATATTCCGTGTGTACATGTACCAGTTCTTCTTTGTCCACTCATCTGTTGATGGACTTTTTGGTTGCTTCCATGTCTTGGCTATTGTAATGCTGCGGCAATGCACATTTGCCTGCCTGTGTCTTTCCAATTCTGTGTCCTTAGGTTATAGGCCCAGGAGTGGGCCTGCTGGATCATATGGTAGCAAAATGTTTACCTTGTAAAGGCACCTCCATTCTCTTCTCATTAGTGGCTCTTACCAGGTTACGTCCCACTTAAAGTTGAGGGGGTATGCACTACTCCACAACAACTTCAGCATTTATTGTTTGTAGTTTTTTTGCTGATGTTTATTCTGACTAGTGTGAGCTGATACCTCTTTGAGGCTGGATTTGCATGCGTCTCATAATCCCTTGAAATTGAGCTTTCTGGCATGTCCTTTTTTTCTTCAAACCGTGAGTACACCTTACCTCTTCAAATTGTTTTTGTGAAGTATGTGTGACATTAAGAAATAGTTTGGCCATTACCTCCCTCAAGACATTTTGAGGGCAGGTTTTATTTACAGCCCTCCAGTACTGGTGCCTATGAAGTGACCCTTAGCACAGGTTTTAAAGGTGCTGTTGCAGGTAACGGCCAGAGGGTGGCAGCATTTCTGCTTTTCCCTATCTGGTAACTAGGGAAACAGACTTTCCTGGCAGTGGTGTTCCTCGGTTATAAATTAGAGTGGAATGTGCCCGGATAAACCCCCAAAGCTGATGTCTGCCTACATATGTTTGTTTTCTAAATTGAATTTATATTTTTTTATTGGAGTCATATTCTATTTTGTACGTAGACCACTTCTTCTTTGTGCATTCCTCTGTTGATGGACATTTTCGTAGCTTCCAGGTGTTGGCTATGGTAAATATTGCTAGAGTGCAGGATTGCCAGCCTGTGTCTCTTTTTTTTGTGGTATGTGGGCCTCACACTGCCGTGGCCCCTCCCATTGGAGAGCACAGGCTCTGTACGCGCAGGCCCAGCAGCCATAGCTCACGGGACAAGCCGCTCCACGGCATGTTGGATTTTCCCGCACCGGGGCATGAACCCGTGTCCCCTGCATCGGTGGCGGACTCTCAACCAGTGCGCCACCAGTGAAGCCCAGCCTGTGTCTTTTTGATTCTCATCCTCTCAGGCGATAGGCCCAGCAGTGGGTATGCTTGATTGAATGGTAGCTCAGTATTTACCTTTTCAAGGCACCTCCTCTGTGTTTTCCTTACTGGTTCTTACCATGTCCCACGTTGAACCAAGGATACGCATTTCTCCACAACCCCTTCAGCATTTATTGTTTGCAGAAGTTTTGCTGATGGCCATTCTGACTGGTGTGAGCTGATCGGATTTTTGTAACTTGGATTTGCATGTCTTTAATTATTCCTAATGTTCACTTTTCCACACCTTTTAAAATTTCTGTTAAGGAAAAAATGCAAAACACGGAGAGTGCAATTAACCTCTTGAAATTGTCTTCTTGAAAGGTTGCCCTCAAAATTGAATTTTTGGGTCAATTTTCGACCCCAGGTTTGTTTCTGAGGGTAGGTGTCATTCACAGGATTGTAATGAGTGTGAATATTTAGTGACCATTAGCACTGGGTTTAAAGCTGCTGTTGTGGGAAACGGCCACAAGGCGGCAGCATTTCTCCATTCCCCAATCTGGTTACTAGGGCAGCAGAGCCTTTCTGGAAGTCCTGTTCCTAGGTTGTAAATTAAAATGGAATGTGTCAGGAGAAACCCCCATAAGTTTCTGTTACATTACTTCTTGTTCGTTGTTTTAGTTTTTTTAATCGGGGTAATGATTAGAATATTGTTTGTCCTAGGTGTACACAATCTGGTTCATTTGTGCATAACATATATATATATATATATATATATATATATATTCATGTACAGATCCACTTCCCATGTAAATTGTTGCAGAGTGTTCCATAGACCTCCCTTGCTATATGGTCGTTCTTTTTGATATATGTATTTAATAGGTATTTGTACACGTATGGTAACCGTAATCTTAATTTTTCCATTCCCCCCCTTTCCTTTTAGATAAGCATAGTTTGTTTTCTAAGTCTGTGAGTGTCTTTCTCTGTGGAAATATGTTCATTTGTGTCCGTTGTTAGATAACGCCTATAAGTGATATCATAGGATATGTCTTTTGCTTTCCGACTTACCTCATGTTCTGTGATTATCTCTAGGCTCATCTGTGGTGCCTCAAAGAGCAGTGTTTCATTGTTTCCCATGGCAAATATTCCTTTTTGTACATGGACCACTTCTTTTTCCACTCATCTGGTGATGGGCATTTTGGTTGCTTCCGTGTCTTGGCTATTGTGAAAAGTCCTGCAGTGCAGCTGTTGAAGCCTGTGCCTTCTTGACTCTGGATTTCTCGGGTGAGAGGCTCAGCAGTGGGCCTGCTGAATGGAATGGTGGCTCAATTTTTTCATTTAAACGCAGCTCCTTTCTGTTCTCATTATTGGCTGTTACCACTTTCCATCTCACCTGCAGCTAGAGGGTACACAGTTCTCTGAAACCCCTTCAGCATTTATTGTTTATAGACTTTTAGCTGATGGTGGTTGACACGTGTGAGTTGACACCTTTTTGGAGGTTAGATTTGCATGAGTCATATAATTCCTCATGTTGAGCTTTTATCCATTTTCCTCTTTTTTGAAAATGAGTGAGTCAAACTTACCCCTCCATACTATCTCCTTGAAAATTTGCCAGTTTTGAATTTGTTTGGCCATTCCCTACCTCCGCACAATTATTTAGGGCAGGTGTCCTTTACAGCCCTGAGTCCCTGTGAATGTTAAGTGACCATTAGCTGTGGGTTTAAAGCCACTCTTGTGGGAAACGGCCTCAAGGCGGCAGCATTTCTACATTTCCAACTCTGGGTTTTTGGGCAACAGAGCTTTCCTGGAGATCGTGTTAGTAAGCTGCAAATTAGAGTGGAATGTGCCAGCGCAAACCCCCAAGAGCTTATATCTCCTAAATTGTTGTTTGTTTTTTAAATTTAATTTTTATTAATTATCAGAGCAAATTTGATAAAAATGTAGATTCTCCTAGGTGTACCGTTTCTGGTTCATCCTATCAATGTATCTGTCTATTCCTCTTTGGATCCTTTCCCGTGGATGTCTTTATAGAGTGTTGAGTAGACCTGTCTGCGTATTCCATAGGTATTTCGTGATTCTATATTTCATAGGTATTAGTATATGTCTGTTAACCCCCATATCCTAATTCATACATTCCTTACTCCTTTCCATTTGGTTAAACATAATTTGGTCTTCTGAATCTATGCATGTCCTTCTCTTGGAAATTATTTCATGGGTATCAATTTTTAGGTAACACCTATAAGTGATGTCATAGGATGTCTGTCTTTCGGTTTCTTTCCTACTTCATGTTGGGTGATTATCTGTAGATGCTTCTATGGTGGTGCCAACGGCACTGTTCCATGCTTTTTCATGGCTAATATTCCATTGTGTACATGGACGACTTCTTCTTGGTGCATTTTTCTGTTGATGGACATTTTGGATTCTTCCAGGTCTTGGCTATGGTACATGTTGCTGCAGTGCAGGATTGCCAGCCTGTGTCTTTTTGATTCTGGTCTACTCAGGTGATAGGCCCATGAGTGGGCCTACCAGATCACATGGTAGCTCCATGTTTACCCTTAAACGCACCTCCATTCTGTTCTCACTACTGGCTGTTACCAGGTTACATCCCACCAGCAGCTAAAGGGTATGCAGTTCTCTAAAACCCCTTCAGCATTTACTCTTTGTAGACTGTTTTTGCTGATGATCATTCTGACAGCTGAGAGGTGAACGTTTTTGTACACTGGATCTGCATGTCTTTATTAATTCCTGATGTTCAGCCTTGTTCCATTCCCGATTTTGAACAAAAAAGAAAGACAGAAAAAGAAGCAGAAGCCAAATGTGCATAAATTATGCCTCTTGAAACTGTCGGTTTGAAATGTGGACGTCTTTTGAATTTTTTGGTCGATATACAACCCCAGGATTTGTTTTCAGGGCAGGTGTGATTTACAGGCCTTCAATTATTCTGAATATCCACTGACTATTAGCGCAGGGATTAAAGCGGCTGTTGTGTGAAACGCCCACAAGGTGGCAGCAGTTGTCCTTTACCATATCTGGTTACTAGGGCAACAGAGCCTCAATGGAAGTCGTGTTCTAGGTTGTAATTTAGAATGGAATGTGCCAGGAAAAAGCCCTTTATGTCTCACTACTTCTTGTTCGCATTTTTAATTTAATTTTTATTTTTATCACAGCAAGTTTGATTACAATGTTTGGCTTGTTCTAGGTGTGCAAGATGTGGTTCTTTTACACATAAACATATGTCTATTCTTCCTGGGATCCTTTTCCATGTACGTGATGACAGAATGTTGAGTAGTCTTCTCTTGGTATTCCATAGGTGTTTGGTGATTCTATATTTCACCTGTGTTTGTATATGTCTGTTAACCCGAATATCCTCATGTATCCAATCCTCACAAATTTCCATTGGTGAACCATAAGTTTGTTTAATGAGTCTGTGGTTGCCCTTCTCTGTGGAGATATCTTCACTGGTATCAGTTTATAGGTAACACCTATAAGTGATATCATACGATATGTGTCTTTCTCTTTCTGACGTACGACAAGTTGTGTGATTACGTCTAGACTCATCTACGGTGCTGCAAATGGCATTGTGTCCTTTTTTTCCTTGGCTAATATTCCGTGTGTACATGTACCAGTTCTTCTTTGTCCACTCATCTGTTGATGGACTTTTTGGTTGCTTCCATGTCTTGGCTATTGTAATGCTGCGGCAATGCACATTTGCCTGCCTGTGTCTTTCCAATTCTGTGTCCTTAGGTTATAGGCCCAGGAGTGGGCCTGCTGGATCATATGGTAGCAAAATGTTTACCTTGTAAAGGCACCTCCATTCTCTTCTCATTAGTGGCTCTTACCAGGTTACGTCCCACTTAAAGTTGAGGGGGTATGCACTACTCCACAACAACTTCAGCATTTATTGTTTGTAGTTTTTTTGCTGATGTTTATTCTGACTAGTGTGAGCTGATACCTCTTTGAGGCTGGATTTGCATGCGTCTCATAATCCCTTGAAATTGAGCTTTCTGGCATGTCCTTTTTTTCTTCAAACCGTGAGTACACCTTACCTCTTCAAATTGTTTTTGTGAAGTATGTGTGACATTAAGAAATAGTTTGGCCATTACCTCCCTCAAGACATTTTGAGGGCAGGTTTTATTTACAGCCCTCCAGTACTGGTGCCTATGAAGTGACCCTTAGCACAGGTTTTAAAGGTGCTGTTGCAGGTAACGGCCAGAGGGTGGCAGCATTTCTGCTTTTCCCTATCTGGTAACTAGGGAAACAGACTTTCCTGGCAGTGGTGTTCCTCGGTTATAAATTAGAGTGGAATGTGCCCGGATAAACCCCCAAAGCTGATGTCTGCCTACATATGTTTGTTTTCTAAATTGAATTTATATTTTTTTATTGGAGTCATATTCTATTTTGTACGTAGACCACTTCTTCTTTGTGCATTCCTCTGTTGATGGACATTTTCGTAGCTTCCAGGTGTTGGCTATGGTAAATATTGCTAGAGTGCAGGATTGCCAGCCTGTGTCTCTTTTTTTTGTGGTATGTGGGCCTCACACTGCCGTGGCCCCTCCCATTGGAGAGCACAGGCTCTGTACGCGCAGGCCCAGCAGCCATAGCTCACGGGACAAGCCGCTCCACGGCATGTTGGATTTTCCCGCACCGGGGCATGAACCCGTGTCCCCTGCATCGGTGGCGGACTCTCAACCAGTGCGCCACCAGTGAAGCCCAGCCTGTGTCTTTTTGATTCTCATCCTCTCAGGCGATAGGCCCAGCAGTGGGTATGCTTGATTGAATGGTAGCTCAGTATTTACCTTTTCAAGGCACCTCCTCTGTGTTTTCCTTACTGGTTCTTACCATGTCCCACGTTGAACCAAGGATACGCATTTCTCCACAACCCCTTCAGCATTTATTGTTTGCAGAAGTTTTGCTGATGGCCATTCTGACTGGTGTGAGCTGATCGGATTTTTGTAACTTGGATTTGCATGTCTTTAATTATTCCTAATGTTCACTTTTCCACACCTTTTAAAATTTCTGTTAAGGAAAAAATGCAAAACACGGAGAGTGCAATTAACCTCTTGAAATTGTCTTCTTGAAAGGTTGCCCTCAAAATTGAATTTTTGGGTCAATTTTCGACCCCAGGTTTGTTTCTGAGGGTAGGTGTCATTCACAGGATTGTAATGAGTGTGAATATTTAGTGACCATTAGCACTGGGTTTAAAGCTGCTGTTGTGGGAAACGGCCACAAGGCGGCAGCATTTCTCCATTCCCCAATCTGGTTACTAGGGCAGCAGAGCCTTTCTGGAAGTCCTGTTCCTAGGTTGTAAATTAAAATGGAATGTGTCAGGAGAAACCCCCATAAGTTTCTGTTACATTACTTCTTGTTCGTTGTTTTAGTTTTTTTAATCGGGGTAATGATTAGAATATTGTTTGTCCTAGGTGTACACAATCTGGTTCATTTGTGCATAACATATATATATATATATATATATATATATATATATTCATGTACAGATCCACTTCCCATGTAAATTGTTGCAGAGTGTTCCATAGACCTCCCTTGCTATATGGTCGTTCTTTTTGATATATGTATTTAATAGGTATTTGTACACGTATGGTAACCGTAATCTTAATTTTTCCATTCCCCCCCTTTCCTTTTAGATAAGCATAGTTTGTTTTCTAAGTCTGTGAGTGTCTTTCTCTGTGGAAATATGTTCATTTGTGTCCGTTGTTAGATAACGCCTATAAGTGATATCATAGGATATGTCTTTTGCTTTCCGACTTACCTCATGTTCTGTGATTATCTCTAGGCTCATCTGTGGTGCCTCAAAGAGCAGTGTTTCATTGTTTCCCATGGCAAATATTCCTTTTTGTACATGGACCACTTCTTTTTCCACTCATCTGGTGATGGGCATTTTGGTTGCTTCCTTGTCTTGGCTATTGTGAAAAGTCCTGCAGTGCAGCTGTTGAAGCCTGTGCCTTCTTGACTCTGGATTTCTCGGGTGAGAGGCTCAGCAGTGGGCCTGCTGAATGGAATGGTGGCTCAATTTTTTCATTTAAACGCAGCTCCTTTCTGTTCTCATTATTGGCTGTTACCACTTTCCATCTCACCTGCAGCTAGAGGGTACACAGTTCTCTGAAACCCCTTCAGCATTTATTGTTTATAGACTTTTAGCTGATGGTGGTTGACACGTGTGAGTTGACACCTTTTTGGAGGTTAGATTTGCATGAGTCATATAATTCCTCATGTTGAGCTTTTATCCATTTTCCTCTTTTTTGAAAATGAGTGAGTCAAACTTACCCCTCCATACTATCTCCTTGAAAATTTGCCAGTTTTGAATTTGTTTGGCCATTCCCTACCTCCGCACAATTATTTAGGGCAGGTGTCCTTTACAGCCCTGAGTCCCTGTGAATGTTAAGTGACCATTAGCTGTGGGTTTAAAGCCACTCTTGTGGGAAACGGCCTCAAGGCGGCAGCATTTCTACATTTCCAACTCTGGGTTTTTGGGCAACAGAGCTTTCCTGGAGATCGTGTTAGTAAGCTGCAAATTAGAGTGGAATGTGCCAGCGCAAACCCCCAAGAGCTTATATCTCCTAAATTGTTGTTTGTTTTTTAAATTTAATTTTTATTAATTATCAGAGCAAATTTGATAAAAATGTAGATTCTCCTAGGTGTACCGTTTCTGGTTCATCCTATCAATGTATCTGTCTATTCCTCTTTGGATCCTTTCCCGTGGATGTCTTTATAGAGTGTTGAGTAGACCTGTCTGCGTATTCCATAGGTATTTCGTGATTCTATATTTCATAGGTATTAGTATATGTCTGTTAACCCCCATATCCTAATTCATACATTCCTTACTCCTTTCCATTTGGTTAAACATAATTTGGTTTTGTGAATCTATGCATGTCCTTCTCTTGGAAATTATTTCATGGGTATCAATTTTTAGGTAACACCTATAAGTGATGTCATAGGATGTCTGTCTTTCGGTTTCTTTCCTACTTCATGTTGGGTGATTATCTGTAGATGCTTCTATGGTGGTGCCAACGGCACTGTTCCATGCTTTTTCATGGCTAATATTCCATTGTGTACATGGACGACTTCTTCTTGGTGCATTTTTCTGTTGATGGACATTTTGGATTCTTCCAGGTCTTGGCTATGGTACATGTTGCTGCAGTGCAGGATTGCCAGCCTGTGTCTTTTTGATTCTGGTCTACTCAGGTGATAGGCCCATGAGTGGGCCTACCAGATCACATGGTAGCTCCATGTTTACCCTTAAACGCACCTCCATTCTGTTCTCACTACTGGCTGTTACCAGGTTACATCCCACCAGCAGCTAAAGGGTATGCAGTTCTCTAAAACCCCTTCAGCATTTACTCTTTGTAGACTGTTTTTGCTGATGATCATTCTGACAGCTGAGAGGTGAACGTTTTTGTACACTGGATCTGCATGTCTTTATTAATTCCTGATGTTCAGCCTTGTTCCATTCCCGATTTTGAACAAAAAAGAAAGACAGAAAAAGAAGCAGAAGCCAAATGTGCATAAATTATGCCTCTTGAAACTGTCGGTTTGAAATGTGGACGTCTTTTGAATTTTTTGGTCGATATACAACCCCAGGATTTGTTTTCAGGGCAGGTGTGATTTACAGGCCTTCAATTATTCTGAATATCCACTGACTATTAGCGCAGGGATTAAAGCTGCTGTTGTGTGAAACGCCCACAAGGTGGCAGCAGTTGTCCTTTACCATATCTGGTTACTAGGGCAACAGAGCCTCAATGGAAGTCGTGTTCTAGGTTGTAATTTAGAATGGAATGTGCCAGGAAAAAGCCCTTTATGTCTCACTACTTCTTGTTCGCATTTTTAATTTAATTTTTATTTTTATCACAGCAAGTTTGATTACAATGTTTGGCTTGTTCTAGGTGTGCAAGATGTGGTTCTTTTACACATAAACATATGTCTATTCTTCCTGGGATCCTTTTCCATGTACGTGATGACAGAATGTTGAGTAGTCTTCTCTTGGTATTCCATAGGTGTTTGGTGATTCTATATTTCACCTGTGTTTGTATATGTCTGTTAACCCGAATATCCTCATGTATCCAATCCTCACAAATTTCCATTGGTGAACCATAAGTTTGTTTAATGAGTCTGTGGTTGCCCTTCTCTGTGGAGTTATCTTCACTGGTATCAGTTTATAGGTAACACCTATAAGTGATATCATACGATATGTGTCTTTCTCTTTCTGACGTACGACAAGTTGTGTGATTACGTCTAGACTCATCTACGGTGCTGCAAATGGCATTGTGTCCTTTTTTTCCTTGGCTAATATTCCGTGTGTACATGTACCAGTTCTTCTTTGTCCACTCATCTGTTGATGGACTTTTTGGTTGCTTCCATGTCTTGGCTATTGTAATGCTGCGGCAATGCACATTTGCCTGCCTGTGTCTTTCCAATTCTGTGTCCTTAGGTTATAGGCCCAGGAGTGGGCCTGCTGGATCATATGGTAGCAAAATGTTTACCTTGTAAAGGCACCTCCATTCTCTTCTCATTAGTGGCTCTTACCAGGTTACGTCCCACTTAAAGTTGAGGGGGTATGCACTACTCCACAACAACTTCAGCATTTATTGTTTGTAGTTTTTTTGCTGATGTTTATTCTGACTAGTGTGAGCTGATACCTCTTTGAGGCTGGATTTGCATGCATCTCATAATCCCTTGAAATTGAGCTTTCTGGCATGTCCTTTTTTTCTTCAAACCGTGAGTACACCTTACCTCTTCAAATTGTTTTTGTGAAGTATGTGTGACATTAAGAAATAGTTTGGCCATTACCTCCCTCAAGACATTTTGAGGGCAGGTTTTATTTACAGCCCTCCAGTACTGGTGCCTATGAAGTGACCCTTAGCACAGGTTATAAAGGTGCTGATGCAGGTAACGGCCAGAGGGCGGCAGCATTTCTGCTTTTCCCAATCTGGTAACTAGGGAAACAGACTTTCCTGGCAGTGGTGTTCCTCGGTTATGAATTAGAGTGGAATGTGCCCGGATAAACCCCCAAAGCTGATGTCTGCCTACATATGTTTGTTTTCTAAATTGAATTTATATTTTTTTATAGGAGTCATATTCTATTTTGTACATAGACCACTTCTTCTTTGTGCATTCCTCTGTTGATGGACATTTTCATAGCTTCCAGGTGTTGGCTATGGTAAATATTGCTAGAGTGCAGGATTGCCAGCCTGTGTCTCTTTTTTTTGTGGTATGTGGGCCTCACACTGCCGTGGCCCCTCCCATTGGAGAGCACAGGCTCCGGACGCGCAGGCCCAGCAGCCATAGCTCACGGGACAAGCCGCTCCACGGCATGTTGGATTTTCCCGCACCGGGGCATGAACCCGTGTCCCCTGCATCGGTGGCGGACTCTCAACCAGTGCGCCACCAGTGAAGCCCAGCCTGTGTCTTTTTGATTCTCATCCTCTCAGGCGATAGGCCCAGCAGTGGGTATGCTTGATTGAATGGTAGCTCAGTATTTACCTTTTCAAGGCACCTCCTCTGTGTTTTCCTTACTGGTTCTTACCATGTCCCACGTTGAACCAAGGATATGCATTTCTCCACAACCCCTTCAGCATTTATTGTTTGCAGAAGTTTTGCTGATGGCCATTCTGACTGGTGTGAGCTGATCGGATTTTTGTAACTTGGATTTGCATGTCTTTAATTATTCCTAATGTTCACTTTTCCACACCTTTTAAAATTTCTGTTAAGGAAAAAATGCAAAACACGGAGAGTGCAATTAACCTCTTGAAATTGTCTTCTTGAAAGGTTGCCCTCAAAATTGAATTTTTGGGTCAATTTTCGACCCCAGGTTTGTTTCTGAGGGTAGGTGTCATTCACAGGATTGTAATGAGTGTGAATATTTAGTGACCATTAGCACTGGGTTTAAAGCTGCTGTTGTGGGAAACGGCCACAAGGCGGCAGCATTTCTCCATTCCCCAATCTGGTTACTAGGGCAGCAGAGCCTTTCTGGAAGTCCTGTTCCTAGGTTGTAAATTAAAATGGAATGTGTCAGGAGAAACCCCCATAAGTTTCTGTTACATTACTTCTTGTTCGTTGTTTTAGTTTTTTTAATCGGGGTAATGATTAGAATATTGTTTGTCCTAGGTGTACACAATCTGGTTCATTTGTGCATAACATATATATATATATATATATATATATATATATATATATATATATATATATATATATATATATATATATTCATGTACAGATCCACTTCCCATGTAAATTGTTGCAGAGTGTTCCATAGACCTCCCTTGCTATATGGTCGTTCTTTTTGATATATGTATTTAATAGGTATTTGTACACGTATGGTAACCGTAATCTTAATTTTTCCATTCCCCCCCTTTCCTTTTAGATAAGCATAGTTTGTTTTCTAAGTCTGTGAGTGTCTTTCTCTGTGGAAATATGTTCATTTGTGTCCGTTGTTAGATAACGCCTATAAGTGATATCATAGGATATGTCTTTTGCTTTCCGACTTACCTCATGTTCTGTGATTATCTCTAGGCTCATCTGTGGTGCCTCAAAGAGCAGTGTTTCATTGTTTCCCATGGCAAATATTCCTTTTTGTACATGGACCACTTCTTTTTCCACTCATCTGGTGATGGGCATTTTGGTTGCTTCCATGTCTTGGCTATTGTGAAAAGTCCTGCAGTGCAGCTGTTGAAGCCTGTGCCTTCTTGACTCTGGATTTCTCGGGTGAGAGGCTCAGCAGTGGGCCTGCTGAATGGAATGGTGGCTCAATTTTTTCATTTAAACGCAGCTCCTTTCTGTTCTCATTATTGGCTGTTACCACTTTCCATCTCACCTGCAGCTAGAGGGTACACAGTTCTCTGAAACCCCTTCAGCATTTATTGTTTATAGACTTTTAGCTGATGGTGGTTGACACGTGTGAGTTGACACCTTTTTGGAGGTTAGATTTGCATGAGTCATATAATTCCTCATGTTGAGCTTTTATCCATTTTCCTCTTTTTTGAAAATGAGTGAGTCAACTTACCCCTCCATACTATCTCCTTGAAAATTTGCCAGTTTTGAATTTGTTTGGCCATTCCCTACCTCCGCACAATTATTTAGGGCAGGTGTCCTTTACAGCCCTGAGTCCCTGTGAATGTTAAGTGACCATTAGCTGTGGGTTTAAAGCCACTCTTGTGGGAAACGGCCTCAAGGCGGCAGCATTTCTACATTTCCAACTCTGGGTTTTTGGGCAACAGAGCTTTCCTGGAGATCGTGTTAGTAAGCTGCAAATTAGAGTGGAATGTGCCAGCGCAAACCCCCAAGAGCTTATATCTCCTAAATTGTTGTTTGTTTTTTAAATTTAATTTTTATTAATTATCAGAGCAAATTTGATAAAAATGTAGATTCTCCTAGGTGTACCGTTTCTGGTTCATCCTATCAATGTATCTGTCTATTCCTCTTTGGATCCTTTCCCGTGGATGTCTTTATAGAGTGTTGAGTAGACCTGTCTGCGTATTCCATAGGTATTTCGTGATTCTATATTTCATAGGTATTAGTATATGTCTGTTAACCCCCATATCCTAATTCATACATTCCTTACTCCTTTCCATTTGGTTAAACATAATTTGGTTTTGTGAATCTATGCATGTCCTTCTCTTGGAAATTATTTCATGGGTATCAATTTTTAGGTAACACCTATAAGTGATGTCATAGGATGTCTGTCTTTCGGTTTCTTTCCTACTTCATGTTGGGTGATTATCTGTAGATGCTTCTATGGTGGTGCCAACGGCACTGTTCCATGCTTTTTCATGGCTAATATTCCATTGTGTACATGGACGACTTCTTCTTGGTGCATTTTTCTGTTGATGGACATTTTGGATTCTTCCAGGTCTTGGCTATGGTACATGTTGCTGCAGTGCAGGATTGCCAGCCTGTGTCTTTTTGATTCTGGTCTACTCAGGTGATAGGCCCATGAGTGGGCCTACCAGATCACATGGTAGCTCCATGTTTACCCTTAAACGCACCTCCATTCTGTTCTCACTACTGGCTGTTACCAGGTTACATCCCACCAGCAGCTAAAGGGTATGCAGTTCTCTAAAACCCCTTCAGCATTTACTCTTTGTAGACTGTTTTTGCTGATGATCATTCTGACAGCTGAGAGGTGAACGTTTTTGTACACTGGATCTGCATGTCTTTATTAATTCCTGATGTTCAGCCTTGTTCCATTCCCGATTTTGAACAAAAAAGAAAGACAGAAAAAGAAGCAGAAGCCAAATGTGCATAAATTATGCCTCTTGAAACTGTCGGTTTGAAATGTGGACGTCTTTTGAATTTTTTGGTTGATATACAACCCCAGGATTTGTTTTCAGGGCAGGTGTGATTTACAGGCCTTCAATTATTCTGAATATCCACTGACTATTAGCGCAGGGATTAAAGCGGCTGTTGTGTGAAACGCCCACAAGGTGGCAGCAGTTGTCCTTTACCATATCTGGTTACTAGGGCAACAGAGCCTCAATGGAAGTCGTGTTCTAGGTTGTAATTTAGAATGGAATGTGCCAGGAAAAAGCCCTTTATGTCTCACTACTTCTTGTTCGCATTTTTAATTTAATTTTTATTTTTATCACAGCAAGTTTGATTACAATGTTTGGCTTGTTCTAGGTGTGCAAGATGTGGTTCTTTTACACATAAACATATGTCTATTCTTCCTGGGATCCTTTTCCATGTACGTGATGACAGAATGTTGAGTAGTCTTCTCTTGGTATTCCATAGGTGTTTGGTGATTCTATATTTCACCTGTGTTTGTATATGTCTGTTAACCCGAATATCCTCATGTATCCAATCCTCACAAATTTCCATTGGTGAACCATAAGTTTGTTTAATGAGTCTGTGGTTGCCCTTCTCTGTGGAGATATCTTCACTGGTATCAGTTTATAGGTAACACCTATAAGTGATATCATACGATATGTGTCTTTCTCTTTCTGACGTACGACAAGTTGTGTGATTACCTCTAGACTCATCTACGGTGCTGCAAATGGCATTGTGTCCTTTTTTTCCTTGGCTAATATTCCGTGTGTACATGTACCAGTTCTTCTTTGTCCACTCATCTGTTGATGGACATTTTGGTTGCTTCCATGTCTTGGCTATTGTAATGCTGCGGCAATGCACATTTGCCTGCCTGTGTCTTTCCAATTCTGTGTCCTTAGGTTATAGGCCCAGGAGTGGGCCTGCTGGATCATATGGTAGCAAAATGTTTACCTTGTAAAGGCACCTCCATTCTCTTCTCATTAGTGGCTCTTACCAGGTTGCGTCCCACTTAAAGTTGAGGGGGTATGCACTACTCCACAACAACTTCAGCATTTATTGTTTGTAGTTTTTTGCTGATGTCTATTCTGACTAGTGTGAGCTGATACCTCTTTGAGGCTGGATTTGCATGCGTCTCATAATCCCTTGAAATTGAGCTTTCTGGCATGTCCTTTTTTTCTTCAAACCGTGAGTACACCTTACCTCTTCAAATTGTTTTTGTGAAGTATGTGTGACATTAAGAAATAGTTTGGCCATTACCTCCCTCAAGACATTTTGAGGGCAGGTTTTATTTACAGCCCTCCAGTACTGGTGCCTATGAAGTGACCCTTAGCACAGGTTATAAAGGTGCTGTTGCAGGTAACGGCCAGAGGGCGGCAGCATTTCTGCTTTTCCCAATCTGGTAACTAGGGAAACAGACTTTCCTGGCAGTGGTGTTCCTCGGTTATAAATTAGAGTGGAATGTGCCCGGATAAACCCCCAAAGCTGATGTCTGCCTACATATGTTTGTTTTCTAAATTGAATTTATATTTTTTTATTGGAGTCATATTCTATTTTGTACATAGACTACTTCTTCTTTGTGCATTCCTCTGTTGATGGACATTTTCGTAGCTTCCAGGTGTTGGCTATGGTAAATATTGCTAGAGTGCAGGATTGCCAGCCTGTGTCTCTTTTTTTTGTGGTATGTGGGCCTCACACTGCCGTGGCCCCTCCCATTGGAGAGCACAGGCTCCGGACGCGCAGGCCCAGCAGCCATAGCTCACGGGACAAGCCGCTCCACGGCATGTTGGATTTTCCCGCACCGGGGCATGAACCCGTGTCCCCTGCATCGGTGGCGGACTCTCAACCAGTGCGCCACCAGTGAAGCCCAGCCTGTGTCTTTTTGATTCTCATCCTCTCAGGCGATAGGCCCAGCAGTGGGTATGCTTGATTGAATGGTAGCTCAGTATTTACCTTTTCAAGGCACCTCCTCTGTGTTTTCCTTACTGGTTCTTACCATGTCCCACGTTGAACCAAGGATACGCATTTCTCCACAACCCCTTCAGCATTTATTGTTTGCAGAAGTTTTGCTGATGGCCATTCTGACTGGTGTGAGCTGATCGGATTTTTGTAACTTGGATTTGCATGTCTTTAATTATTCCTAATGTTCACTTTTCCACACCTTTTAAAATTTCTGTTAAGGAAAAAATGCAAAACACGGAGAGTGCAATTAACCTCTTGAAATTGTCTTCTTGAAAGGTTGCCCTCAAAATTGAATTTTTGGGTCAATTTTCGACCCCAGGTTTGTTTCTGAGGGTAGGTGTCATTCACAGGATTGTAATGAGTGTGAATATTTAGTGACCATTAGCACTGGGTTTAAAGCTGCTGTTGTGGGAAACGGCCACAAGGCGGCAGCATTTCTCCATTCCCCAATCTGGTTACTAGGGCAGCAGAGCCTTTCTGGAAGTCCTGTTCCTAGGTTGTAAATTAAAATGGAATGTGTCAGGAGAAACCCCCATAAGTTTCTGTTACATTACTTCTTGTTCATTGTTTTAGTTTTTTTAATCGGGGTAATGATTAGAATATTGTTTGTCCTAGGTGTACACAATCTGGTTCATTTGTGCATAACATATATATATATATATATATATATATATATATATATATATATATATTCCTGTACAGATCCACTTCCCATGTAAATTGTTGCAGAGTGTTCCATAGACCTCCCTTGCTATATGGTCGTTCTTTTTGATATATGTATTTAATAGGTATTTGTACACGTATGGTAACCGTAATCTTAATTTTTCCATTCCCCCCCTTTCCTTTTAGATAAGCATAGTTTGTTTTCTAAGTCTGTGAGTGTCTTTCTCTGTGGAAATATGTTCATTTGTGTCCGTTGTTAGATAACGCCTATAAGTGATATCATAGGATATGTCTTTTGCTTTCCGACTTACCTCATGTTCTGTGATTATCTCTAGGCTCATCTGTGGTGCCTCAAAGAGCAGTGTTTCATTGTTTCCCATGGCAAATATTCCTTTTTGTACATGGACCACTTCTTTTTCCACTCATCTGGTGATGGGCATTTTGGTTGCTTCCGTGTCTTGGCTATTGTGAAAAGTCCTGCAGTGCAGCTGTTGAAGCCTGTGCCTTCTTGACTCTGGATTTCTCGGGTGAGAGGCTCAGCAGTGGGCCTGCTGAATGGAATGGTGGCTCAATTTTTTCATTTAAACGCAGCTCCTTTCTGTTCTCATTATTGGCTGTTACCACTTTCCATCTCACCTGCAGCTAGAGGGTACACAGTTCTCTGAAACCCCTTCAGCATTTATTGTTTATAGACTTTTAGCTGATGGTGGTTGACACGTGTGAGTTGACACCTTTTTGGAGGTTAGATTTGCATGAGTCATATAATTCCTCATGTTGAGCTTTTATCCATTTTCCTCTTTTTTGAAAATGAGTGAGTCAAACTTACCCCTCCATACTATCTCCTTGAAAATTTGCCAGTTTTGAATTTGTTTGGCCATTCCCTACCTCCGCACAATTATTTAGGGCAGGTGTCCTTTACAGCCCTGAGTCCCTGTGAATGTTAAGTGACCATTAGCTGTGGGTTTAAAGCCACTCTTGTGGGAAACGGCCTCAAGGCGGCAGCATTTCTACATTTCCAACTCTGGGTTTTTGGGCAACAGAGCTTTCCTGGAGATCGTGTTAGTAAGCTGCAAATTAGAGTGGAATGTGCCAGCGCAAACCCCCAAGAGCTTATATCTCCTAAATTGTTGTTTGTTTTTTAAATTTAATTTTTATTAATTATCAGAGCAAATTTGATAAAAATGTAGATTCTCCTAGGTGTACCGTTTCTGGTTCATCCTATCAATGTATCTGTCTATTCCTCTTTGGATCCTTTCCCGTGGATGTCTTTATAGAGTGTTGAGTAGACCTGTCTGCGTATTCCATAGGTATTTCGTGATTCTATATTTCATAGGTATTAGTATATGTCTGTTAACCCCCATATCCTAATTCATACATTCCTTACTCCTTTCCATTTGGTTAAACATAATTTGGTTTTCTGAATCTATGCATGTCCTTCTCTTGGAAATTATTTCATGGGTATCAATTCTTAGGTAACACCTATAAGTGATGTCATAGGATGTCTGTCTTTCGGTTTCTTTCCTACTTCATGTTGGGTGATTATCTGTAGATGCTTCTATGGTGGTGCCAACGGCACTGTTCCATGCTTTTTCATGGCTAATATTCCATTGTGTACATGGACGACTTCTTCTTGGTGCATTTTTCTGTTGATGGACATTTTGGATTCTTCCAGGTCTTGGCTATGGTACATGTTGCTGCAGTGCAGGATTGCCAGCCTGTGTCTTTTTGATTCTGGTCTACTCAGGTGATAGGCCCATGAGTGGGCCTACCAGATCACATGGTAGCTCCATGTTTACCCTTAAACGCACCTCCATTCTGTTCTCACTACTGGCTGTTACCAGGTTACATCCCACCAGCAGCTAAAGGGTATGCAGTTCTCTAAAACCCCTTCAGCATTTACTCTTTGTAGACTGTTTTTGCTGATGATCATTCTGACGGCTGAGAGGTGAACGTTTTTGTACACTGGATCTGCATGTCTTTATTAATTCCTGATGTTCAGCCTTGTTCCATTCCCGATTTTGAACAAAAAAGAAAGACAGAAAAAGAAGCAGAAGCCAAATGTGCATAAATTATGCCTCTTGAAACTGTCGGTTTGAAATGTGGACGTCTTTTGAATTTTTTGGTCGATATACAACCCCAGGATTTGTTTTCAGGGCAGGTGTGATTTACAGGCCTTCAATTATTCTGAATATCCACTGACTATTAGCGCAGGGATTAAAGCGGCTGTTGTGTGAAACGCCCACAAGGTGGCAGCAGTTGTCCTTTACCATATCTGGTTACTAGGGCAACAGAGCCTCAATGGAAGTCGTGTTCTAGGTTGTAATTTAGAATGGAATGTGCCAGGAAAAAGCCCTTTATGTCTCACTACTTCTTGTTCGCATTTTTAATTTAATTTTTATTTTTATCACAGCAAGTTTGATTACAATGTTTGGCTTGTTCTAGGTGTGCAAGATGTGGTTCTTTTACACATAAACATATGTCTATTCTTCCTGGGATCCTTTTCCATGTACGTGATGACAGAATGTTGAGTAGTCTTCTCTTGGTATTCCATAGGTGTTTGGTGATTCTATATTTCACCTGTGTTTGTATATGTCTGTTAACCCGAATATCCTCATGTATCCAATCCTCACAAATTTCCATTGGTGAACCATAAGTTTGTTTAATGAGTCTGTGGTTGCCCTTCTCTGTGGAGATATCTTCACTGGTATCAGTTTATAGGTAACACCTATAAGTGATATCATCCGATATGTGTCTTTCTCTTTCTGACGTACGACAAGTTGTGTGATTACGTCTAGACTCATCTACGGTGCTGCAAATGGCATTGTGTCCTTTTTTTCCTTGGCTAATATTCCGTGTGTACATGTACCAGTTCTTCTTTGTCCACTCATCTGTTGATGGACTTTTTGGTTGCTTCCATGTCTTGGCTATTGTAATGCTGCGGCAATGCACATTTGCCTGCCTGTGTCTTTCCAATTCTGTGTCCTTAGGTTATAGGCCCAGGAGTGGGCCTGCTGGATCATATGGTAGCAAAATGTTTACCTTGTAAAGGCACCTCCATTCTCTTCTCATTAGTGGCTCTTACCAGGTTGCGTCCCACTTAAAGTTGAGGGGGTATGCACTACTCCACAACAACTTCAGCATTTATTGTTTGTAGTTTTTTTGCTGATGTTTATTCTGACTAGTGTGAGCTGATACCTCTTTGAGGCTGGATTTGCATGCGTCTCATAATCCCTTGAAATTGAGCTTTCTGGCATGTCCTTTTTTTCTTCAAACCGTGAGTACACCTTACCTCTTCAAATTGTTTTTGTGAAGTATGTGTGACATTAAGAAATAGTTTGGCCATTACCTCCCTCAAGACATTTTGAGGGCAGGTTTTATTTACAGCCCTCCAGTACTGGTGCCTATGAAGTGACCCTTAGCACAGGTTATAAAGGTGCTGTTGCAGGTAACGGCCAGAGGGCGGCAGCATTTCTGCTTTTCCCAATCTGGTAACTAGGGAAACAGACTTTCCTGGCAGTGGTGTTCCTCGGTTATGAATTAGAGTGGAATGTGCCCGGATAAACCCCCAAAGCTGATGTCTGCCTACATATGTTTGTTTTCTAAATTGAATTTATATTTTTTTATTGGAGTCATATTCTATTTTGTACGTAGACCACTTCTTCTTTGTGCATTCCTCTGTTGATGGACATTTTCGTAGCTTCCAGGTGTTGGCTATGGTAAATATTGCTAGAGTGCAGGATTGCCAGCCTGTGTCTCTTTTTTTTGTGGTATGTGGGCCTCACACTGCCGTGGCCCCTCCCATTGGAGAGCACAGGCTCCGGACGCGCAGGCCCAGCAGCCATAGCTCACGGGACAAGCCGCTCCACGGCATGTTGGATTTTCCCGCACCGGGGCATGAACCCGTGTCCCCTGCATCGGTGGCGGACTCTCAACCAGTGCGCCACCAGTGAAGCCCAGCCTGTGTCTTTTTGATTCTCATCCTCTCAGGCAATAGGCCCAGCAGTGGGTATGCTTGATTGAATGGTAGCTCAGTATTTACCTTTTCAAGGCACCTCCTCTGTGTTTTCCTTACTGGTTCTTACCATGTCCCACGTTGAACCAAGGATACGCATTTCTCCACAACCCCTTCAGCATTTATTGTTTGCAGAAGTTTTGCTGATGGCCATTCTGACTGGTGTGAGCTGATCGGATTTTTGTAACTTGGATTTGCATGTCTTTAATTATTCCTAATGTTCACTTTTCCACACCTTTTAAAATTTCTGTTAAGGAAAAAATGCAAAACACGGAGAGTGCAATTAACCTCTTGAAATTGTCTTCTTGAAAGGTTGCCCTCAAAATTGAATTTTTGGGTCAATTTTCGACCCCAGGTTTGTTTCTGAGGGTAGGTGTCATTCACAGGATTGTAATGAGTGTGAATATTTAGTGACCATTAGCACTGGGTTTAAAGCTGCTGTTGTGGGAAACGGCCACAAGGCGGCAGCATTTCTCCATTCCCCAATCTGGTTACTAGGGCAGCAGAGCCTTTCTGGAAGTCCTGTTCCTAGGTTGTAAATTAAAATGGAATGTGTCAGGAGAAACCCCCATAAGTTTCTGTTACATTACTTCTTGTTCGTTGTTTTAGTTTTTTTAATCGGGGTAATGATTAGAATATTGTTTGTCCTAGGTGTACACAATCTGGTTCATTTGTGCATAACATATATATATATATATATTCATGTACAGATCCACTTCCCATGTAAATTGTTGCAGAGTGTTCCATAGACCTCCCTTGCTATATGGTCGTTCTTTTTGATATATATATTTAATAGGTATTTGTACACGTATGGTAACCGTAATCTTAATTTTTCCATTCCCCCCCTTTCCTTTTAGATAAGCATAGTTTGTTTTCTAAGTCTGTGAGTGTCTTTCTCTGTGGAAATATGTTCATTTGTGTCCGTTGTTAGATAACGCCTATAAGTGATATCATAGGATATGTCTTTTGCTTTCCGACTTACCTCATGTTCTGTGATTATCTCTAGGCTCATCTGTGGTGCCTCAAAGAGCAGTGTTTCATTGTTTCCCATGGCAAATATTCCTTTTTGTACATGGACCACTTCTTTTTCCACTCATCTGGTGATGGGCATTTTGGTTGCTTCCGTGTCTTGGCTATTGTGAAAAGTCCTGCAGTGCAGCTGTTGAAGCCTGTGCCTTCTTGACTCTGGATTTCTCGGGTGAGAGGCTCAGCAGTGGGCCTGCTGAATGGAATGGTGGCTCAATTTTTTCATTTAAACGCAGCTCCTTTCTGTTCTCATTATTGGCTGTTACCACTTTCCATCTCACCTGCAGCTAGAGGGTACACAGTTCTCTGAAACCCCTTCAGCATTTATTGTTTATAGACTTTTAGCTGATGGTGGTTGACACGTGTGAGTTGACACCTTTTTGGAGGTTAGATTTGCATGAGTCATATAATTCCTCATGTTGAGCTTTTATCCATTTTCCTCTTTTTTGAAAATGAGTGAGTCAAACTTACCCCTCCATACTATCTCCTTGAAAATTTGCCAGTTTTGAATTTGTTTGGCCATTCCCTACCTCCGCACAATTATTTAGGGCAGGTGTCCTTTACAGCCCTGAGTCCCTGTGAATGTTAAGTGACCATTAGCTGTGGGTTTAAAGCCACTCTTGTGGGAAACGGCCTCAAGGCGGCAGCATTTCTACATTTCCAACTCTGGGTTTTTGGGCAACAGAGCTTTCCTGGAGATCGTGTTAGTAAGCTGCAAATTAGAGTGGAATGTGCCAGCGCAAACCCCCAAGAGCTTATATCTCCTAAATTGTTGTTTGTTTTTTAAATTTAATTTTTATTAATTATCAGAGCAAATTTGATAAAAATGTAGATTCTCCTAGGTGTACCGTTTCTGGTTCATCCTATCAATGTATCTGTCTATTCCTCTTTGGATCCTTTCCCGTGGATGTCTTTATAGAGTGTTGAGTAGACCTGTCTGCGTATTCCATAGGTATTTCGTGATTCTATATTTCATAGGTATTAGTATATGTCTGTTAACCCCCATATCCTAATTCATACATTCCTTACTCCTTTCCATTTGGTTAAACATAATTTGGTTTTCTGAATCTATGCATGTCCTTCTCTTGGAAATTATTTCATGGGTATCAATTCTTAGGTAACACCTATAAGTGATGTCATAGGATGTCTGTCTTTCGGTTTCTTTCCTACTTCATGTTGGGTGATTATCTGTAGATGCTTCTATGGTGGTGCCAACGGCACTGTTCCATGCTTTTTCATGGCTAATATTCCATTGTGTACATGGACGACTTCTTCTTGGTGCATTTTTCTGTTGATGGACATTTTGGATTCTTCCAGGTCTTGGCTATGGTACATGTTGCTGCAGTGCAGGATTGCCAGCCTGTGTCTTTTTGATTCTGGTCTACTCAGGTGATAGGCCCATGAGTGGGCCTACCAGATCACATGGTAGCTCCATGTTTACCCTTAAACGCACCTCCATTCTGTTCTCACTACTGGCTGTTACCAGGTTACATCCCACCAGCAGCTAAAGGGTATGCAGTTCTCTAAAACCCCTTCAGCATTTACTCTTTGTAGACTGTTTTTGCTGATGATCATTCTGACAGCTGAGAGGTGAACATTTTTGTACACTGGATCTGCATGTCTTTATTAATTCCTGATGTTCAGCCTTGTTCCATTCCCGATTTTGAACAAAAAAGAAAGACAGAAAAAGAAGCAGAAGCCAAATGTGCATAAATTATGCCTCTTGAAACTGTCGGTTTGAAATGTGGACGTCTTTTGAATTTTTTGGTCGATATACAACCCCAGGATTTGTTTTCAGGGCAGGTGTGATTTACAGGCCTTCAATTATTCTGAATATCCACTGACTATTAGCGCAGGGATTAAAGCGGCTGTTGTGTGAAACGCCCACAAGGTGGCAGCAGTTGTCCTTTACCATATCTGGTTACTAGGGCAACAGAGCCTCAATGGAAGTCGTGTTCTAGGTTGTAATTTAGAATGGAATGTGCCAGGAAAAAGCCCTTTATGTCTCACTACTTCTTGTTCGCATTTTTAATTTAATTTTTATTTTTATCACAGCAAGTTTGATTACAATGTTTGGCTTGTTCTAGGTGTGCAAGATGTGGTTCTTTTACACATAAACATATGTCTATTCTTCCTGGGATCCTTTTCCATGTACGTGATGACAGAATGTTGAGTAGTCTTCTCTTGGTATTCCATAGGTGTTTGGTGATTCTATATTTCACCTGTGTTTGTATATGTCTGTTAACCCGAATATCCTCATGTATCCAATCCTCACAAATTTCCATTGGTGAACCATAAGTTTGTTTAATGAGTCTGTGGTTGCCCTTCTCTGTGGAGATATCTTCACTGGTATCAGTTTATAGGTAACACCTATAAGTGATATCATCCGATATGTGTCTTTCTCTTTCTGACGTACGACAAGTTGTGTGATTACGTCTAGACTCATCTACGGTGCTGCAAATGGCATTGTGTCCTTTTTTTCCTTGGCTAATATTCCGTGTGTACATGTACCAGTTCTTCTTTGTCCACTCATCTGTTGATGGACTTTTTGGTTGCTTCCATGTCTTGGCTATTGTAATGCTGCGGCAATGCACATTTGCCTGCCTGTGTCTTTCCAATTCTGTGTCCTTAGGTTATAGGCCCAGGAGTGGGCCTGCTGGATCATATGGTAGCAAAATGTTTACCTTGTAAAGGCACCTCCATTCTCTTCTCATTAGTGGCTCTTACCAGGTTACGTCCCACTTAAAGTTGAGGGGGTATGCACTACTCCACAACAACTTCAGCATTTATTGTTTGTAGTTTTTTTGCTGATGTTTATTCTGACTAGTGTGAGCTGATACCTCTTTGAGGCTGGATTTGCATGCGTCTCATAATCCCTTGAAATTGAGCTTTCTGGCATGTCCTTTTTTTCTTCAAACCGTGAGTACACCTTACCTCTTCAAATTGTTTTTGTGAAGTATGTGTGACATTAAGAAATAGTTTGGCCATTACCTCCCTCAAGACATTTTGAGGGCAGGTTTTATTTACAGCCCTCCAGTACTGGTGCCTATGAAGTGACCCTTAGCACAGGTTATAAAGGTGCTGTTGCAGGTAACGGCCAGAGGGCGGCAGCATTTCTGCTTTTCCCAATCTGGTAACTAGGGAAACAGACTTTCCTGGCAGTGGTGTTCCTCGGTTATGAATTAGAGTGGAATGTGCCCGGATAAACCCCCAAAGCTGATGTCTGCCTACATATGTTTGTTTTCTAAATTGAATTTATATTTTTTTATTGGAGTCATATTCTATTTTGTACGTAGACCACTTCTTCTTTGTGCATTCCTCTGTTGATGGACATTTTCGTAGCTTCCAGGTGTTGGCTATGGTAAATATTGCTAGAGTGCAGGATTGCCAGCCTGTGTCTCTTTTTTTTGTGGTATGTGGGCCTCACACTGCCGTGGCCCCTCCCATTGGAGAGCACAGGCTCCGGACGCGCAGGCCCAGCAGCCATAGCTCACGGGACAAGCCGCTCCACGGCATGTTGGATTTTCCCGCACCGGGGCATGAACCCGTGTCCCCTGCATCGGTGGCGGACTCTCAACCAGTGCGCCACCAGTGAAGCCCAGCCTGTGTCTTTTTGATTCTCATCCTCTCAGGCGATAGGCCCAGCAGTGGGTATGCTTGATTGAATGGTAGCTCAGTATTTACCTTTTCAAGGCACCTCCTCTGTGTTTTCCTTACTGGTTCTTACCATGTCCCACGTTGAACCAAGGATACGCATTTCTCCACAACCCCTTCAGCATTTATTGTTTGCAGAAGTTTTGCTGATGGCCATTCTGACTGGTGTGAGCTGATCGGATTTTTGTAACTTGGATTTGCATGTCTTTAATTATTCCTAATGTTCACTTTTCCACACCTTTTAAAATTTCTGTTAAGGAAAAAATGCAAAACACGGAGAGTGCAATTAACCTCTTGAAATTGTCTTCTTGAAAGGTTGCCCTCAAAATTGAATTTTTGGGTCAATTTTCGACCCCAGGTTTGTTTCTGAGGGTAGGTGTCATTCACAGGATTGTAATGAGTGTGAATATTTAGTGACCATTAGCACTGGGTTTAAAGCTGCTGTTGTGGGAAACGGCCACAAGGCGGCAGCATTTCTCCATTCCCCAATCTGGTTACTAGGGCAGCAGAGCCTTTCTGGAAGTCCTGTTCCTAGGTTGTAAATTAAAATGGAATGTGTCAGGAGAAACCCCCATAAGTTTCTGTTACATTACTTCTTGTTCGTTGTTTTAGTTTTTTTAATCGGGGTAATGATTAGAATATTGTTTGTCCTAGGTGTACACAATCTGGTTCATTTGTGCATAACATATATATATATATATATTCATGTACAGATCCACTTCCCATGTAAATTGTTGCAGAGTGTTCCATAGACCTCCCTTGCTATATGGTCGTTCTTTTTGATATATATATTTAATAGGTATTTGTACACGTATGGTAACCGTAATCTTAATTTTTCCATTCCCCCCCTTTCCTTTTAGATAAGCATAGTTTGTTTTCTAAGTCTGTGAGTGTCTTTCTCTGTGGAAATATGTTCATTTGTGTCCGTTGTTAGATAACGCCTATAAGTGATATCATAGGATATGTCTTTTGCTTTCCGACTTACCTCATGTACTGTGATTATCTCTAGGCTCATCTGTGGTGCCTCAAAGAGCAGTGTTTCATTGTTTCCCATGGCAAATATTCCTTTTTGTACATGGACCACTTCTTTTTCCACTCATCTGGTGATGGGCATTTTGGTTGCTTCCGTGTCTTGGCTATTGTGAAAAGTCCTGCAGTGCAGCTGTTGAAGCCTGTGCCTTCTTGACTCTGGATTTCTCGGGTGAGAGGCTCAGCAGTGGGCCTGCTGAATGGAATGGTGGCTCAATTTTTTCATTTAAACGCAGCTCCTTTCTGTTCTCATTATTGGCTGTTACCACTTTACATCTCACCTGCAGCTAGAGGGTACACAGTTCTCTGAAACCCCTTCAGCATTTATTGTTTATAGACTTTTAGCTGATGGTGGTTGACACGTGTGAGTTGACACCGTTTTGGAGGTTAGATTTGCATGAGTCATATAATTCCTCATGTTGAGCTTTTATCCATTTTCCTCTTTTTTGAAAATGAGTGAGTCAAACTTACCCCTCCATACTATCTCCTTGAAAATTTGCCAGTTTTGAATTTGTTTGGCCATTCCCTACCTCCGCACAATTATTTAGGGCAGGTGTCCTTTACAGCCCTGAGTCCCTGTGAATGTTAAGTGACCATTAGCTGTGGGTTTAAAGCCACTCTTGTGGGAAACGGCCTCAAGGCGGCAGCATTTCTACATTTCCAACTCTGGGTTTTGGGGCAACAGAGCTTTCCTGGAGATCGTGTTAGTAAGCTGCAAATTAGAGTGGAATGTGCCAGCGCAAACCCCCAAGAGCTTATATCTCCTAAATTGTTGTTTGTTTTTTAAATTTAATTTTTATTAATTATCAGAGCAAATTTGATAAAAATGTAGATTCTCCTAGGTGTACCGTTTCTGGTTCATCCTATCAATGTATCTGTCTATTCCTCTTTGGATCCTTTCCCGTGGATGTCTTTATAGTGTTGAGTAGACCTGTCTGCGTATTCCATAGGTATTTCGTGATTCTATATTTCATAGGTATTAGTATATGTCTGTTAACCCCCATATCCTAATTCATACATTCCTTACTCCTTTCCATTTGGTTAAACATAATTTGGTTTTCTGAATCTATGCATGTCCTTCTCTTGGAAATTATTTCATGGGTATCAATTCTTAGGTAACACCTATAAGTGATGTCATAGGATGTCTGTCTTTCGGTTTCTTTCCTACTTCATGTTGGGTGATTATCTGTAGATGCTTCTATGGTGGTGCCAACGGCACTGTTCCATGCTTTTTCATGGCTAATATTCCATTGTGTACATGGACGACTTCTTCTTGGTGCATTTTTCTGTTGATGGACATTTTGGATTCTTCCAGGTCTTGGCTATGGTACATGTTGCTGCAGTGCAGGATTGCCAGCCTGTGTCTTTTTGATTCTGGTCTACTCAGGTGATAGGCCCATGAGTGGGCCTACCAGATCACATGGTAGCTCCATGTTTACCCTTAAACGCACCTCCATTCTGTTCTCACTACTGGCTGTTACCAGGTTACATCCCACCAGCAGCTAAAGGGTATGCAGTTCTCTAAAACCCCTTCAGCATTTACTCTTTGTAGACTGTTTTTGCTGATGATCATTCTGACAGCTGAGAGGTGAACGTTTTTGTACACTGGATCTGCATGTCTTTATTAATTCCTGATGTTCAGCCTTGTTCCATTCCCGATTTTGAACAAAAAAGAAAGACAGAAAAAGAAGCAGAAGCCAAATGTGCATAAATTATGCCTCTTGAAACTGTCGGTTTGAAATGTGGACGTCTTTTGAATTTTTTGGTCGATATACAACCCCAGGATTTGTTTTCAGGGCAGGTGTGATTTACAGGCCTTCAATTATTCTGAATATCCACTGACTATTAGCGCAGGGATTAAAGCGGCTGTTGTGTGAAACGCCCACAAGGTGGCAGCAGTTGTCCTTTACCATATCTGGTTACTAGGGCAACAGAGCCTCAATGGAAGTCGTGTTCTAGGTTGTAATTTAGAATGGAATGTGCCAGGAAAAAGCCCTTTATGTCTCACTACTTCTTGTTCGCATTTTTAATTTAATTTTTATTTTTATCACAGCAAGTTTGATTACAATGTTTGGCTTGTTCTAGGTGTGCAAGATGTGGTTCTTTTACACATAAACATATGTCTATTCTTCCTGGGATCCTTTTCCATGTACGTGATGACAGAATGTTGAGTAGTCTTCTCTTGGTATTCCATAGGTGTTTGGTGATTCTATATTTCACCTGTGTTTGTATATGTCTGTTAACCCGAATATCCTCATGTATCCAATCCTCACAAATTTCCATTGGTGAACCATAAGTTTGTTTAATGAGTCTGTGGTTGCCCTTCTCTGTGGAGATATCTTCACTGGTATCAGTTTATAGGTAACACCTATAAGTGATATCATCCGATATGTGTCTTTCTCTTTCTGACGTACGACAAGTTGTGTGATTACGTCTAGACTCATCTACGGTGCTGCAAATGGCATTGTGTCCTTTTTTTCCTTGGCTAATATTCCGTGTGTACATGTACCAGTTCTTCTTTGTCCACTCATCTGTTGATGGACTTTTTGGTTGCTTCCATGTCTTGGCTATTGTAATGCTGCGGCAATGCACATTTGCCTGCCTGTGTCTTTCCAATTCTGTGTCCTTAGGTTATAGGCCCAGGAGTGGGCCTGCTGGATCATATGGTAGCAAAATGTTTACCTTGTAAAGGCACCTCCATTCTCTTCTCATTAGTGGCTCTTACCAGGTTACGTCCCACTTAAAGTTGAGGGGGTATGCACTACTCCACAACAACTTCAGCATTTATTGTTTGTAGTTTTTTTGCTGATGTTTATTCTGACTAGTGTGAGCTGATACCTCTTTGAGGCTGGATTTGCATGCGTCTCATAATCCCTTGAAATTGAGCTTTCTGGCATGTCCTTTTTTTCTTCAAACCGTGAGTACACCTTACCTCTTCAAATTGTTTTTGTGAAGTATGTGTGACATTAAGAAATAGTTTGGCCATTACCTCCCTCAAGACATTTTGAGGGCAGGTTTTATTTACAGCCCTCCAGTACTGGTGCCTATGAAGTGACCCTTAGCACAGGTTATAAAGGTGCTGTTGCAGGTAACGGCCAGAGGGCGGCAGCATTTCTGCTTTTCCCAATCTGGTAACTAGGGAAACAGACTTTCCTGGCAGTGGTGTTCCTCGGTTATGAATTAGAGTGGAATGTGCCCGGATAAACCCCCAAAGCTGATGTCTGCCTACATATGTTTGTTTTCTAAATTGAATTTATATTTTTTTATTGGAGTCATATTCTATTTTGTACGTAGACCACTTCTTCTTTGTGCATTCCTCTGTTGATGGACATTTTCGTAGCTTCCAGGTGTTGGCTATGGTAAATATTGCTAGAGTGCAGGATTGCCAGCCTGTGTCTCTTTTTTTTGTGGTATGTGGGCCTCACACTGCCGTGGCCCCTCCCATTGGAGAGCACAGGCTCCGGACGCGCAGGCCCAGCAGCCATAGCTCACGGGACAAGCCGCTCCACGGCATGTTGGATTTTCCCGCACCGGGGCATGAACCCGTGTCCCCTGCATCGGTGGCGGACTCTCAACCAGTGCGCCACCAGTGAAGCCCAGCCTGTGTCTTTTTGATTCTCATCCTCTCAGGCGATAGGCCCAGCAGTGGGTATGCTTGATTGAATGGTAGCTCAGTATTTACCTTTTCAAGGCACCTCCTCTGTGTTTTCCTTACTGGTTCTTACCATGTCCCACGTTGAACCAAGGATACGCATTTCTCCACAACCCCTTCAGCATTTATTGTTTGCAGAAGTTTTGCTGATGGCCATTCTGACTGGTGTGAGCTGATCGGATTTTTGTAACTTGGATTTGCATGTCTTTAATTATTCCTAATGTTCACTTTTCCACACCTTTTAAAATTTCTGTTAAGGAAAAAATGCAAAACACGGAGAGTGCAATTAACCTCTTGAAATTGTCTTCTTGAAAGGTTGCCCTCAAAATTGAATTTTTGGGTCAATTTTCGACCCCAGGTTTGTTTCTGAGGGTAGGTGTCATTCACAGGATTGTAATGAGTGTGAATATTTAGTGACCATTAGCACTGGGTTTAAAGCTGCTGTTGTGGGAAACGGCCACAAGGCGGCAGCATTTCTCCATTCCCCAATCTGGTTACTAGGGCAGCAGAGCCTTTCTGGAAGTCCTGTTCCTAGGTTGTAAATTAAAATGGAATGTGTCAGGAGAAACCCCCATAAGTTTCTGTTACATTACTTCTTGTTCGTTGTTTTAGTTTTTTTAATCGGGGTAATGATTAGAATATTGTTTGTCCTAGGTGTACACAATCTGGTTCATTTGTGCATAACATATATATATATATATATTCATGTACAGATCCACTTCCCATGTAAATTGTTGCAGAGTGTTCCATAGACCTCCCTTGCTATATGGTCGTTCTTTTTGATATATATATTTAATAGGTATTTGTACACGTATGGTAACCATAATCTTAATTTTTCCATTCCCCCCCTTTCCTTTTAGATAAGCATAGTTTGTTTTCTAAGTCTGTGAGTGTCTTTCTCTGTGGAAATATGTTCATTTGTGTCCGTTGTTAGATAACGCCTATAAGTGATATCATAGGATATGTCTTTTGCTTTCCGACTTACCTCATGTTCTGTGATTATCTCTAGGCTCATCTGTGGTGCCTCAAAGAGCAGTGTTTCATTGTTTCCCATGGCAAATATTCCTTTTTGTACATGGACCACTTCTTTTTCCACTCATCTGGTGATGGGCATTTTGGTTGCTTCCGTGTCTTGGCTATTGTGAAAAGTCCTGCAGTGCAGCTGTTGAAGCCTGTGCCTTCTTGACTCTGGATTTCTCGGGTGAGAGGCTCAGCAGTGGGCCTGCTGAATGGAATGGTGGCTCAATTTTTTCATTTAAACGCAGCTCCTTTCTGTTCTCATTATTGGCTGTTACCACTTTACATCTCACCTGCAGCTAGAGGGTACACAGTTCTCTGAAACCCCTTCAGCATTTATTGTTTATAGACTTTTAGCTGATGGTGGTTGACACGTGTGAGTTGACACCGTTTTGGAGGTTAGATTTGCATGAGTCATATAATTCCTCATGTTGAGCTTTTATCCATTTTCCTCTTTTTTGAAAATGAGTGAGTCAAACTTACCCCTCCATACTATCTCCTTGAAAATTTGCCAGTTTTGAATTTGTTTGGCCATTCCCTACCTCCGCACAATTATTTAGGGCAGGTGTCCTTTACAGCCCTGAGTCCCTGTGAATGTTAAGTGACCATTAGCTGTGGGTTTAAAGCCACTCTTGTGGGAAACGGCCTCAAGGCGGCAGCATTTCTACATTTCCAACTCTGGGTTTTGGGGCAACAGAGCTTTCCTGGAGATCGTGTTAGTAAGCTGCAAATTAGAGTGGAATGTGCCAGCGCAAACCCCCAAGAGCTTATATCTCCTAAATTGTTGTTTGTTTTTTAAATTTAATTTTTATTAATTATCAGAGCAAATTTGATAAAAATGTAGATTCTCCTAGGTGTACCGTTTCTGGTTCATCCTATCAATGTATCTGTCTATTCCTCTTTGGATCCTTTCCCGTGGATGTCTTTATAGTGTTGAGTAGACCTGTCTGCGTATTCCATAGGTATTTCGTGATTCTATATTTCATAGGTATTAGTATATGTCTGTTAACCCCCATATCCTAATTCATACATTCCTTACTCCTTTCCATTTGGTTAAACATAATTTGGTTTTCTGAATCTATGCATGTCCTTCTCTTGGAAATTATTTCATGGGTATCAATTCTTAGGTAACACCTATAAGTGATGTCATAGGATGTCTGTCTTTCGGTTTCTTTCCTACTTCATGTTGGGTGATTATCTGTAGATGCTTCTATGGTGGTGCCAACGGCACTGTTCCATGCTTTTTCATGGCTAATATTCCATTGTGTACATGGACGACTTCTTCTTGGTGCATTTTTCTGTTGATGGACATTTTGGATTCTTCCAGGTCTTGGCTATGGTACATGTTGCTGCAGTGCAGGATTGCCAGCCTGTGTCTTTTTGATTCTGGTCTACTCAGGTGATAGGCCCATGAGTGGGCCTACCAGATCACATGGTAGCTCCATGTTTACCCTTAAACGCACCTCCATTCTGTTCTCACTACTGGCTGTTACCAGGTTACATCCCACCAGCAGCTAAAGGGTATGCAGTTCTCTAAAACCCCTTCAGCATTTACTCTTTGTAGACTGTTTTTGCTGATGATCATTCTGACAGCTGAGAGGTGAACGTTTTTGTACACTGGATCTGCATGTCTTTATTAATTCCTGATGTTCAGCCTTGTTCCATTCCCGATTTTGAACAAAAAAGAAAGACAGAAAAAGAAGCAGAAGCCAAATGTGCATAAATTATGCCTCTTGAAACTGTCGGTTTGAAATGTGGACGTCTTTTGAATTTTTTGGTCGATATACAACCCCAGGATTTGTTTTCAGGGCAGGTGTGATTTACAGGCCTTCAATTATTCTGAATATCCACTGACTATTAGCGCAGGGATTAAAGCGGCTGTTGTGTGAAACGCCCACAAGGTGGCAGCAGTTGTCCTTTACCATATCTGGTTACTAGGGCAACAGAGCCTCAATGGAAGTCGTGTTCTAGGTTGTAATTTAGAATGGAATGTGCCAGGAAAAAGCCCTTTATGTCTCACTACTTCTTGTTCGCATTTTTAATTTAATTTTTATTTTTATCACAGCAAGTTTGATTACAATGTTTGGCTTGTTCTAGGTGTGCAAGATGTGGTTCTTTTACACATAAACATATGTCTATTCTTCCTGGGATCCTTTTCCATGTACGTGATGACAGAATGTTGAGTAGTCTTCTCTTGGTATTCCATAGGTGTTTGGTGATTCTATATTTCACCTGTGTTTGTATATGTCTGTTAACCCGAATATCCTCATGTATCCAATCCTCACAAATTTCCATTGGTGAACCATAAGTTTGTTTAATGAGTCTGTGGTTGCCCTTCTCTGTGGAGATATCTTCACTGGTATCAGTTTATAGGTAACACCTATAAGTGATATCATCCGATATGTGTCTTTCTCTTTCTGACGTACGACAAGTTGTGTGATTACGTCTAGACTCATCTACGGTGCTGCAAATGGCATTGTGTCCTTTTTTTCCTTGGCTAATATTCCGTGTGTACATGTACCAGTTCTTCTTTGTCCACTCATCTGTTGATGGACTTTTTGGTTGCTTCCATGTCTTGGCTATTGTAATGCTGCGGCAATGCACATTTGCCTGCCTGTGTCTTTCCAATTCTGTGTCCTTAGGTTATAGGCCCAGGAGTGGGCCTGCTGGATCATATGGTAGCAAAATGTTTACCTTGTAAAGGCACCTCCATTCTCTTCTCATTAGTGGCTCTTACCAGGTTACGTCCCACTTAAAGTTGAGGGGGTATGCACTACTCCACAACAACTTCAGCATTTATTGTTTGTAGTTTTTTTGCTGATGTTTATTCTGACTAGTGTGAGCTGATACCTCTTTGAGGCTGGATTTGCATGCGTCTCATAATCCCTTGAAATTGAGCTTTCTGGCATGTCCTTTTTTTCTTCAAACCGTGAGTACACCTTACCTCTTCAAATTGTTTTTGTGAAGTATGTGTGACATTAAGAAATAGTTTGGCCATTACCGCCCTCAAGACATTTTGAGGGCAGGTTTTATTTACAGCCCTCCAGTACTGGTGCCTATGAAGTGACCCTTAGCACAGGTTATAAAGGTGCTGTTGCAGGTAACGGCCAGAGGGCGGCAGCATTTCTGCTTTTCCCAATCTGGTAACTAGGGAAACAGACTTTCCTGGCAGTGGTGTTCCTCGGTTATGAATTAGAGTGGAATGTGCCCGGATAAACCCCCAAAGCTGATGTCTGCCTACATATGTTTGTTTTCTAAATTGAATTTATATTTTTTTATTGGAGTCATATTCTATTTTGTACGTAGACCACTTCTTCTTTGTGCATTCCTCTGTTGATGGACATTTTCGTAGCTTCCAGGTGTTGGCTATGGTAAATATTGCTAGAGTGCAGGATTGCCAGCCTGTGTCTCTTTTTTTTGTGGTATGTGGGCCTCACACTGCCGTGGCCCCTCCCATTGGAGAGCACAGGCTCCGGACGCGCAGGCCCAGCAGCCATAGCTCACGGGACAAGCCGCTCCACGGCATGTTGGATTTTCCCGCACCGGGGCATGAACCCTTGTCCCCTGCATCGGTGGCGGACTCTCAACCAGTGCGCCACCAGTGAAGCCCAGCCTGTGTCTTTTTGATTCTCATCCTCTCAGGCGATAGGCCCAGCAGTGGGTATGCTTGATTGAATGGTAGCTCAGTATTTACCTTTTCAAGGCACCTCCTCTGTGTTTTCCTTACTGGTTCTTACCATGTCCCACGTTGAACCAAGGATACGCATTTCTCCACAACCCCTTCAGCATTTATTGTTTGCAGAAGTTTTGCTGATGGCCATTCTGACTGGTGTGAGCTGATCGGATTTTTGTAACTTGGATTTGCATGTCTTTAATTATTCCTAATGTTCACTTTTCCACACCTTTTAAAATTTCTGTTAAGGAAAAAATGCAAAACACGGAGAGTGCAATTAACCTCTTGAAATTGTCTTCTTGAAAGGTTGCCCTCAAAATTGAATTTTGGGGTCAATTTTCGACCCCAGGTTTGTTTCTGAGGGTAGGTGTCATTCACAGGATTGTAATGAGTGTGAATATTTAGTGACCATTAGCACTGGGTTTAAAGCTGCTGTTGTGGGAAACGGCCACAAGGCGGCAGCATTTCTCCATTCCCCAATCTGGTTACTAGGGCAGCAGAGCCTTTCTGGAAGTCCTGTTCCTAGGTTGTAAATTAAAATGGAATGTGTCAGGAGAAACCCCCATAAGTTTCTGTTACATTACTTCTTGTTCGTTGTTTTAGTTTTTTTAATCGGGGTAATGATTAGAATATTGTTTGTCCTAGGTGTACACAATCTGGTTCATTTGTGCATAACATATATATATATATATATATTCATGTACAGATCCACTTCCCATGTAAATTGTTGCAGAGTGTTCCATAGACCTCCCTTGCTATATGGTCGTTCTTTTTGATATATATATTTAATAGGTATTTGTACACGTATGGTAACCGTAATCTTAATTTTTCCATTCCCCCCCTTTCCTTTTAGATAAGCATAGTTTGTTTTCTAAGTCTGTGAGTGTCTTTCTCTGTGGAAATATGTTCATTTGTGTCCGTTGTTAGATAACGCCTATAAGTGATATCATAGGATATGTCTTTTGCTTTCCGACTTACCTCATGTACTGTGATTATCTCTAGGCTCATCTGTGGTGCCTCAAAGAGCAGTGTTTCATTGTTTCCCATGGCAAATATTCCTTTTTGTACATGGACCACTTCTTTTTCCACTCATCTGGTGATGGGCATTTTGGTTGCTTCCGTGTCTTGGCTATTGTGAAAAGTCCTGCAGTGCAGCTGTTGAAGCCTGTGCCTTCTTGACTCTGGATTTCTCGGGTGAGAGGCTCAGCAGTGGGCCTGCTGAATGGAATGGTGGCTCAATTTTTTCATTTAAACGCAGCTCCTTTCTGTTCTCATTATTGGCTGTTACCACTTTACATCTCACCTGCAGCTAGAGGGTACACAGTTCTCTGAAACCCCTTCAGCATTTATTGTTTATAGACTTTTAGCTGATGGTGGTTGACACGTGTGAGTTGACACCTTTTTGGAGGTTAGATTTGCATGAGTCATATAATTCCTCATGTTGAGCTTTTATCCATTTTCCTCTTTTTTGAAAATGAGTGAGTCAAACTTACCCCTCCATACTATCTCCTTGAAAATTTGCCAGTTTTGAATTTGTTTGGCCATTCCCTACCTCCGCACAATTATTTAGGGCAGGTGTCCTTTACAGCCCTGAGTCCCTGTGAATGTTAAGTGACCATTAGCTGTGGGTTTAAAGCCACTCTTGTGGGAAACGGCCTCAAGGCGGCAGCATTTCTACATTTCCAACTCTGGGTTTTGGGGCAACAGAGCTTTCCTGGAGATCGTGTTAGTAAGCTGCAAATTAGAGTGGAATGTGCCAGCGCAAACCCCCAAGAGCTTATATCTCCTAAATTGTTGTTTGTTTTTTAAATTTAATTTTTATTAATTATCAGAGCAAATTTGATAAAAATGTAGATTCTCCTAGGTGTACCGTTTCTGGTTCATCCTATCAATGTATCTGTCTATTCCTCTTTGGATCCTTTCCCGTGGATGTCTTTATAGAGTGTTGAGTAGACCTGTCTGCGTATTCCATAGGTATTTCGTGATTCTATATTTCATAGGTATTAGTATATGTCTGTTAACCCCCATATCCTAATTCATACATTCCTTACTCCTTTCCATTTGGTTAAACATAATTTGGTTTTCTGAATCTATGCATGTCCTTCTCTTGCAAATTATTTCATGGGTATCAATTTTTAGGTAACACCTATAAGTGATGTCATAGGATGTCTGTCTTTCGGTTTCTTTCCTACTTCATGTTGGGTGATTATCTGTAGATGCTTCTATGGTGGTGCCAACGGCACTGTTCCATGCTTTTTCATGGCTAATATTCCATTGTGTACATGGACGACTTCTTCTTGGTGCATTTTTCTGTTGATGGACATTTTGGATTCTTCCAGGTCTTGGCTATGGTACATGTTGCTGCAGTGCAGGATTGCCAGCCTGTGTCTTTTTGATTCTGGTCTACTCAGGTGATAGGCCCATGAGTGGGCCCACCAGATCACATGGTAGCTCCATGTTTACCCTTAAACGCACCTCCATTCTGTTCTCACTACTGGCTGTTACCAGGTTACATCCCACCAGCAGCTAAAGGGTATGCAGTTCTCTAAAACCCCTTCAGCATTTACTCTTTGTAGACTGTTTTTGCTGATGATCATTCTGACCGCTGAGAGGTGAACGTTTTTGTACACTGGATCTGCATGTCTTTATTAATTCCTGATGTTCAGCCTTGTTCCATTCCCGATTTTGAACAAAAAAGAAAGACAGAAAAAGAAGCAGAAGCCAAATGTGCATAAATTATGCCTCTTGAAACTGTCGGTTTGAAATGTGGACGTCTTTTGAATTTTTTGGTCGATATACAACCCCAGGATTTGTTTTCAGGGCAGGTGTGATTTACAGGCCTTCAATTATTCTGAATATCCACTGACTATTAGCGCAGGGATTAAAGCGGCTGTTGTGTGAAACGCCCACAAGGTGGCAGCAGTTGTCCTTTACCATATCTGGTTACTAGGGCAACAGAGCCTCAATGGAAGTCGTGTTCTAGGTTGTAATTTAGAATGGAATGTGCCAGGAAAAAGCCCTTTATGTCTCACTACTTCTTGTTCGCATTTTTAATTTAATTTTTATTTTTATCACAGCAAGTTTGATTACAATGTTTGGCTTGTTCTAGGTGTGCAAGATGTGGTTCTTTTACACATAAACATATGTCTATTCTTCCTGGGATCCTTTTCCATGTACGTGATGACAGAATGTTGAGTAGTCTTCTCTTGGTATTCCATAGGTGTTTGGTGATTCTATATTTCACCTGTGTTTGTATATGTCTGTTAACCCGAATATCCTCATGTATCCAATCCTCACAAATTTCCATTGGTGAACCATAAGTTTGTTTAATGAGTCTGTGGTTGCCCTTCTCTGTGGAGATATCTTCACTGGTATCAGTTTATAGGTAACACCTATAAGTGATATCATACGATATGTGTCTTTCTCTTTCTGACGTACGACAAGTTGTGTGATTACGTCTAGACTCATCTACGGTGCTGCAAATGGCATTGTGTCCTTTTTTTCCTTGGCTAATATTCCGTGTGTACATGTACCAGTTCTTCTTTGTCCACTCATCTGTTGATGGACTTTTTGGTTGCTTCCATGTCTTGGCTATTGTAATGCTGCGGCAATGCACATTTGCCTGCCTGTGTCTTTCCAATTCTGTGTCCTTAGGTTATAGGCCCAGGAGTGGGCCTGCTGGATCATATGGTAGCAAAATGTTTACCTTGTAAAGGCACCTCCATTCTCTTCTCATTAGTGGCTCTTACCAGGTTACGTCCCACTTAAAGTTGAGGGGGTATGCACTACTCCACAACAACTTCAGCATTTATTGTTTGTAGTTTTTTTGCTGATGTTTATTCTGACTAGTGTGAGCTGATACCTCTTTGAGGCTGGATTTGCATGCGTCTCATAATCCCTTGAAATTGAGCTTTCTGGCATGTCCTTTTTTTCTTCAAACCGTGAGTACACCTTACCTCTTCAAATTGTTTTTGTGAAGTATGTGTGACATTAAGAAATAGTTTGGCCATTACCTCCCTCAAGACATTTTGAGGGCAGGTTTTATTTACAGCCCTCCAGTACTGGTGCCTATGAAGTGACCCTTAGCACAGGTTATAAAGGTGCTGTTGCAGGTAACGGCCAGAGGGCGGCAGCATTTCTGCTTTTCCCAATCTGGTAACTAGGGAAACAGACTTTCCTGGCAGTGGTGTTCCTCGGTTATGAATTAGAGTGGAATGTGCCCGGATAAACCCCCAAAGCTGATGTCTGCCTACATATGTTTGTTTTCTAAATTGAATTTATATTTTTTTATTGGAGTCATATTCTATTTTGTACATAGACCACTTCTTCTTTGTGCATTCCTCTGTTGATGGACATTTTCGTAGCTTCCAGGTGTTGGCTATGGTAAATATTGCTAGAGTGCAGGATTGCCAGCCTGTGTCTCTTTTTTTGTGGTATGTGGGCCTCACACTGCCGTGGCCCCTCCCATTGGAGAGCACAGGCTCCGGACGCGCAGGCCCAGCAGCCATAGCTCACGGGACAAACCGCTCCACGGCATGTTGGATTTTCCCGCACCGGGGCATGAACCCGTGTCCCCTGCATCGGTGGCGGACTCTCAACCAGTGCGCCACCAGTGAAGCCCAGCCTGTGTCTTTTTGATTCTCATCCTCTCAGGCGATAGGCCCAGCAGTGGGTATGCTTGATTGAATGGTAGCTCAGTATTTACCTTTTCAAGGCACCTCCTCTGTGTTTTCCTTACTGGTTCTTACCATGTCCCACGTTGAACCAAGGATACGCATTTCTCCACAACCCCTTCAGCATTTATTGTTTGCAGAAGTTTTGCTGATGGCCATTCTGACTGGTGTGAGCTGATCGGATTTTTGTAACTTGGATTTGCATGTCTTTAATTATTCCTAATGTTCACTTTTCCACACCTTTTAAAATTTCTGTTAAGGAAAAAATGCAAAACACGGAGAGTGCAATTAACCTCTTGAAATTGTCTTCTTGAAAGGTTGCCCTCAAAATTGAATTTTTGGGTCAATTTTCGACCCCAGGTTTGTTTCTGAGGGTAGGTGTCATTCACAGGATTGTAATGAGTGTGAATATTTAGTGACCATTAGCACTGGGTTTAAAGCTGCTGTTGTGGGAAACGGCCACAAGGCGGCAGCATTTCTCCATTCCCCAATCTGGTTACTAGGGCAGCAGAGCCTTTCTGGAAGTCCTGTTCCTAGGTTGTAAATTAAAATGGAATGTGTCAGGAGAAACCCCCATAAGTTTCTGTTACATTACTTCTTGTTCGTTGTTTTAGTTTTTTTAATCGGGGTAATGATTAGAATATTGTTTGTCCTAGGTGTACACAATCTGGTTCATTTGTGCATAACATATATATATATATTCATGTACAGATCCACTTCCCATGTAAATTGTTGCAGAGTGTTCCATAGACCTCCCTTGCTATATGGTCGTTCTTTTTGATATATGTATTTAATAGGTATTTGTACACGTATGGTAACCGTAATCTTAATTTTTCCATTCCCCCCCTTTCCTTTTAGATAAGCATAGTTTGTTTTCTAAGTCTGTGAGTGTCTTTCTCTGTGGAAATATGTTCATTTGTGTCCGTTGTTAGATAACGCCTATAAGTGATATCATAGGATATGTCTTTTGCTTTCCGACTTACCTCATGTTCTGTGATTATCTCTAGGCTCATCTGTGGTGCCTCAAAGAGCAGTGTTTCATTGTTTCCCATGGCAAATATTCCTTTTTGTACATGGACCACTTCTTTTTCCACTCATCTGGTGATGGGCATTTTGGTTGCTTCCATGTCTTGGCTATTGTGAAAAGTCCTGCAGTGCAGCTGTTGAAGCCTGTGCCTTCTTGACTCTGGATTTCTCGGGTGAGAGGCTCAGCAGTGGGCCTGCTGAATGGAATGGTGGCTCAATTTTTTCATTTAAACGCAGCTCCTTTCTGTTCTCATTATTGGCTGTTACCACTTTACATCTCACCTGCAGCTAGAGGGTACACAGTTCTCTGAAACCCCTTCAGCATTTATTGTTTATAGACTTTTAGCTGATGGTGGTTGACACGTGTGAGTTGACACCTTTTTGGAGGTTAGATTTGCATGAGTCATATAATTCCTCATGTTGAGCTTTTATCCATTTTCCTCTTTTTTGAAAATGAGTGAGTCAACTTACCCCTCCATACTATCTCCTTGAAAATTTGCCAGTTTTGAATTTGTTTGGCCATTCCCTACCTCCGCACAATTATTTAGGGCAGGTGTCCTTTACAGCCCTGAGTCCCTGTGAATGTTAAGTGACCATTAGCTGTGGGTTTAAAGCCACTCTTGTGGGAAACGGCCTCAAGGCGGCAGCATTTCTACATTTCCAACTCTGGGTTTTTGGGCAACAGAGCTTTCCTGGAGATCGTGTTAGTAAGCTGCAAATTAGAGTGGAATGTGCCAGCGCAAACCCCCAAGAACTTATATCTCCTAAATTGTTGTTTGTTTTTTAAATTTAATTTTTATTAATTATCAGAGCAAATTTGATAAAAATGTAGATTCTCCTAGGTGTACCGTTTCTGGTTCATCCTATCAATGTATCTGTCTATTCCTCTTTGGATCCTTTCCCGTGGATGTCTTTATAGAGTGTTGAGTAGACCTGTCTGCGTATTCCATAGGTATTTCGTGATTCTATATTTCATAGGTATTAGTATATGTCTGTTAACCCCCATATCCTAATTCATACATTCCTTACTCCTTTCCATTTGGTTAAACATAATTTGGTTTTCTGAATCTATGCATGTCCTTCTCTTGCAAATTATTTCATGGGTATCAATTTTTAGGTAACACCTATAAGTGATGTCATAGGATGTCTGTCTTTCGGTTTCTTTCCTACTTCATGTTGGGTGATTATCTGTAGATGCTTCTATGGTGGTGCCAACGGCACTGTTCCATGCTTTTTCATGGCTAATATTCCATTGTGTACATGGACGACTTCTTCTTGGTGCATTTTTCTGTTGATGGACATTTTGGATTCTTCCAGGTCTTGGCTATGGTACATGTTGCTGCAGTGCAGGATTGCCAGCCTGTGTCTTTTTGATTCTGGTCTACTCAGGTGATAGGCCCATGAGTGGGCCCACCAGATCACATGGTAGCTCCATGTTTACCCTTAAACGCACCTCCATTCTGTTCTCACTACTGGCTGTTACCAGGTTACATCCCACCAGCAGCTAAAGGGTATGCAGTTCTCTAAAACCCCTTCAGCATTTACTCTTTGTAGACTGTTTTTGCTGATGATCATTCTGACAGCTGAGAGGTGAACGTTTTTGTACACTGGATCTGCATGTCTTTATTAATTCCTGATGTTCAGCCTTGTTCCATTCCCGATTTTGAACAAAAAAGAAAGACAGAAAAAGAAGCAGAAGCCAAATGTGCATAAATTATGCCTCTTGAAACTGTCGGTTTGAAATGTGGACGTCTTTTGAATTTTTTGGTCGATATACAACCCCAGGATTTGTTTTCAGGGCAGGTGTGATTTACAGGCCTTCAATTATTCTGAATATCCACTGACTATTAGCGCAGGGATTAAAGCTGCTGTTGTGTGAAACGCCCACAAGGTGGCAGCAGTTGTCCTTTACCATATCTGGTTACTAGGGCAACAGAGCCTCAATGGAAGTCGTGTTCTAGGTTGTAATTTAGAATGGAATGTGCCAGGAAAAAGCCCTTTATGTCTCACTACTTCTTGTTCGCATTTTTAATTTAATTTTTATTTTTATCACAGCAAGTTTGATTACAATGTTTGGCTTGTTCTAGGTGTGCAAGATGTGGTTCTTTTACACATAAACATATGTCTATTCTTCCTGGGATCCTTTTCCATGTACGTGATGACAGAATGTTGAGTAGTCTTCTCTTGGTATTCCATAGGTGTTTGGTGATTCTATATTTCACCTGTGTTTGTATATGTCTGTTAACCCGAATATCCTCATGTATCCAATCCTCACAAATTTCCATTGGTGAACCATAAGTTTGTTTAATGAGTCTGTGGTTGCCCTTCTCTGTGGAGATATCTTCACTGGTATCAGTTTATAGGTAACACCTATAAGTGATATCATCCGATATGTGTCTTTCTCTTTCTGACGTACGACAAGTTGTGTGATTACGTCTAGACTCATCTACGGTGCTGCAAATGGCATTGTGTCCTTTTTTTCCTTGGCTAATATTCCGTGTGTACATGTACCAGTTCTTCTTTGTCCACTCATCTGTTGATGGACTTTTTGGTTGCTTCCATGTCTTGGCTATTGTAATGCTGCGGCAATGCACATTTGCCTGCCTGTGTCTTTCCAATTCTGTGTCCTTAGGTTATAGGCCCAGGAGTGGGCCTGCTGGATCATATGGTAGCAAAATGTTTACCTTGTAAAGGCACCTCCATTCTCTTCTCATTAGTGGCTCTTACCAGGTTGCGTCCCACTTAAAGTTGAGGGGGTATGCACTACTCCACAGCAACTTCAGCATTTATTGTTTGTAGTTTTTTGCTGATGTTTATTCTAACTAGTGTGAGCTGATACCTCTTTGAGGCTGGATTTGCATGCGTCTCATAATCCCTTGAAATTGAGCTTTCTGGCATGTCCTTTTTTTCTTCAAACCGTGAGTACACCTTACCTCTTCAAATTGTTTTTGTGAAGTATGTGTGACATTAAGAAATAGTTTGGCCATTACCTCCCTCAAGACATTTTGAGGGCAGGTTTTATTTACAGCCCTCCAGTACTGGTGCCTATGAAGTGACCCTTAGCACAGGTTATAAAGGTGCTGTTGCAGGTAACGGCCAGAGGGCGGCAGCATTTCTGCTTTTCCCAATCTGGTAACTAGGGAAACAGACTTTCCTGGCAGTGGTGTTCCTCGGTTATAAATTAGAGTGGAATGTGCCCGGATAAACCCCCAAAGCTGATGTCTGCCTACATATGTTTGTTTTCTAAATTGAATTTATATTTTTTTATTGGAGTCATATTCTATTTTGTACATAGACCACTTCTTCTTTGTGCATTCCTCTGTTGATGGACATTTTCGTAGCTTCCAGGTGTTGGCTATGGTAAATATTGCTAGAGTGCAGGATTGCCAGCCTGTGTCTCTTTTTTTTTGTGGTATGTGGGCCTCACACTGCCGTGGCCCCTCCCATTGGAGAGCACAGGCTCCGGATGCGCAGGCCCAGCAGCCATAGCTCACGGGACAAGCCGCTCCACGGCATGTTGGATTTTCCCGCACCGGGGCATGAACCCGTGTCCCCTGCATCGGTGGCGGACTCTCAACCAGTGCGCCACCAGTGAAGCCCAGCCTGTGTCTTTTTGATTCTCATCCTCTCAGGCGATAGGCCCAGCAGTGGGTATGCTTGATTGAATGGTAGCTCAGTATTTACCTTTTCAAGGCACCTCCTCTGTGTTTTCCTTACTGGTTCTTACCATGTCCCACGTTGAACCAAGGATACGCATTTCTCCACAACCCCTTCAGCATTTATTGTTTGCAGAAGTTTTGCTGATGGCCATTCTGACTGGTGTGAGCTGATCGGATTTTTGTAACTTGGATTTGCATGTCTTTAATTATTCCTAATGTTCACTTTTCCACACCTTTTAAAATTTCTGTTAAGGAAAAAATGCAAAACACGGAGAGTGCAATTAACCTCTTGAAATTGTCTTCTTGAAAGGTTGCCCTCAAAATTGAATTTTGGGGTCAATTTTCGACCCCAGGTTTGTTTCTGAGGGTAGGTGTCATTCACAGGATTGTAATGAGTGTGAATATTTAGTGACCATTAGCACTGGGTTTAAAGCTGCTGTTGTGGGAAACGGCCACAAGGCGGCAGCATTTCTCCATTCCCCAATCTGGTTACTAGGGCAGCAGAGCCTTTCTGGAAGTCCTGTTCCTAGGTTGTAAATTAAAATGGAATGTGTCAGGAGAAACCCCCATAAGTTTCTGTTACATTACTTCTTGTTCATTGTTTTAGTTTTTTTAATCGGGGTAATGATTAGAATATTGTTTGTCCTAGGTGTACACAATCTGGTTCATTTGTGCATAAGATATATATATATATATATATATATATATATATATATATATATATATTCCTGTACAGATCCACTTCCCATGTAAATTGTTGCAGAGTGTTCCATAGACCTCCCTTGCTATATGGTCGTTCTTTTTGATATATGTATTTAATAGGTATTTGTACACGTATGGTAACCGTAATCTTAATTTTTCCATTCCCCCCCTTTCCTTTTAGATAAGCATAGTTTGTTTTCTAAGTCTGTGAGTGTCTTTCTCTGTGGAAATATGTTCATTTGTGTCCGTTGTTAGATAACGCCTATAAGTGATATCATAGGATATGTCTTTTGCTTTCCGACTTACCTCATGTTCTGTGATTATCTCTAGGCTCATCTGTGGTGCCTCAAAGAGCAGTGTTTCATTGTTTCCCATGGCAAATATTCCTTTTTGTACATGGACCACTTCTTTTTCCACTCATCTGGTGATGGGCATTTTGGTTGCTTCCGTGTCTTGGCTATTGTGAAAAGTCCTGCAGTGCAGCTGTTGAAGCCTGTGCCTTCTTGACTCTGGATTTCTCGGGTGAGAGGCTCAGCAGTGGGCCTGCTGAATGGAATGGTGGCTCAATTTTTTCATTTAAACGCAGCTCCTTTCTGTTCTCATTATTGGCTGTTACCACTTTACATCTCACCTGCAGCTAGAGGGTACACAGTTCTCTGAAACCCCTTCAGCATTTATTGTTTATAGACTTTTAGCTGATGGTGGTTGACACGTGTGAGTTGACACCTTTTTGGAGGTTAGATTTGCATGAGTCATATAATTCCTCATGTTGAGCTTTTATCCATTTTCCTCTTTTTTGAAAATGAGTGAGTCAAACTTACCCCTCCATACTATCTCCTTGAAAATTTGCCAGTTTTGAATTTGTTTGGCCATTCCCTACCTCCGCACAATTATTTAGGGCAGGTGTCCTTTACAGCCCTGAGTCCCTGTGAATGTTAAGTGACCATTAGCTGTGGGTTTAAAGCCACTCTTGTGGGAAACGGCCTCAAGGCGGCAGCATTTCTACATTTCCAACTCTGGGTTTTTGGGCAACAGAGCTTTCCTGGAGATCGTGTTAGTAAGCTGCAAATTAGAGTGGAATGTGCCAGCGCAAACCCCCAAGAGCTTATATCTCCTAAATTGTTGTTTGTTTTTTAAATTTAATTTTTATTAATTATCAGAGCAAATTTGATAAAAATGTAGATTCTCCTAGGTGTACCGTTTCTGGTTCATCCTATCAATGTATCTGTCTATTCCTCTTTGGATCCTTTCCCGTGGATGTCTTTATAGAGTGTTGAGTAGACCTGTCTGCGTATTCCATAGGTATTTCGTGATTCTATATTTCATAGGTATTAGTATATGTCTGTTAACCCCCATATCCTAATTCATACATTCCTTACTCCTTTCCATTTGGTTAAACATAATTTGGTTTTCTGAATCTATGCATGTCCTTCTCTTGGAAATTATTTCATGGGTATCAATTTTTAGGTAACACCTATAAGTGATGTCATAGGATGTCTGTCTTTCGGTTTCTTTCCTACTTCATGTTGGGTGATTATCTGTAGATGCTTCTATGGTGGTGCCAACGGCACTGTTCCATGCTTTTTCATGGCTAATATTCCATTGTGTACATGGACGACTTCTTCTTGGTGCATTTTTCTGTTGATGGACATTTTGGATTCTTCCAGGTCTTGACTATGGTACATGTTGCTGCAGTGCAGGATTGCCAGCCTGTGTCTTTTTGATTCTGGTCTACTCAGGTGATAGGCCCATGAGTGGGCCCACCAGATCACATGGTAGCTCCATGTTTACCCTTAAACGCACCTCCATTCTGTTCTCACTACTGGCTGTTACCAGGTTACATCCCACCAGCAGCTAAAGGGTATGCAGTTCTCTAAAACCCCTTCAGCATTTACTCTTTGTAGACTGTTTTTGCTGATGATCATTCTGACGGCTGAGAGGTGAACGTTTTTGTACACTGGATCTGCATGTCTTTATTAATTCCTGATGTTCAGCCTTGTTCCATTCCCGATTTTGAACAAAAAAGAAAGACAGAAAAAGAAGCAGAAGCCAAATGTGCATAAATTATGCCTCTTGAAACTGTCGGTTTGGAATGTGGACGTCTTTTGAATTTTTTGGTCGATATACAACCCCAGGATTTGTTTTCAGGGCAGGTGTGATTTACAGGCCTTCAATTATTCTGAATATCCACTGACTATTAGCGCAGGGATTAAAGCTGCTGTTGTGTGAAACGCCCACAAGGTGGCAGCAGTTGTCCTTTACCATATCTGGTTACTAGGGCAACAGAGCCTCAATGGAAGTCGTGTTCTAGGTTGTAATTTAGAATGGAATGTGCCAGGAAAAAGCCCTTTATGTCTCACTACTTCTTGTTCGCATTTTTAATTTAATTTTTATTTTTATCACAGCAAGTTTGATTACAATGTTTGGCTTGTTCTAGGTGTGCAAGATGTGGTTCTTTTACACATAAACATATGTCTATTCTTCCTGGGATCCTTTTCCATGTACGTGATGACAGAATGTTGAGTAGTCTTCTCTTGGTATTCCATAGGTGTTTGGTGATTCTATATTTCACCTGTGTTTGTATATGTCTGTTAACCCGAATATCCTCATGTATCCAATCCTCACAAATTTCCATTGGTGAACCATAAGTTTGTTTAATGAGTCTGTGGTTGCCCTTCTCTGTGGAGATATCTTCACTGGTATCAGTTTATAGGTAACACCTATAAGTGATATCATACGATATGTGTCTTTCTCTTTCTGACGTACGACAAGTTGTGTGATTACGTCTAGACTCATCTACGGTGCTGCAAATGGCATTGTGTCCTTTTTTTCCTTGGCTAATATTCCGTGTGTACATGTACCAGTTCTTCTTTGTCCACTCATCTGTTGATGGACGTTTTGGTTGCTTCCATGTCTTGGCTATTGTAATGCTGCGGCAATGCACATTTGCCTGCCTGTGTCTTTCCAATTCTGTGTCCTTAGGTTATAGGCCCAGGAGTGGGCCTGCTGGATCATATGGTAGCAAAATGTTTACCTTGTAAAGGCACCTCCATTCTCTTCTCATTAGTGGCTCTTACCAGGTTACGTCCCACTTAAAGTTGAGGGGGTATGCACTACTCCACAACAACTTCAGCATTTATTGTTTGTAGTTTTTTTGCTGATGTTTATTCTGACTAGTGTGAGCTGATACCTCTTTGAGGCTGGATTTGCATGCGTCTCATAATCCCTTGAAATTGAGCTTTCTGGCATGTCCTTTTTTTCTTCAAACCGTGAGTACACCTTACCTCTTCAAATTGTTTTTGTGAAGTATGTGTGACATTAAGAAATAGTTTGGCCATTACCTCCCTCAAGACATTTTGAGGGCAGGTTTTATTTACAGCCCTCCAGTACTGGTGCCTATGAAGTGACCCTTAGCACAGGTTATAAAGGTGCTGTTGCAGGTAACGGCCAGAGGGCGGCAGCATTTCTGCTTTTCCCAATCTGGTAACTAGGGAAACAGACTTTCCTGGCAGTGGTGTTCCTCGGTTATAAATTAGAGTGGAATGTGCCCGGATAAACCCCCAAAGCTGATGTCTGCCTACATATGTTTGTTTTCTAAATTGAATTTATATTTTTTTATTGGAGTCATATTCTATTTTGTACATAGACCACTTCTTCTTTGTGCATTCCTCTGTTGATGGACATTTTCGTAGCTTCCAGGTGTTGGCTATGGTAAATATTGCTAGAGTGCAGGATTGCCAGCCTGTGTCTCTTTTTTTTTGTGGTATGTGGGCCTCACACTGCCGTGGCCCCTCCCATTGGAGAGCACAGGCTCCGGATGCGCAGGCCCAGCAGCCATAGCTCACGGGACAAGCCGCTCCACGGCATGTTGGATTTTCCCGCACCGGGGCATGAACCCGTGTCCCCTGCATCGGTGGCGGACTCTCAACCAGTGCGCCACCAGTGAAGCCCAGCCTGTGTCTTTTTGATTCTCATCCTCTCAGGCGATAGGCCCAGCAGTGGGTATGCTTGATTGAATGGTAGCTCAGTATTTACCTTTTCAAGGCACCTCCTCTGTGTTTTCCTTACTGGTTCTTACCATGTACCACGTTGAACCAAGGATACGCATTTCTCCACAACCCCTTCAGCATTTATTGTTTGCAGAAGTTTTGCTGATGGCCATTCTGACTGGTGTGAGCTGATCGGATTTTTGTAACTTGGATTTGCATGTCTTTAATTATTCCTAATGTTCACTTTTCCACACCTTTTAAAATTTCTGTTAAGGAAAAAATGCAAAACACGGAGAGTGCAATTAACCTCTTGAAATTGTCTTCTTGAAAGGTTGCCCTCAAAATTGAATTTTGGGGTCAATTTTCGACCCCAGGTTTGTTTCTGAGGGTAGGTGTCATTCACAGGATTGTAATGAGTGTGAATATTTAGTGACCATTAGCACTGGGTTTAAAGCTGCTGTTGTGGGAAACGGCCACAAGGCGGCAGCATTTCTCCATTCCCCAATCTGGTTACTAGGGCAGCAGAGCCTTTCTGGAAGTCCTGTTCCTAGGTTGTAAATTAAAATGGAATGTGTCAGGAGAAACCCCCATAAGTTTCTGTTACATTACTTCTTGTTCATTGTTTTAGTTTTTTTAATCGGGGTAATGATTAGAATATTGTTTGTCCTAGGTGTACACAATCTGGTTCATTTGTGCATAAGATATATATATATATATATATATATATATATATATATATATATATTCCTGTACAGATCCACTTCCCATGTAAATTGTTGCAGAGTGTTCCATAGACCTCCCTTGCTATATGGTCGTTCTTTTTGATATATGTATTTAATAGGTATTTGTACACGTATGGTAACCGTAATCTTAATTTTTCCATTCCCCCCCTTTCCTTTTAGATAAGCATAGTTTGTTTTCTAAGTCTGTGAGTGTCTTTCTCTGTGGAAATATGTTCATTTGTGTCCGTTGTTAGATAACGCCTATAAGTGATATCATAGGATATGTCTTTTGCTTTCCGACTTACCTCATGTTCTGTGATTATCTCTAGGCTCATCTGTGGTGCCTCAAAGAGCAGTGTTTCATTGTTTCCCATGGCAAATATTCCTTTTTGTACATGGACCACTTCTTTTTCCACTCATCTGGTGATGGGCATTTTGGTTGCTTCCGTGTCTTGGCTATTGTGAAAAGTCCTGCAGTGCAGCTGTTGAAGCCTGTGCCTTCTTGACTCTGGATTTCTCGGGTGAGAGGCTCAGCAGTGGGCCTGCTGAATGGAATGGTGGCTCAATTTTTTCATTTAAACGCAGCTCCTTTCTGTTCTCATTATTGGCTGTTACCACTTTACATCTCACCTGCAGCTAGAGGGTACACAGTTCTCTGAAACCCCTTCAGCATTTATTGTTTATAGACTTTTAGCTGATGGTGGTTGACACGTGTGAGTTGACACCTTTTTGGAGGTTAGATTTGCATGAGTCATATAATTCCTCATGTTGAGCTTTTATCCATTTTCCTCTTTTTTGAAAATGAGTGAGTCAAACTTACCCCTCCATACTATCTCCTTGAAAATTTGCCAGTTTTGAATTTGTTTGGCCATTCCCTACCTCCGCACAATTATTTAGGGCAGGTGTCCTTTACAGCCCTGAGTCCCTGTGAATGTTAAGTGACCATTAGCTGTGGGTTTAAAGCCACTCTTGTGGGAAACGGCCTCAAGGCGGCAGCATTTCTACATTTCCAACTCTGGGTTTTTGGGCAACAGAGCTTTCCTGGAGATCGTGTTAGTAAGCTGCAAATTAGAGTGGAATGTGCCAGCGCAAACCCCCAAGAGCTTATATCTCCTAAATTGTTGTTTGTTTTTTAAATTTAATTTTTATTAATTATCAGAGCAAATTTGATAAAAATGTAGATTCTCCTAGGTGTACCGTTTCTGGTTCATCCTATCAATGTATCTGTCTATTCCTCTTTGGATCCTTTCCCGTGGATGTCTTTATAGAGTGTTGAGTAGACCTGTCTGCGTATTCCATAGGTATTTCGTGATTCTATATTTCATAGGTATTAGTATATGTCTGTTAACCCCCATATCCTAATTCATACATTCCTTACTCCTTTCCATTTGGTTAAACATAATTTGGTTTTCTGAATCTATGCATGTCCTTCTCTTGGAAATTATTTCATGGGTATCAATTTTTAGGTAACACCTATAAGTGATGTCATAGGATGTCTGTCTTTCGGTTTCTTTCCTACTTCATGTTGGGTGATTATCTGTAGATGCTTCTATGGTGGTGCCAACGGCACTGTTCCATGCTTTTTCATGGCTAATATTCCATTGTGTACATGGACGACTTCTTCTTGGTGCATTTTTCTGTTGATGGACATTTTGGATTCTTCCAGGTCTTGACTATGGTACATGTTGCTGCAGTGCAGGATTGCCAGCCTGTGTCTTTTTGATTCTGGTCTACTCAGGTGATAGGCCCATGAGTGGGCCCACCAGATCACATGGTAGCTCCATGTTTACCCTTAAACGCACCTCCATTCTGTTCTCACTACTGGCTGTTACCAGGTTACATCCCACCAGCAGCTAAAGGGTATGCAGTTCTCTAAAACCCCTTCAGCATTTACTCTTTGTAGACTGTTTTTGCTGATGATCATTCTGACGGCTGAGAGGTGAACGTTTTTGTACACTGGATCTGCATGTCTTTATTAATTCCTGATGTTCAGCCTTGTTCCATTCCCGATTTTGAACAAAAAAGAAAGACAGAAAAAGAAGCAGAAGCCAAATGTGCATAAATTATGCCTCTTGAAACTGTCGGTTTGGAATGTGGACGTCTTTTGAATTTTTTGGTCGATATACAACCCCAGGATTTGTTTTCAGGGCAGGTGTGATTTACAGGCCTTCAATTATTCTGAATATCCACTGACTATTAGCGCAGGGATTAAAGCTGCTGTTGTGTGAAACGCCCACAAGGTGGCAGCAGTTGTCCTTTACCATATCTGGTTACTAGGGCAACAGAGCCTCAATGGAAGTCGTGTTCTAGGTTGTAATTTAGAATGGAATGTGCCAGGAAAAAGCCCTTTATGTCTCACTACTTCTTGTTCGCATTTTTAATTTAATTTTTATTTTTATCACAGCAAGTTTGATTACAATGTTTGGCTTGTTCTAGGTGTGCAAGATGTGGTTCTTTTACACATAAACATATGTCTATTCTTCCTGGGATCCTTTTCCATGTACGTGATGACAGAATGTTGAGTAGTCTTCTCTTGGTATTCCATAGGTGTTTGGTGATTCTATATTTCACCTGTGTTTGTATATGTCTGTTAACCCGAATATCCTCATGTATCCAATCCTCACAAATTTCCATTGGTGAACCATAAGTTTGTTTAATGAGTCTGTGGTTGCCCTTCTCTGTGGAGATATCTTCACTGGTATCAGTTTATAGGTAACACCTATAAGTGATATCATACGATATGTGTCTTTCTCTTTCTGACGTACGACAAGTTGTGTGATTACGTCTAGACTCATCTACGGTGCTGCAAATGGCATTGTGTCCTTTTTTTCCTTGGCTAATATTCCGTGTGTACATGTACCAGTTCTTCTTTGTCCACTCATCTGTTGATGGACGTTTTGGTTGCTTCCATGTCTTGGCTATTGTAATGCTGCGGCAATGCACATTTGCCTGCCTGTGTCTTTCCAATTCTGTGTCCTTAGGTTATAGGCCCAGGAGTGGGCCTGCTGGATCATATGGTAGCAAAATGTTTACCTTGTAAAGGCACCTCCATTCTCTTCTCATTAGTGGCTCTTACCAGGTTACGTCCCACTTAAAGTTGAGGGGGTATGCACTACTCCACAACAACTTCAGCATTTATTGTTTGTAGTTTTTTTGCTGATGTTTATTCTGACTAGTGTGAGCTGATACCTCTTTGAGGCTGGATTTGCATGCGTCTCATAATCCCTTGAAATTGAGCTTTCTGGCATGTCCTTTTTTTCTTCAAACCGTGAGTACACCTTACCTCTTCAAATTGTTTTTGTGAAGTATGTGTGACATTAAGAAATAGTTTGGCCATTACCTCCCTCAAGACATTTTTTTTTTTTTTTTTTTTTTTTTTTTTTTTTTTTTTTTTTTTGCGGTATGCGGGCCTCTCACTGTTGTGGCCTCCCCCGTTGCGGAGCACAGGCTCCGGACGTGCAGGCTCCGGACGCGCAGGCTCAGCGGCCATGGCTCACGGGCCCAGCCGCTCCGCGGCATATGGGATCCTCCCAGACCGGGGCACGAACCCGTATCCCCTGCATCGGCAGGCGGACTCTCAACCACTTGCGCCACCAGGGAGGCCCCTCCCTCAAGACATTTTGAGGGCAGGTTTTATTTACAGCCCTCCAGTACTGGTGCCTATGAAGTGACCCTTAGCACAGGTTATAAAGGTGCTGTTGCAGGTAACGGCCATAGGGCGGCAGCATTTCTGCTTTTCCCAATCTGGTAACTAGGGAAACAGACTTTCCTGGCAGTGGTGTTCCTCGGTTATGAATTAGAGTGGAATGTGCCCGGATAAACCCCCAAAGCTGATGTCTGCCTACATATGTTTGTTTTCTAAATTGAATTTATATTTTTTTATTGGAGTCATATTCTATTTTGTACATAGACCACTTCTTCTTTGTGCATTCCTCTGTTGATGGACATTTTCGTAGCTTCCAGGTGTTGGCTATGGTAAATATTGCTAGAGTGCAGGATTGCCAGCCTGTGTCTCTTTTTTTTGTGGTATGTGGGCCTCACACTGCCGTGGCCCCTCCCATTGGAGAGCACAGGCTCCGGACGCGCAGGCCCAGCAGCCATAGCTCACGGGACAAGCCGCTCCACGGCATGTTGGATTTTCCCGCACCGGGGCATGAACCCGTGTCCCCTGCATCGGTGGCGGACTCTCAACCAGTGCGCCACCAGTGAAGCCCAGCCTGTGTCTTTTTGATTCTCATCCTCTCAGGCAATAGGCCCAGCAGTGGGTATGCTTGATTGAATGGTAGCTCAGTATTTACCTTTTCAAGGCACCTCCTCTGTGTTTTCCTTACTGGTTCTTACCATGTCCCACGTTGAACCAAGGATACGCATTTCTCCACAACCCCTTCAGCATTTATTGTTTGCAGAAGTTTTGCTGATGGCCATTCTGACTGGTGTGAGCTGATCGGATTTTTGTAACTTGGATTTGCATGTCTTTAATTATTCCTAATGTTCACTTTTCCACACCTTTTAAAATTTCTGTTAAGGAAAAAATGCAAAACACGGAGAGTGCAATTAACCTCTTGAAATTGTCTTCTTGAAAGGTTGCCCTCAAAATTGAATTTTTGGGTCAATTTTCGACCCCAGGTTTGTTTCTGAGGGTAGGTGTCATTCACAGGATTGTAATGAGTGTGAATATTTAGTGACCATTAGCACTGGGTTTAAAGCTGCTGTTGTGGGAAACGGCCACAAGGCGGCAGCATTTCTCCATTCCCCAATCTGGTTACTAGGGCAGCAGAGCCTTTCTGGAAGTCCTGTTCCTAGGTTGTAAATTAAAATGGAATGTGTCAGGAGAAACCCCCATAAGTTTCTGTTACATTACTTCTTGTTCGTTGTTTTAGTTTTTTTAATCGGGGTAATGATTAGAATATTGTTTGTCCTAGGTGTACACAATCTGGTTCATTTGTGCATAACATATATATATATATATATATATATATATATATATATATATATATATATATATATATATATATATATTCATGTACAGATCCACTTCCCATGTAAATTGTTGCAGAGTGTTCCATAGACCTCCCTTGCTATATGGTCGTTCTTTTTGATATATGTATTTAATAGGTATTTGTACACGTATGGTAACCGTAATCTTAATTTTTCCATTCCCCCCCTTTCCTTTTAGATAAGCATAGTTTGTTTTCTAAGTCTGTGAGTGTCTTTCTCTGTGGAAATATGTTCATTTGTGTCCGTTGTTAGATAACGCCTATAAGTGATATCATAGGATATGTCTTTTGCTTTCCGACTTACCTCATGTTCTGTGATTATCTCTAGGCTCATCTGTGGTGCCTCAAAGAGCAGTGTTTCATTGTTTCCCATGGCAAATATTCCTTTTTGTACATGGACCACTTCTTTTTCCACTCATCTGGTGATGGGCATTTTGGTTGCTTCCGTGTCTTGGCTATTGTGAAAAGTCCTGCAGTGCAGCTGTTGAAGCCTGTGCCTTCTTGACTCTGGATTTCTCGGGTGAGAGGCTCAGCAGTGGGCCTGCTGAATGGAATGGTGGCTCAATTTTTTCATTTAAACGCAGCTCCTTTCTGTTCTCATTATTGGCTGTTACCACTTTACATCTCACCTGCAGCTAGAGGGTACACAGTTCTCTGAAACCCCTTCAGCATTTATTGTTTATAGACTTTTAGCTGATGGTGGTTGACACGTGTGAGTTGACACCTTTTTGGAGGTTAGATTTACATGAGTCATATAATTCCTCATGTTGAGCTTTTATCCATTTTCCTCTTTTTTGAAAATGAGTGAGTCAAACTTACCCCTCCATACTATCTCCTTGAAAATTTGCCAGTTTTGAATTTGTTTGGCCATTCCCTACCTCCGCACAATTATTTAGGGCAGGTGTCCTTTACAGCCCTGAGTCCCTGTGAATGTTAAGTGACCATTAGCTGTGGGTTTAAAGCCACTCTTGTGGGAAACGGCCTCAAGGCGGCAGCATTTCTACATTTCCAACTCTGGGTTTTTGGGCAACAGAGCTTTCCTGGAGATCGTGTTAGTAAGCTGCAAATTAGAGTGGAATGTGCCAGCGCAAACCCCCAAGAGCTTATATCTCCTAAATTGTTGTTTGTTTTTTAAATTTAATTTTTATTAATTATCAGAGCAAATTTGATAAAAATGTAGATTCTCCTAGGTGTACCGTTTCTGGTTCATCCTATCAATGTATCTGTCTATTCCTCTTTGGATCCTTTCCCGTGGATGTCTTTATAGAGTGTTGAGTAGACCTGTCTGCGTATTCCATAGGTATTTCGTGATTCTATATTTCATAGGTATTAGTATATGTCTGTTAACCCCCATATCCTAATTCATACATTCCTTACTCCTTTCCATTTGGTTAAACATAATTTGGTTTTCTGAATCTATGCATGTCCTTCTCTTGGAAATTATTTCATGGGTATCAATTTTTAGGTAACACCTATAAGTGATGTCATAGGATGTCTGTCTTTCGGTTTCTTTCCTACTTCATGTTGGGTGATTATCTGTAGATGCTTCTATGGTGGTGCCAACGGCACTGTTCCATGCTTTTTCATGGCTAATATTCCATTGTGTACATGGACGACTTCTTCTTGGTGCATTTTTCTGTTGATGGACATTTTGGATTCTTCCAGGTCTTGACTATGGTACATGTTGCTGCAGTGCAGGATTGCCAGCCTGTGTCTTTTTGATTCTGGTCTACTCAGGTGATAGGCCCATGAGTGGGCCCACCAGATCACATGGTAGCTCCATGTTTACCCTTAAACGCACCTCCATTCTGTTCTCACTACTGGCTGTTACCAGGTTACATCCCACCAGCAGCTAAAGGGTATGCAGTTCTCTAAAACCCCTTCAGCATTTACTCTTTGTAGACTGTTTTTGCTGATGATCATTCTGACGGCTGAGAGGTGAACGTTTTTGTACACTGGATCTGCATGTCTTTATTAATTCCTGATGTTCAGCCTTGTTCCATTCCCGATTTTGAACAAAAAAGAAAGACAGAAAAAGAAGCAGAAGCCAAATGTGCATAAATTATGCCTCTTGAAACTGTCGGTTTGAAATGTGGACGTCTTTTGAATTTTTTGGTCGATATACAACCCCAGGATTTGTTTTCAGGGCAGGTGTGATTTACAGGCCTTCAATTATTCTGAATATCCACTGACTATTAGCGCAGGGATTAAAGCTGCTGTTGTGTGAAACGCCCACAAGGTGGCAGCAGTTGTCCTTTACCATATCTGGTTACTAGGGCAACAGAGCCTCAATGGAAGTCGTGTTCTAGGTTGTAATTTAGAATGGAATGTGCCAGGAAAAAGCCCTTTATGTCTCACTACTTCTTGTTCGCATTTTTAATTTAATTTTTATTTTTATCACAGCAAGTTTGATTACAATGTTTGGCTTGTTCTAGGTGTGCAAGATGTGGTTCTTTTACACATAAACATATGTCTATTCTTCCTGGGATCCTTTTCCATGTACGTGATGACAGAATGTTGAGTAGTCTTCTCTTGGTATTCCATAGGTGTTTGGTGATTCTATATTTCACCTGTGTTTGTATATGTCTGTTAACCCGAATATCCTCATGTATCCAATCCTCACAAATTTCCATTGGTGAACCATAAGTTTGTTTAATGAGTCTGTGGTTGCCCTTCTCTGTGGAGATATCTTCACTGGTATCAGTTTATAGGTAACACCTATAAGTGATATCATACGATATGTGTCTTTCTCTTTCTGACGTACGACAAGTTGTGTGATTACGTCTAGACTCATCTACGGTGCTGCAAATGGCATTGTGTCCTTTTTTTCCTTGGCTAATATTCCGTGTGTACATGTACCAGTTCTTCTTTGTCCACTCATCTGTTGATGGACTTTTTGGTTGCTTCCATGTCTTGGCTATCGTAATGCTGCGGCAATGCACATTTGCCTGCCTGTGTCTTTCCAATTCTGTGTCCTTAGGTTATAGGCCCAGGAGTGGGCCTGCTGGATCATATGGTAGCAAAATGTTTACCTTGTAAAGGCACCTCCATTCTCTTCTCATTAGTGGCTCTTACCAGGTTGCGTCCCACTTAAAGTTGAGGGGGTATGCACTACTCCACAGCAACTTCAGCATTTATTGTTTGTAGTTTTTTGCTGATGTCTATTCTGACTAGTGTGAGCTGATACCTCTTTGAGGCTGGATTTGCATGCGTCTCATAATCCCTTGAAATTGAGCTTTCTGGCATGTCCTTTTTTTCTTCAAACCGTGAGTACACCTTACCTCTTCAAATTGTTTTTGTGAAGTATGTGTGACATTAAGAAATAGTTTGGCCATTACCTCCCTCAAGACATTTTGAGGGCAGGTTTTATTTACAGCCCTCCAGTACTGGTGCCTATGAAGTGACCCTTAGCACAGGTTATAAAGGTGCTGTTGCAGGTAACGGCCAGAGGGCGGCAGCATTTCTGCTTTTCCCAATCTGGTAACTAGGGAAACAGACTTTCCTGGCAGTGGTGTTCCTCGGTTATGAATTAGAGTGGAATGTGCCCGGATAAACCCCCAAAGCTGATGTCTGCCTACATATGTTTGTTTTCTAAATTGAATTTATATTTTTTTATTGGAGTCATATTCTATTTTGTACATAGACCACTTCTTCTTTGTGCATTCCTCTGTTGATGGACATTTTCGTAGCTTCCAGGTGTTGGCTATGGTAAATATTGCTAGAGTGCAGGATTGCCAGCCTGTGTCTCTTTTTTTTGTGGTATGTGGGCCTCACACTGCCGTGGCCCCTCCCATTGGAGAGCACAGGCTCCGGACGCGCAGGCCCAGCAGCCATAGCTCACGGGACAAGCCGCTCCACGGCATGTTGGATTTTCCCGCACCGGGGCATGAACCTGTGTCCCCTGCATCGGTGGCGGACTCTCAACCAGTGCGCCACCAGTGAAGCCCAGCCTGTGTCTTTTTGATTCTCATCCTCTCAGGCGATAGGCCCAGCAGTGGGTATGCTTGATTGAATGGTAGCTCAGTATTTACCTTTTCAAGGCACCTCCTCTGTGTTTTCCTTACTGGTTCTTACCATGTCCCACGTTGAACCAAGGATACGCATTTCTCCACAACCCCTTCAGCATTTATTGTTTGCAGAAGTTTTGCTGATGGCCATTCTGACTGGTGTGAGCTGATCGGATTTTTGTAACTTGGATTTGCATGTCTTTAATTATTCCTAATGTTCACTTTTCCACACCTTTTAAAATTTCTGTTAAGGAAAAAATGCAAAACACGGAGAGTGCAATTAACCTCTTGAAATTGTCTTCTTGAAAGGTTGCCCTCAAAATTGAATTTTTGGGTCAATTTTCGACCCCAGGTTTGTTTCTGAGGGTAGGTGTCATTCACAGGATTGTAATGAGTGTGAATATTTAGTGACCATTAGCACTGGGTTTAAAGCTGCTGTTGTGGGAAACGGCCACAAGGCGGCAGCATTTCTCCATTCCCCAATCTGGTTACTAGGGCAGCAGAGCCTTTCTGGAAGTCCTGTTCCTAGGTTGTAAATTAAAATGGAATGTGTCAGGAGAAACCCCCATAAGTTTCTGTTACATTACTTCTTGTTCGTTGTTTTAGTTTTTTTAATCGGGGTAATGATTAGAATATTGTTTGTCCTAGGTGTACACAATCTGGTTCATTTGTGCATAACATATATATATATATATATATATATATATATATATATTCCTGTACAGATCCACTTCCCATGTAAATTATTGCAGAGTGTTCCATAGACCTCCCTTGCTATATGGTCGTTCTTTTTGATATATGTATTTAATAGGTATTTGTACACGTATGGTAACCGTAATCTTAATTTTTCCATTCCCCCCCTTTCCTTTTAGATAAGCATAGTTTGTTTTCTAAGTCTGTGAGTGTCTTTCTCTGTGGAAATATGTTCATTTGTGTCCGTTGTTAGATAACGCCTATAAGTGATATCATAGGATATGTCTTTTGCTTTCCGACTTACCTCATGTTCTGTGATTATCTCTAGGCTCATCTGTGGTGCCTCAAAGAGCAGTGTTTCATTGTTTCCCATGGCAAATATTCCTTTTTGTACATGGACCACTTCTTTTTCCACTCATCTGGTGATGGGCATTTTGGTTGCTTCCGTGTCTTGGCTATTGTGAAAAGTCCTGCAGTGCAGCTGTTGAAGCCTGTGCCTTCTTGACTCTGGATTTCTCGGGTGAGAGGCTCAGCAGTGGGCCTGCTGAATGGAATGGTGGCTCAATTTTTTCATTTAAACGCAGCTCCTTTCTGTTCTCATTATTGGCTGTTACCACTTTCCATCTCACCTGCAGCTAGAGGGTACACAGTTCTCTGAAACCCCTTCAGCATTTATTGTTTATAGACTTTTAGCTGATGGTGGTTGACACGTGTGAGTTGACACCTTTTTGGAGGTTAGATTTGCATGAGTCATATAATTCCTCATGTTGAGCTTTTATCCATTTTCCTCTTTTTTGAAAATGAGTGAGTCAAACTTACCCCTCCATACTATCTCCTTGAAAATTTGCCAGTTTTGAATTTGTTTGGCCATTCCCTACCTCCGCACAATTATTTAGGGCAGGTGTCCTTTACAGCCCTGAGTCCCTGTGAATGTTAAGTGACCATTAGCTGTGGGTTTAAAGCCACTCTTGTGGGAAACGGCCTCAAGGCGGCAGCATTTCTACATTTCCAACTCTGGGTTTTTGGGCAACAGAGCTTTCCTGGAGATCGTGTTAGTAAGCTGCAAATTAGAGTGGAATGTGCCAGCGCAAACCCCCAAGAGCTTATATCTCCTAAATTGTTGTTTGTTTTTTAAATTTAATTTTTATTAATTATCAGAGCAAATTTGATAAAAATGTAGATTCTCCTAGGTGTACCGTTTCTGGTTCATCCTATCAATGTATCTGTCTATTCCTCTTTGGATCCTTTCCCGTGGATGTCTTTATAGAGTGTTGAGTAGACCTGTCTGCGTATTCCATAGGTATTTCGTGATTCTATATTTCATAGGTATTAGTATATGTCTGTTAACCCCCATATCCTAATTCATACATTCCTTACTCCTTTCCATTTGGTTAAACATAATTTGGTCTTCTGAATCTATGCATGTCCTTCTCTTGCAAATTATTTCATGGGTATCAATTTTTAGGTAACACCTATAAGTGATGTCATAGGATGTCTGTCTTTCGGTTTCTTTCCTACTTCATGTTGGGTGATTATCTGTAGATGCTTCTATGGTGGTGCCAACGGCACTGTTCCATGCTTTTTCATGGCTAATATTCCATTGTGTACATGGACGACTTCTTCTTGGTGCATTTTTCTGTTGATGGACATTTTGGATTCTTCCAGGTCTTGGCTATGGTACATGTTGCTGCAGTGCAGGATTGCCAGCCTGTGTCTTTTTGATTCTGGTCTACTCAGGTGATAGGCCCATGAGTGGGCCCACCAGATCACATGGTAGCTCCATGTTTACCCTTAAACGCACCTCCATTCTGTTCTCACTACTGGCTGTTACCAGGTTACATCCCACCAGCAGCTAAAGGGTATGCAGTTCTCTAAAACCCCTTCAGCATTTACTCTTTGTAGACTGTTTTTGCTGATGATCATTCTGACAGCTGAGAGGTGAACGTTTTTGTACACTGGATCTGCATGTCTTTATTAATTCCTGATGTTCAGCCTTGTTCCATTCCCGATTTTGAACAAAAAAGAAAGACAGAAAAAGAAGCAGAAGCCAAATGTGCATAAATTATGCCTCTTGAAACTGTCGGTTTGAAATGTGGACGTCTTTTGAATTTTTTGGTCGATATACAACCCCAGGATTTGTTTTCAGGGCAGGTGTGATTTACAGGCCTTCAATTATTCTGAATATCCACTGACTATTAGCGCAGGGATTAAAGCTGCTGTTGTGTGAAACGCCCACAAGGTGGCAGCAGTTGTCCTTTACCATATCTGGTTACTAGGGCAACAGAGCCTCAATGGAAGTCGTGTTCTAGGTTGTAATTTAGAATGGAATGTGCCAGGAAAAAGCCCTTTATGTCTCACTACTTCTTGTTCGCATTTTTAATTTAATTTTTATTTTTATCACAGCAAGTTTGATTACAATGTTTGGCTTGTTCTAGGTGTGCAAGATGTGGTTCTTTTACACATAAACATATGTCTATTCTTCCTGGGATCCTTTTCCATGTACGTGATGACAGAATGTTGAGTAGTCTTCTCTTGGTATTCCATAGGTGTTTGGTGATTCTATATTTCACCTGTGTTTGTATATGTCTGTTAACCCGAATATCCTCATGTATCCAATCCTCACAAATTTCCATTGGTGAACCATAAGTTTGTTTAATGAGTCTGTGGTTGCCCTTCTCTGTGGAGATATCTTCACTGGTATCAGTTTATAGGTAACACCTATAAGTGATATCATCCGATATGTGTCTTTCTCTTTCTGACGTACGACAAGTTGTGTGATTACGTCTAGACTCATCTACGGTGCTGCAAATGGCATTGTGTCCTTTTTTTCCTTGGCTAATATTCCGTGTGTACATGTACCAGTTCTTCTTTGTCCACTCATCTGTTGATGGACTTTTTGGTTGCTTCCATGTCTTGGCTATTGTAATGCTGCGGCAATGCACATTTGCCTGCCTGTGTCTTTCCAATTCTGTGTCCTTAGGTTATAGGCCCAGGAGTGGGCCTGCTGGATCATATGGTAGCAAAATGTTTACCTTGTAAAGGCACCTCCATTCTCTTCTCATTAGTGGCTCTTACCAGGTTGCGTCCCACTTAAAGTTGAGGGGGTATGCACTACTCCACAGCAACTTCAGCATTTATTGTTTGTAGTTTTTTGCTGATGTTTATTCTAACTAGTGTGAGCTGATACCTCTTTGAGGCTGGATTTGCATGCGTCTCATAATCCCTTGAAATTGAGCTTTCTGGCATGTCCTTTTTTTCTTCAAACCGTGAGTACACCTTACCTCTTCAAATTGTTTTTGTGAAGTATGTGTGACATTAAGAAATAGTTTGGCCATTACCTCCCTCAAGACATTTTGAGGGCAGGTTTTATTTACAGCCCTCCAGTACTGGTGCCTATGAAGTGACCCTTAGCACAGGTTATAAAGGTGCTGTTGCAGGTAACGGCCAGAGGGCGGCAGCATTTCTGCTTTTCCCAATCTGGTAACTAGGGAAACAGACTTTCCTGGCAGTGGTGTTCCTCGGTTATAAATTAGAGTGGAATGTGCCCGGATAAACCCCCAAAGCTGATGTCTGCCTACATATGTTTGTTTTCTAAATTGAATTTATATTTTTTTATTGGAGTCATATTCTATTTTGTACATAGACCACTTCTTCTTTGTGCATTCCTCTGTTGATGGACATTTTCGTAGCTTCCAGGTGTTGGCTATGGTAAATATTGCTAGAGTGCAGGATTGCCAGCCTGTGTCTCTTTTTTTTTGTGGTATGTGGGCCTCACACTGCCGTGGCCCCTCCCATTGGAGAGCACAGGCTCCGGATGCGCAGGCCCAGCAGCCATAGCTCACGGGACAAGCCGCTCCACGGCATGTTGGATTTTCCCGCACCGGGGCATGAACCCGTGTCCCCTGCATCGGTGGCGGACTCTCAACCAGTGCGCCACCAGTGAAGCCCAGCCTGTGTCTTTTTGATTCTCATCCTCTCAGGCGATAGGCCCAGCAGTGGGTATGCTTGATTGAATGGTAGCTCAGTATTTACCTTTTCAAGGCACCTCCTCTGTGTTTTCCTTACTGGTTCTTACCATGTCCCACGTTGAACCAAGGATACGCATTTCTCCACAACCCCTTCAGCATTTATTGTTTGCAGAAGTTTTGCTGATGGCCATTCTGACTGGTGTGAGCTGATCGGATTTTTGTAACTTGGATTTGCATGTCTTTAATTATTCCTAATGTTCACTTTTCCACACCTTTTAAAATTTCTGTTAAGGAAAAAATGCAAAACACGGAGAGTGCAATTAACCTCTTGAAATTGTCTTCTTGAAAGGTTGCCCTCAAAATTGAATTTTGGGGTCAATTTTCGACCCCAGGTTTGTTTCTGAGGGTAGGTGTCATTCACAGGATTGTAATGAGTGTGAATATTTAGTGACCATTAGCACTGGGTTTAAAGCTGCTGTTGTGGGAAACGGCCACAAGGCGGCAGCATTTCTCCATTCCCCAATCTGGTTACTAGGGCAGCAGAGCCTTTCTGGAAGTCCTGTTCCTAGGTTGTAAATTAAAATGGAATGTGTCAGGAGAAACCCCCATAAGTTTCTGTTACATTACTTCTTGTTCATTGTTTTAGTTTTTTTAATCGGGGTAATGATTAGAATATTGTTTGTCCTAGGTGTACACAATCTGGTTCATTTGTGCATAAGATATATATATATATATATATATATATATATATATATATATATATATTCCTGTACAGATCCACTTCCCATGTAAATTGTTGCAGAGTGTTCCATAGACCTCCCTTGCTATATGGTCGTTCTTTTTGATATATGTATTTAATAGGTATTTGTACACGTATGGTAACCGTAATCTTAATTTTTCCATTCCCCCCCTTTCCTTTTAGATAAGCATAGTTTGTTTTCTAAGTCTGTGAGTGTCTTTCTCTGTGGAAATATGTTCATTTGTGTCCGTTGTTAGATAACGCCTATAAGTGATATCATAGGATATGTCTTTTGCTTTCCGACTTACCTCATGTTCTGTGATTATCTCTAGGCTCATCTGTGGTGCCTCAAAGAGCAGTGTTTCATTGTTTCCCATGGCAAATATTCCTTTTTGTACATGGACCACTTCTTTTTCCACTCATCTGGTGATGGGCATTTTGGTTGCTTCCGTGTCTTGGCTATTGTGAAAAGTCCTGCAGTGCAGCTGTTGAAGCCTGTGCCTTCTTGACTCTGGATTTCTCGGGTGAGAGGCTCAGCAGTGGGCCTGCTGAATGGAATGGTGGCTCAATTTTTTCATTTAAACGCAGCTCCTTTCTGTTCTCATTATTGGCTGTTACCACTTTACATCTCACCTGCAGCTAGAGGGTACACAGTTCTCTGAAACCCCTTCAGCATTTATTGTTTATAGACTTTTAGCTGATGGTGGTTGACACGTGTGAGTTGACACCTTTTTGGAGGTTAGATTTGCATGAGTCATATAATTCCTCATGTTGAGCTTTTATCCATTTTCCTCTTTTTTGAAAATGAGTGAGTCAAACTTACCCCTCCATACTATCTCCTTGAAAATTTGCCAGTTTTGAATTTGTTTGGCCATTCCCTACCTCCGCACAATTATTTAGGGCAGGTGTCCTTTACAGCCCTGAGTCCCTGTGAATGTTAAGTGACCATTAGCTGTGGGTTTAAAGCCACTCTTGTGGGAAACGGCCTCAAGGCGGCAGCATTTCTACATTTCCAACTCTGGGTTTTTGGGCAACAGAGCTTTCCTGGAGATCGTGTTAGTAAGCTGCAAATTAGAGTGGAATGTGCCAGCGCAAACCCCCAAGAGCTTATATCTCCTAAATTGTTGTTTGTTTTTTAAATTTAATTTTTATTAATTATCAGAGCAAATTTGATAAAAATGTAGATTCTCCTAGGTGTACCGTTTCTGGTTCATCCTATCAATGTATCTGTCTATTCCTCTTTGGATCCTTTCCCGTGGATGTCTTTATAGAGTGTTGAGTAGACCTGTCTGCGTATTCCATAGGTATTTCGTGATTCTATATTTCATAGGTATTAGTATATGTCTGTTAACCCCCATATCCTAATTCATACATTCCTTACTCCTTTCCATTTGGTTAAACATAATTTGGTTTTCTGAATCTATGCATGTCCTTCTCTTGGAAATTATTTCATGGGTATCAATTTTTAGGTAACACCTATAAGTGATGTCATAGGATGTCTGTCTTTCGGTTTCTTTCCTACTTCATGTTGGGTGATTATCTGTAGATGCTTCTATGGTGGTGCCAACGGCACTGTTCCATGCTTTTTCATGGCTAATATTCCATTGTGTACATGGACGACTTCTTCTTGGTGCATTTTTCTGTTGATGGACATTTTGGATTCTTCCAGGTCTTGACTATGGTACATGTTGCTGCAGTGCAGGATTGCCAGCCTGTGTCTTTTTGATTCTGGTCTACTCAGGTGATAGGCCCATGAGTGGGCCCACCAGATCACATGGTAGCTCCATGTTTACCCTTAAACGCACCTCCATTCTGTTCTCACTACTGGCTGTTACCAGGTTACATCCCACCAGCAGCTAAAGGGTATGCAGTTCTCTAAAACCCCTTCAGCATTTACTCTTTGTAGACTGTTTTTGCTGATGATCATTCTGACGGCTGAGAGGTGAACGTTTTTGTACACTGGATCTGCATGTCTTTATTAATTCCTGATGTTCAGCCTTGTTCCATTCCCGATTTTGAACAAAAAAGAAAGACAGAAAAAGAAGCAGAAGCCAAATGTGCATAAATTATGCCTCTTGAAACTGTCGGTTTGGAATGTGGACGTCTTTTGAATTTTTTGGTCGATATACAACCCCAGGATTTGTTTTCAGGGCAGGTGTGATTTACAGGCCTTCAATTATTCTGAATATCCACTGACTATTAGCGCAGGGATTAAAGCTGCTGTTGTGTGAAACGCCCACAAGGTGGCAGCAGTTGTCCTTTACCATATCTGGTTACTAGGGCAACAGAGCCTCAATGGAAGTCGTGTTCTAGGTTGTAATTTAGAATGGAATGTGCCAGGAAAAAGCCCTTTATGTCTCACTACTTCTTGTTCGCATTTTTAATTTAATTTTTATTTTTATCACAGCAAGTTTGATTACAATGTTTGGCTTGTTCTAGGTGTGCAAGATGTGGTTCTTTTACACATAAACATATGTCTATTCTTCCTGGGATCCTTTTCCATGTACGTGATGACAGAATGTTGAGTAGTCTTCTCTTGGTATTCCATAGGTGTTTGGTGATTCTATATTTCACCTGTGTTTGTATATGTCTGTTAACCCGAATATCCTCATGTATCCAATCCTCACAAATTTCCATTGGTGAACCATAAGTTTGTTTAATGAGTCTGTGGTTGCCCTTCTCTGTGGAGATATCTTCACTGGTATCAGTTTATAGGTAACACCTATAAGTGATATCATACGATATGTGTCTTTCTCTTTCTGACGTACGACAAGTTGTGTGATTACGTCTAGACTCATCTACGGTGCTGCAAATGGCATTGTGTCCTTTTTTTCCTTGGCTAATATTCCGTGTGTACATGTACCAGTTCTTCTTTGTCCACTCATCTGTTGATGGACGTTTTGGTTGCTTCCATGTCTTGGCTATTGTAATGCTGCGGCAATGCACATTTGCCTGCCTGTGTCTTTCCAATTCTGTGTCCTTAGGTTATAGGCCCAGGAGTGGGCCTGCTGGATCATATGGTAGCAAAATGTTTACCTTGTAAAGGCACCTCCATTCTCTTCTCATTAGTGGCTCTTACCAGGTTACGTCCCACTTAAAGTTGAGGGGGTATGCACTACTCCACAACAACTTCAGCATTTATTGTTTGTAGTTTTTTTGCTGATGTTTATTCTGACTAGTGTGAGCTGATACCTCTTTGAGGCTGGATTTGCATGCGTCTCATAATCCCTTGAAATTGAGCTTTCTGGCATGTCCTTTTTTTCTTCAAACCGTGAGTACACCTTACCTCTTCAAATTGTTTTTGTGAAGTATGTGTGACATTAAGAAATAGTTTGGCCATTACCTCCCTCAAGACATTTTGAGGGCAGGTTTTATTTACAGCCCTCCAGTACTGGTGCCTATGAAGTGACCCTTAGCACAGGTTATAAAGGTGCTGTTGCAGGTAACGGCCAGAGGGCGGCAGCATTTCTGCTTTTCCCAATCTGGTAACTAGGGAAACAGACTTTCCTGGCAGTGGTGTTCCTCGGTTATAAATTAGAGTGGAATGTGCCCGGATAAACCCCCAAAGCTGATGTCTGCCTACATATGTTTGTTTTCTAAATTGAATTTATATTTTTTTATTGGAGTCATATTCTATTTTGTACATAGACCACTTCTTCTTTGTGCATTCCTCTGTTGATGGACATTTTCGTAGCTTCCAGGTGTTGGCTATGGTAAATATTGCTAGAGTGCAGGATTGCCAGCCTGTGTCTCTTTTTTTTTGTGGTATGTGGGCCTCACACTGCCGTGGCCCCTCCCATTGGAGAGCACAGGCTCCGGATGCGCAGGCCCAGCAGCCATAGCTCACGGGACAAGCCGCTCCACGGCATGTTGGATTTTCCCGCACCGGGGCATGAACCCGTGTCCCCTGCATCGGTGGCGGACTCTCAACCAGTGCGCCACCAGTGAAGCCCAGCCTGTGTCTTTTTGATTCTCATCCTCTCAGGCGATAGGCCCAGCAGTGGGTATGCTTGATTGAATGGTAGCTCAGTATTTACCTTTTCAAGGCACCTCCTCTGTGTTTTCCTTACTGGTTCTTACCATGTACCACGTTGAACCAAGGATACGCATTTCTCCACAACCCCTTCAGCATTTATTGTTTGCAGAAGTTTTGCTGATGGCCATTCTGACTGGTGTGAGCTGATCGGATTTTTGTAACTTGGATTTGCATGTCTTTAATTATTCCTAATGTTCACTTTTCCACACCTTTTAAAATTTCTGTTAAGGAAAAAATGCAAAACACGGAGAGTGCAATTAACCTCTTGAAATTGTCTTCTTGAAAGGTTGCCCTCAAAATTGAATTTTGGGGTCAATTTTCGACCCCAGGTTTGTTTCTGAGGGTAGGTGTCATTCACAGGATTGTAATGAGTGTGAATATTTAGTGACCATTAGCACTGGGTTTAAAGCTGCTGTTGTGGGAAACGGCCACAAGGCGGCAGCATTTCTCCATTCCCCAATCTGGTTACTAGGGCAGCAGAGCCTTTCTGGAAGTCCTGTTCCTAGGTTGTAAATTAAAATGGAATGTGTCAGGAGAAACCCCCATAAGTTTCTGTTACATTACTTCTTGTTCATTGTTTTAGTTTTTTTAATCGGGGTAATGATTAGAATATTGTTTGTCCTAGGTGTACACAATCTGGTTCATTTGTGCATAAGATATATATATATATATATATATATATATATATATATATATATATTCCTGTACAGATCCACTTCCCATGTAAATTGTTGCAGAGTGTTCCATAGACCTCCCTTGCTATATGGTCGTTCTTTTTGATATATGTATTTAATAGGTATTTGTACACGTATGGTAACCGTAATCTTAATTTTTCCATTCCCCCCCTTTCCTTTTAGATAAGCATAGTTTGTTTTCTAAGTCTGTGAGTGTCTTTCTCTGTGGAAATATGTTCATTTGTGTCCGTTGTTAGATAACGCCTATAAGTGATATCATAGGATATGTCTTTTGCTTTCCGACTTACCTCATGTTCTGTGATTATCTCTAGGCTCATCTGTGGTGCCTCAAAGAGCAGTGTTTCATTGTTTCCCATGGCAAATATTCCTTTTTGTACATGGACCACTTCTTTTTCCACTCATCTGGTGATGGGCATTTTGGTTGCTTCCGTGTCTTGGCTATTGTGAAAAGTCCTGCAGTGCAGCTGTTGAAGCCTGTGCCTTCTTGACTCTGGATTTCTCGGGTGAGAGGCTCAGCAGTGGGCCTGCTGAATGGAATGGTGGCTCAATTTTTTCATTTAAACGCAGCTCCTTTCTGTTCTCATTATTGGCTGTTACCACTTTACATCTCACCTGCAGCTAGAGGGTACACAGTTCTCTGAAACCCCTTCAGCATTTATTGTTTATAGACTTTTAGCTGATGGTGGTTGACACGTGTGAGTTGACACCTTTTTGGAGGTTAGATTTGCATGAGTCATATAATTCCTCATGTTGAGCTTTTATCCATTTTCCTCTTTTTTGAAAATGAGTGAGTCAAACTTACCCCTCCATACTATCTCCTTGAAAATTTGCCAGTTTTGAATTTGTTTGGCCATTCCCTACCTCCGCACAATTATTTAGGGCAGGTGTCCTTTACAGCCCTGAGTCCCTGTGAATGTTAAGTGACCATTAGCTGTGGGTTTAAAGCCACTCTTGTGGGAAACGGCCTCAAGGCGGCAGCATTTCTACATTTCCAACTCTGGGTTTTTGGGCAACAGAGCTTTCCTGGAGATCGTGTTAGTAAGCTGCAAATTAGAGTGGAATGTGCCAGCGCAAACCCCCAAGAGCTTATATCTCCTAAATTGTTGTTTGTTTTTTAAATTTAATTTTTATTAATTATCAGAGCAAATTTGATAAAAATGTAGATTCTCCTAGGTGTACCGTTTCTGGTTCATCCTATCAATGTATCTGTCTATTCCTCTTTGGATCCTTTCCCGTGGATGTCTTTATAGAGTGTTGAGTAGACCTGTCTGCGTATTCCATAGGTATTTCGTGATTCTATATTTCATAGGTATTAGTATATGTCTGTTAACCCCCATATCCTAATTCATACATTCCTTACTCCTTTCCATTTGGTTAAACATAATTTGGTTTTCTGAATCTATGCATGTCCTTCTCTTGGAAATTATTTCATGGGTATCAATTTTTAGGTAACACCTATAAGTGATGTCATAGGATGTCTGTCTTTCGGTTTCTTTCCTACTTCATGTTGGGTGATTATCTGTAGATGCTTCTATGGTGGTGCCAACGGCACTGTTCCATGCTTTTTCATGGCTAATATTCCATTGTGTACATGGACGACTTCTTCTTGGTGCATTTTTCTGTTGATGGACATTTTGGATTCTTCCAGGTCTTGACTATGGTACATGTTGCTGCAGTGCAGGATTGCCAGCCTGTGTCTTTTTGATTCTGGTCTACTCAGGTGATAGGCCCATGAGTGGGCCCACCAGATCACATGGTAGCTCCATGTTTACCCTTAAACGCACCTCCATTCTGTTCTCACTACTGGCTGTTACCAGGTTACATCCCACCAGCAGCTAAAGGGTATGCAGTTCTCTAAAACCCCTTCAGCATTTACTCTTTGTAGACTGTTTTTGCTGATGATCATTCTGACGGCTGAGAGGTGAACGTTTTTGTACACTGGATCTGCATGTCTTTATTAATTCCTGATGTTCAGCCTTGTTCCATTCCCGATTTTGAACAAAAAAGAAAGACAGAAAAAGAAGCAGAAGCCAAATGTGCATAAATTATGCCTCTTGAAACTGTCGGTTTGGAATGTGGACGTCTTTTGAATTTTTTGGTCGATATACAACCCCAGGATTTGTTTTCAGGGCAGGTGTGATTTACAGGCCTTCAATTATTCTGAATATCCACTGACTATTAGCGCAGGGATTAAAGCTGCTGTTGTGTGAAACGCCCACAAGGTGGCAGCAGTTGTCCTTTACCATATCTGGTTACTAGGGCAACAGAGCCTCAATGGAAGTCGTGTTCTAGGTTGTAATTTAGAATGGAATGTGCCAGGAAAAAGCCCTTTATGTCTCACTACTTCTTGTTCGCATTTTTAATTTAATTTTTATTTTTATCACAGCAAGTTTGATTACAATGTTTGGCTTGTTCTAGGTGTGCAAGATGTGGTTCTTTTACACATAAACATATGTCTATTCTTCCTGGGATCCTTTTCCATGTACGTGATGACAGAATGTTGAGTAGTCTTCTCTTGGTATTCCATAGGTGTTTGGTGATTCTATATTTCACCTGTGTTTGTATATGTCTGTTAACCCGAATATCCTCATGTATCCAATCCTCACAAATTTCCATTGGTGAACCATAAGTTTGTTTAATGAGTCTGTGGTTGCCCTTCTCTGTGGAGATATCTTCACTGGTATCAGTTTATAGGTAACACCTATAAGTGATATCATACGATATGTGTCTTTCTCTTTCTGACGTACGACAAGTTGTGTGATTACGTCTAGACTCATCTACGGTGCTGCAAATGGCATTGTGTCCTTTTTTTCCTTGGCTAATATTCCGTGTGTACATGTACCAGTTCTTCTTTGTCCACTCATCTGTTGATGGACGTTTTGGTTGCTTCCATGTCTTGGCTATTGTAATGCTGCGGCAATGCACATTTGCCTGCCTGTGTCTTTCCAATTCTGTGTCCTTAGGTTATAGGCCCAGGAGTGGGCCTGCTGGATCATATGGTAGCAAAATGTTTACCTTGTAAAGGCACCTCCATTCTCTTCTCATTAGTGGCTCTTACCAGGTTACGTCCCACTTAAAGTTGAGGGGGTATGCACTACTCCACAACAACTTCAGCATTTATTGTTTGTAGTTTTTTTGCTGATGTTTATTCTGACTAGTGTGAGCTGATACCTCTTTGAGGCTGGATTTGCATGCGTCTCATAATCCCTTGAAATTGAGCTTTCTGGCATGTCCTTTTTTTCTTCAAACCGTGAGTACACCTTACCTCTTCAAATTGTTTTTGTGAAGTATGTGTGACATTAAGAAATAGTTTGGCCATTACCTCCCTCAAGACATTTTTTTTTTTTTTTTTTTTTTTTTTTTTTTTTTTTTTTTTTTTGCGGTATGCGGGCCTCTCACTGTTGTGGCCTCCCCCGTTGCGGAGCACAGGCTCCGGACGTGCAGGCTCCGGACGCGCAGGCTCAGCGGCCATGGCTCACGGGCCCAGCCGCTCCGCGGCATATGGGATCCTCCCAGACCGGGGCACGAACCCGTATCCCCTGCATCGGCAGGCGGACTCTCAACCACTTGCGCCACCAGGGAGGCCCCTCCCTCAAGACATTTTGAGGGCAGGTTTTATTTACAGCCCTCCAGTACTGGTGCCTATGAAGTGACCCTTAGCACAGGTTATAAAGGTGCTGTTGCAGGTAACGGCCATAGGGCGGCAGCATTTCTGCTTTTCCCAATCTGGTAACTAGGGAAACAGACTTTCCTGGCAGTGGTGTTCCTCGGTTATGAATTAGAGTGGAATGTGCCCGGATAAACCCCCAAAGCTGATGTCTGCCTACATATGTTTGTTTTCTAAATTGAATTTATATTTTTTTATTGGAGTCATATTCTATTTTGTACATAGACCACTTCTTCTTTGTGCATTCCTCTGTTGATGGACATTTTCGTAGCTTCCAGGTGTTGGCTATGGTAAATATTGCTAGAGTGCAGGATTGCCAGCCTGTGTCTCTTTTTTTTGTGGTATGTGGGCCTCACACTGCCGTGGCCCCTCCCATTGGAGAGCACAGGCTCCGGACGCGCAGGCCCAGCAGCCATAGCTCACGGGACAAGCCGCTCCACGGCATGTTGGATTTTCCCGCACCGGGGCATGAACCCGTGTCCCCTGCATCGGTGGCGGACTCTCAACCAGTGCGCCACCAGTGAAGCCCAGCCTGTGTCTTTTTGATTCTCATCCTCTCAGGCAATAGGCCCAGCAGTGGGTATGCTTGATTGAATGGTAGCTCAGTATTTACCTTTTCAAGGCACCTCCTCTGTGTTTTCCTTACTGGTTCTTACCATGTCCCACGTTGAACCAAGGATACGCATTTCTCCACAACCCCTTCAGCATTTATTGTTTGCAGAAGTTTTGCTGATGGCCATTCTGACTGGTGTGAGCTGATCGGATTTTTGTAACTTGGATTTGCATGTCTTTAATTATTCCTAATGTTCACTTTTCCACACCTTTTAAAATTTCTGTTAAGGAAAAAATGCAAAACACGGAGAGTGCAATTAACCTCTTGAAATTGTCTTCTTGAAAGGTTGCCCTCAAAATTGAATTTTTGGGTCAATTTTCGACCCCAGGTTTGTTTCTGAGGGTAGGTGTCATTCACAGGATTGTAATGAGTGTGAATATTTAGTGACCATTAGCACTGGGTTTAAAGCTGCTGTTGTGGGAAACGGCCACAAGGCGGCAGCATTTCTCCATTCCCCAATCTGGTTACTAGGGCAGCAGAGCCTTTCTGGAAGTCCTGTTCCTAGGTTGTAAATTAAAATGGAATGTGTCAGGAGAAACCCCCATAAGTTTCTGTTACATTACTTCTTGTTCGTTGTTTTAGTTTTTTTAATCGGGGTAATGATTAGAATATTGTTTGTCCTAGGTGTACACAATCTGGTTCATTTGTGCATAACATATATATATATATATATATATATATATATATATATATATATATATATATATATATATATATTCATGTACAGATCCACTTCCCATGTAAATTGTTGCAGAGTGTTCCATAGACCTCCCTTGCTATATGGTCGTTCTTTTTGATATATGTATTTAATAGGTATTTGTACACGTATGGTAACCGTAATCTTAATTTTTCCATTCCCCCCCTTTCCTTTTAGATAAGCATAGTTTGTTTTCTAAGTCTGTGAGTGTCTTTCTCTGTGGAAATATGTTCATTTGTGTCCGTTGTTAGATAACGCCTATAAGTGATATCATAGGATATGTCTTTTGCTTTCCGACTTACCTCATGTTCTGTGATTATCTCTAGGCTCATCTGTGGTGCCTCAAAGAGCAGTGTTTCATTGTTTCCCATGGCAAATATTCCTTTTTGTACATGGACCACTTCTTTTTCCACTCATCTGGTGATGGGCATTTTGGTTGCTTCCGTGTCTTGGCTATTGTGAAAAGTCCTGCAGTGCAGCTGTTGAAGCCTGTGCCTTCTTGACTCTGGATTTCTCGGGTGAGAGGCTCAGCAGTGGGCCTGCTGAATGGAATGGTGGCTCAATTTTTTCATTTAAACGCAGCTCCTTTCTGTTCTCATTATTGGCTGTTACCACTTTACATCTCACCTGCAGCTAGAGGGTACACAGTTCTCTGAAACCCCTTCAGCATTTATTGTTTATAGACTTTTAGCTGATGGTGGTTGACACGTGTGAGTTGACACCTTTTTGGAGGTTAGATTTACATGAGTCATATAATTCCTCATGTTGAGCTTTTATCCATTTTCCTCTTTTTTGAAAATGAGTGAGTCAAACTTACCCCTCCATACTATCTCCTTGAAAATTTGCCAGTTTTGAATTTGTTTGGCCATTCCCTACCTCCGCACAATTATTTAGGGCAGGTGTCCTTTACAGCCCTGAGTCCCTGTGAATGTTAAGTGACCATTAGCTGTGGGTTTAAAGCCACTCTTGTGGGAAACGGCCTCAAGGCGGCAGCATTTCTACATTTCCAACTCTGGGTTTTTGGGCAACAGAGCTTTCCTGGAGATCGTGTTAGTAAGCTGCAAATTAGAGTGGAATGTGCCAGCGCAAACCCCCAAGAGCTTATATCTCCTAAATTGTTGTTTGTTTTTTAAATTTAATTTTTATTAATTATCAGAGCAAATTTGATAAAAATGTAGATTCTCCTAGGTGTACCGTTTCTGGTTCATCCTATCAATGTATCTGTCTATTCCTCTTTGGATCCTTTCCCGTGGATGTCTTTATAGAGTGTTGAGTAGACCTGTCTGCGTATTCCATAGGTATTTCGTGATTCTATATTTCATAGGTATTAGTATATGTCTGTTAACCCCCATATCCTAATTCATACATTCCTTACTCCTTTCCATTTGGTTAAACATAATTTGGTTTTCTGAATCTATGCATGTCCTTCTCTTGGAAATTATTTCATGGGTATCAATTTTTAGGTAACACCTATAAGTGATGTCATAGGATGTCTGTCTTTCGGTTTCTTTCCTACTTCATGTTGGGTGATTATCTGTAGATGCTTCTATGGTGGTGCCAACGGCACTGTTCCATGCTTTTTCATGGCTAATATTCCATTGTGTACATGGACGACTTCTTCTTGGTGCATTTTTCTGTTGATGGACATTTTGGATTCTTCCAGGTCTTGACTATGGTACATGTTGCTGCAGTGCAGGATTGCCAGCCTGTGTCTTTTTGATTCTGGTCTACTCAGGTGATAGGCCCATGAGTGGGCCCACCAGATCACATGGTAGCTCCATGTTTACCCTTAAACGCACCTCCATTCTGTTCTCACTACTGGCTGTTACCAGGTTACATCCCACCAGCAGCTAAAGGGTATGCAGTTCTCTAAAACCCCTTCAGCATTTACTCTTTGTAGACTGTTTTTGCTGATGATCATTCTGACGGCTGAGAGGTGAACGTTTTTGTACACTGGATCTGCATGTCTTTATTAATTCCTGATGTTCAGCCTTGTTCCATTCCCGATTTTGAACAAAAAAGAAAGACAGAAAAAGAAGCAGAAGCCAAATGTGCATAAATTATGCCTCTTGAAACTGTCGGTTTGAAATGTGGACGTCTTTTGAATTTTTTGGTCGATATACAACCCCAGGATTTGTTTTCAGGGCAGGTGTGATTTACAGGCCTTCAATTATTCTGAATATCCACTGACTATTAGCGCAGGGATTAAAGCTGCTGTTGTGTGAAACGCCCACAAGGTGGCAGCAGTTGTCCTTTACCATATCTGGTTACTAGGGCAACAGAGCCTCAATGGAAGTCGTGTTCTAGGTTGTAATTTAGAATGGAATGTGCCAGGAAAAAGCCCTTTATGTCTCACTACTTCTTGTTCGCATTTTTAATTTAATTTTTATTTTTATCACAGCAAGTTTGATTACAATGTTTGGCTTGTTCTAGGTGTGCAAGATGTGGTTCTTTTACACATAAACATATGTCTATTCTTCCTGGGATCCTTTTCCATGTACGTGATGACAGAATGTTGAGTAGTCTTCTCTTGGTATTCCATAGGTGTTTGGTGATTCTATATTTCACCTGTGTTTGTATATGTCTGTTAACCCGAATATCCTCATGTATCCAATCCTCACAAATTTCCATTGGTGAACCATAAGTTTGTTTAATGAGTCTGTGGTTGCCCTTCTCTGTGGAGATATCTTCACTGGTATCAGTTTATAGGTAACACCTATAAGTGATATCATACGATATGTGTCTTTCTCTTTCTGACGTACGACAAGTTGTGTGATTACGTCTAGACTCATCTACGGTGCTGCAAATGGCATTGTGTCCTTTTTTTCCTTGGCTAATATTCCGTGTGTACATGTACCAGTTCTTCTTTGTCCACTCATCTGTTGATGGACTTTTTGGTTGCTTCCATGTCTTGGCTATCGTAATGCTGCGGCAATGCACATTTGCCTGCCTGTGTCTTTCCAATTCTGTGTCCTTAGGTTATAGGCCCAGGAGTGGGCCTGCTGGATCATATGGTAGCAAAATGTTTACCTTGTAAAGGCACCTCCATTCTCTTCTCATTAGTGGCTCTTACCAGGTTGCGTCCCACTTAAAGTTGAGGGGGTATGCACTACTCCACAGCAACTTCAGCATTTATTGTTTGTAGTTTTTTGCTGATGTCTATTCTGACTAGTGTGAGCTGATACCTCTTTGAGGCTGGATTTGCATGCGTCTCATAATCCCTTGAAATTGAGCTTTCTGGCATGTCCTTTTTTTCTTCAAACCGTGAGTACACCTTACCTCTTCAAATTGTTTTTGTGAAGTATGTGTGACATTAAGAAATAGTTTGGCCATTACCTCCCTCAAGACATTTTGAGGGCAGGTTTTATTTACAGCCCTCCAGTACTGGTGCCTATGAAGTGACCCTTAGCACAGGTTATAAAGGTGCTGTTGCAGGTAACGGCCAGAGGGCGGCAGCATTTCTGCTTTTCCCAATCTGGTAACTAGGGAAACAGACTTTCCTGGCAGTGGTGTTCCTCGGTTATGAATTAGAGTGGAATGTGCCCGGATAAACCCCCAAAGCTGATGTCTGCCTACATATGTTTGTTTTCTAAATTGAATTTATATTTTTTTATTGGAGTCATATTCTATTTTGTACATAGACCACTTCTTCTTTGTGCATTCCTCTGTTGATGGACATTTTCGTAGCTTCCAGGTGTTGGCTATGGTAAATATTGCTAGAGTGCAGGATTGCCAGCCTGTGTCTCTTTTTTTTGTGGTATGTGGGCCTCACACTGCCGTGGCCCCTCCCATTGGAGAGCACAGGCTCCGGACGCGCAGGCCCAGCAGCCATAGCTCACGGGACAAGCCGCTCCACGGCATGTTGGATTTTCCCGCACCGGGGCATGAACCTGTGTCCCCTGCATCGGTGGCGGACTCTCAACCAGTGCGCCACCAGTGAAGCCCAGCCTGTGTCTTTTTGATTCTCATCCTCTCAGGCGATAGGCCCAGCAGTGGGTATGCTTGATTGAATGGTAGCTCAGTATTTACCTTTTCAAGGCACCTCCTCTGTGTTTTCCTTACTGGTTCTTACCATGTCCCACGTTGAACCAAGGATACGCATTTCTCCACAACCCCTTCAGCATTTATTGTTTGCAGAAGTTTTGCTGATGGCCATTCTGACTGGTGTGAGCTGATCGGATTTTTGTAACTTGGATTTGCATGTCTTTAATTATTCCTAATGTTCACTTTTCCACACCTTTTAAAATTTCTGTTAAGGAAAAAATGCAAAACACGGAGAGTGCAATTAACCTCTTGAAATTGTCTTCTTGAAAGGTTGCCCTCAAAATTGAATTTTTGGGTCAATTTTCGACCCCAGGTTTGTTTCTGAGGGTAGGTGTCATTCACAGGATTGTAATGAGTGTGAATATTTAGTGACCATTAGCACTGGGTTTAAAGCTGCTGTTGTGGGAAACGGCCACAAGGCGGCAGCATTTCTCCATTCCCCAATCTGGTTACTAGGGCAGCAGAGCCTTTCTGGAAGTCCTGTTCCTAGGTTGTAAATTAAAATGGAATGTGTCAGGAGAAACCCCCATAAGTTTCTGTTACATTACTTCTTGTTCGTTGTTTTAGTTTTTTTAATCGGGGTAATGATTAGAATATTGTTTGTCCTAGGTGTACACAATCTGGTTCATTTGTGCATAACATATATATATATATATATATATATATATATATATATTCCTGTACAGATCCACTTCCCATGTAAATTATTGCAGAGTGTTCCATAGACCTCCCTTGCTATATGGTCGTTCTTTTTGATATATGTATTTAATAGGTATTTGTACACGTATGGTAACCGTAATCTTAATTTTTCCATTCCCCCCCTTTCCTTTTAGATAAGCATAGTTTGTTTTCTAAGTCTGTGAGTGTCTTTCTCTGTGGAAATATGTTCATTTGTGTCCGTTGTTAGATAACGCCTATAAGTGATATCATAGGATATGTCTTTTGCTTTCCGACTTACCTCATGTTCTGTGATTATCTCTAGGCTCATCTGTGGTGCCTCAAAGAGCAGTGTTTCATTGTTTCCCATGGCAAATATTCCTTTTTGTACATGGACCACTTCTTTTTCCACTCATCTGGTGATGGGCATTTTGGTTGCTTCCGTGTCTTGGCTATTGTGAAAAGTCCTGCAGTGCAGCTGTTGAAGCCTGTGCCTTCTTGACTCTGGATTTCTCGGGTGAGAGGCTCAGCAGTGGGCCTGCTGAATGGAATGGTGGCTCAATTTTTTCATTTAAACGCAGCTCCTTTCTGTTCTCATTATTGGCTGTTACCACTTTCCATCTCACCTGCAGCTAGAGGGTACACAGTTCTCTGAAACCCCTTCAGCATTTATTGTTTATAGACTTTTAGCTGATGGTGGTTGACACGTGTGAGTTGACACCTTTTTGGAGGTTAGATTTGCATGAGTCATATAATTCCTCATGTTGAGCTTTTATCCATTTTCCTCTTTTTTGAAAATGAGTGAGTCAAACTTACCCCTCCATACTATCTCCTTGAAAATTTGCCAGTTTTGAATTTGTTTGGCCATTCCCTACCTCCGCACAATTATTTAGGGCAGGTGTCCTTTACAGCCCTGAGTCCCTGTGAATGTTAAGTGACCATTAGCTGTGGGTTTAAAGCCACTCTTGTGGGAAACGGCCTCAAGGCGGCAGCATTTCTACATTTCCAACTCTGGGTTTTTGGGCAACAGAGCTTTCCTGGAGATCGTGTTAGTAAGCTGCAAATTAGAGTGGAATGTGCCAGCGCAAACCCCCAAGAGCTTATATCTCCTAAATTGTTGTTTGTTTTTTAAATTTAATTTTTATTAATTATCAGAGCAAATTTGATAAAAATGTAGATTCTCCTAGGTGTACCGTTTCTGGTTCATCCTATCAATGTATCTGTCTATTCCTCTTTGGATCCTTTCCCGTGGATGTCTTTATAGAGTGTTGAGTAGACCTGTCTGCGTATTCCATAGGTATTTCGTGATTCTATATTTCATAGGTATTAGTATATGTCTGTTAACCCCCATATCCTAATTCATACATTCCTTACTCCTTTCCATTTGGTTAAACATAATTTGGTCTTCTGAATCTATGCATGTCCTTCTCTTGGAAATTATTTCATGGGTATCAATTTTTAGGTAACACCTATAAGTGATGTCATAGGATGTCTGTCTTTCGGTTTCTTTCCTACTTCATGTTGGGTGATTATCTGTAGATGCTTCTATGGTGGTGCCAACGGCACTGTTCCATGCTTTTTCATGGCTAATATTCCATTGTGTACATGGACGACTTCTTCTTGGTGCATTTTTCTGTTGATGGACATTTTGGATTCTTCCAGGTCTTGACTATGGTACATGTTGCTGCAGTGCAGGATTGCCAGCCTGTGTCTTTTTGATTCTGGTCTACTCAGGTGATAGGCCCATGAGTGGGCCCACCAGATCACATGGTAGCTCCATGTTTACCCTTAAACGCACCTCCATTCTGTTCTCACTACTGGCTGTTACCAGGTTACATCCCACCAGCAGCTAAAGGGTATGCAGTTCTCTAAAACCCCTTCAGCATTTACTCTTTGTAGACTGTTTTTGCTGATGATCATTCTGACGGCTGAGAGGTGAACGTTTTTGTACACTGGATCTGCATGTCTTTATTAATTCCTGATGTTCAGCCTTGTTCCATTCCCGATTTTGAACAAAAAAGAAAGACAGAAAAAGAAGCAGAAGCCAAATGTGCATAAATTATGCCTCTTGAAACTGTCGGTTTGAAATGTGGACGTCTTTTGAATTTTTTGGTCGATATACAACCCCAGGATTTGTTTTCAGGGCAGGTGTGATTTACAGGCCTTCAATTATTCTGAATATCCACTGACTATTAGCGCAGGGATTAAAGCTGCTGTTGTGTGAAACGCCCACAAGGTGGCAGCAGTTGTCCTTTACCATATCTGGTTACTAGGGCAACAGAGCCTCAATGGAAGTCGTGTTCTAGGTTGTAATTTAGAATGGAATGTGCCAGGAAAAAGCCCTTTATGTCTCACTACTTCTTGTTCGCATTTTTAATTTAATTTTTATTTTTATCAGAGCAAGTTTGATTACAATGTTTGGCTTGTTCTAGGTGTGCAAGATGTGGTTCTTTTACACATAAACATATGTCTATTCTTCCTGGGATCCTTTTCCATGTACGTGATGACAGAATGTTGAGTAGTCTTCTCTTGGTATTCCATAGGTGTTTGGTGATTCTATATTTCACCTGTGTTTGTATATGTCTGTTAACCCGAATATCCTAATGTATCCAATCCTCACAAATTTCCATTGGTGAACCATAAGTTTGTTTAATGAGTCTGTGGTTGCCCTTCTCTGTGGAGATATCTTCACTGGTATCAGTTTATAGGTAACACCTATAAGTGATATCATACGATATGTGTCTTTCGCTTTCTGACGTACGACAAGTTGTGTGGTTACGTCTAGACTCATCTACGGTGCTACAAATGGCATTGTGTCCTTTTTTTCCTTGGCTAATATTCCGTGTGTACATGTACCAGTTCTTCTTTGTCCACTCATCTGTTGATGGACTTTTTGGTTGCTTCCATGTCTTGGCTATTGTAATGCTGTGGCAATGCACATTTGCCTGCCTGTGTCTTTCCAATTCTGTGTCCTTAGGTTATAGGCCCAGGAGTGGGCCTGCTGGATCATATGGTAGCAAAATGTTTACCTTGTAAAGGCACCTCCATTCTCTTCTCATTAGTGGCTCTTACCAGGTTGCGTCCCACTTAAAGTTGAGGGGGTATGCACTACTCCACAGCAACTTCAGCATTTATTGTTTGTAGTTTTTTGCTGATGTCTATTCTGACTAGTGTGAGCTGATACCTCTTTGAGGCTGGATTTGCATGCGTCTCATAATCCCTTGAAATTGAGCTTTCTGGCATGTCCTTTTTTTCTTCAAACCGTGAGTACACCTTACCTCTTCAAATTGTTTTTGTGAAGTATGTGTGACATTAAGAAATAGTTTGGCCATTACCTCCCTCAAGACATTTTGAGGGCAGGTTTTATTTACAGCCCTCCAGTACTGGTGCCTATGAAGTGACCCTTAGCACAGGTTATAAAGGTGCTGTTGCAGGTAACGGCCAGAGGGCGGCAGCATTTCTGCTTTTCCCAATCTGGTAACTAGGGAAACAGACTTTCCTGGCAGTGGTGTTCCTCGGTTATAAATTAGAGTGGAATGTGCCCGGATAAACCCCCAAAGCTGATGTCTGCCTACATATGTTTGTTTTCTAAATTGAATTTATATTTTTTTATTGGAGTCATATTCTATTTTGTACATAGACCACTTCTTCTTTGTGCATTCCTCTGTTGATGGACATTTTCATAGCTTCCAGGTGTTGGCTATGGTAAATATTGCTAGAGTGCAGGATTGCCAGCCTGTGTCTCTTTTTTTTGTGGTATGTGGGCCTCACACTGCCGTGGCCCCTCCCATTGGAGAGCACAGGCTCCGGACGCGCAGGCCCAGCAGCCATAGCTCACGGGACAAGCCGCTCCACGGCATGTTGGATTTTCCTGCACCAGGGCATGAACCCGTGTCCCCTGCATTGGTGGCGGACTCTCAACCAGTGCGCCACCAGTGAAGCCCAGCCTGTGTCTTTTTGATTCTCATCCTCTCAGGCGATAGGCCCAGCAGTGGGTATGCTTGATTGAATAGTAGCTCAGTATTTACCTTTTCAAGGCACCTCCTCTGTGTTTTCCTTACTGGTTCTTACCATGTCCCACGTTGAACCAAGGATACGCATTTCTCCACAACCCCTTCAGCATTTATTGTTTGCAGAAGTTTTGCTGATGGCCATTCTGACTGGTGTGAGCTGATCGGATTTTTGTAACTTGGATTTGCATGTCTTTAATTATTCCTAATGTTCACTTTTCCACACCTTTTAAAATTTCGGTTAAGGAAAAAATGCAAAACACGGAGAGTGCAATTAACCTCTTGAAATTGTCTTCTTGAAAGGTTGCCCTCAAAATTGAATTTTTGGGTCAATTTTCGACCCCAGGTTTGTTTCTGAGGGTAGGTGTCATTCACAGGATTGTAATGAGTGTGAATATTTAGTGACCATTAGCACTGGGTTTAAAGCTGCTGTTGTGGGAAACGGCCACAAGGCGGCAGCATTTCTCCATTCCCCAATCTGGTTACTAGGGCAGCAGAGCCTTTCTGGAAGTCCTGTTCCTAGGTTGTAAATTAAAATGGAATGTGTCAGGAGAAACCCCCATAAGTTTCTGTTACATTACTTCTTGTTCATTGTTTTAGTTTTTTTTTAATCGGGGTAATGATTAGAATATTGTTTGTCCTATGTACACAATCTGGTTCATTTGTGCATAACATATATATATATATATATATATATATATATATATATATATATATATATATATATATATATTCCTGTACAGATCCACTTCCCATGTAAATTGTTGCAGAGTGTTCCATAGACCTCCCTTGCTATATGGTCGTTCTTTTTGATATATGTATTTAATAGGTATTTGTACACGTATGGTAACCGTAATCTTAATTTTTCCATTCCCCCCCTTTCCTTTTAGATAAGCATAGTTTGTTTTCTAAGTCTGTGAGTGTCTTTCTCTGTGGAAATATGTTCATTTGTGTCCGTTGTTAGATAACGCCTATAAGTGATATCATAGGATATGTCTTTTGCTTTCCGACTTACCTCATGTTCTGTGATTATCTCTAGGCTCATCTGTGGTGCCTCAAAGAGCAGTGTTTCATTGTTTCCCATGGCAAATATTCCTTTTTGTACATGGACCACTTCTTTTTCCACTCATCTGCTGATGGGCATTTTGGTTGCTTCCGTGTCTTGGCTATTGTGAAAAGTCCTGCAGTGCAGCTGTTGAAGCCTGTGCCTTCTTGACTCTGGATTTCTCGGGTGAGAGGCTCAGCAGTGGGCCTGCTGAATGGAATGGTGGCTCAATTTTTTCATTTAAACGCAGCTCCTTTCTGTTCTCATTATTGGCTGTTACCACTTTCCATCTCACCTGCAGCTAGAGGGTACACAGTTCTCTGAAACCCCTTCAGCATTTATTGTTTATAGACTTTTAGCTGATGGTGGTTGACACGTGTGAGTTGACACCTTTTTGGAGGTTAGATTTGCATGAGTCATATAATTCCTCATGTTGAGCTTTTATCCATTTTCCTCTTTTTTGAAAATGAGTGAGTCAAACTTACCCCTCCATACTATCTCCTTGAAAATTTGCCAGTTTTGAATTTGTTTGGCCATTCCCTACCTCCGCACAATTATTTAGGGCAGGTGTCCTTTACAGCCCTGAGTCCCTGTGAATGTTAAGTGACCATTAGCTGTGGGTTTAAAGCCGCTCTTGTGGGAAACGGCCTCAAGGCGGCAGCATTTCTACATTTCCAACTCTGGGTTTTTGGGCAACAGAGCTTTCCTGGAGATCGTGTTAGTAAGCTGCAAATTAGAGTGGAATGTGCCAGCGCAAACCCCCAAGAGCTTATATCTCCTAAATTGTTGTTTGTTTTTTAAATTTAATTTTTATTAATTATCAGAGCAAATTTGATAAAAATGTAGATTCTCCTAGGTGTACTGTTTCTGGTTCATCCTATCAATGTATCTGTCTATTCCTCTTTGGATCCTTTCCCGTGGATGTCTTTATAGAGTGTTGAGTAGACCTGTCTGCGTATTCCATAGGTATTTCGTGATTCTATATTTCATAGGTATTAGTATATGTCTGTTAACCCCCATATCCTAATTCATACATTCCTTACTCCTTTCCATTTGGTTAAACATAATTTGGTCTTCTGAATCTATGCATGTCCTTCTCTTGGAAATTATTTCATGGGTATCAATTTTTAGGTAACACCTATAAGTGATGTCATAGGATGTCTGTCTTTCGGTTTCTTTCCTACTTCATGTTGGGTGATTATCTGTAGATGCTTCTATGGTGGTGCCAACGGCACTGTTCCATGCTTTTTCATGGCTAATATTCCATTGTGTACATGGACGACTTCTTCTTGGTGCATTTTTCTGTTGATGGACATTTTGGATTCTTCCAGGTCTTGGCTATGGTACATGTTGCTGCAGTGCAGGATTGCCAGCCTGTGTCTTTTTGATTCTGGTCTACTCAGGTGATAGGCCCATGAGTGGGCCTACCAGATCACATGGTAGCTCCATGTTTACCCTTAAACGCACCTCCATTCTGTTCTCACTACTGGATGTTACCAGGTTACATCCCACCAGCAGCTAAAGGGTATGCAGTTCTCTAAAACCCCTTCAGCATTTACTCTTTGTAGACTGTTTTTGCTGATGATCATTCTGACAGCTGAGAGGTGAACGTTTTTGTACACTGGATCTGCATGTCTTTATTAATTCCTGATGTTCAGCCTTGTTCCATTCCCGATTTTGAACAAAAAAGAAAGACAGAAAAAGAAGCAGAAGCCAAATGTGCATAAATTATGCCTCTTGAAACTGTCGGTTTGAAATGTGGACGTCTTTTGAATTTTTTGGTCGATATACAACCCCAGGATTTGTTTTCAGGGCAGGTGTGATTTACAGGCCTTCAATTATTCTGAATATCCACTGACTATTAGCGCAGGGATTAAAGCGGCTGTTGTGTGAAACGCCCACAAGGTGGCAGCAGTTGTCCTTTACCATATCTGGTTACTAGGGCAACAGAGCCTCAATGGAAGTCGTGTTCTAGGTTGTAATTTAGAATGGAATGTGCCAGGAAAAAGCCCTTTATGTCTCACTACTTCTTGTTCGCATTTTTAATTTAATTTTTATTTTTATCACAGCAAGTTTGATTACAATGTTTGGCTTGTTCTAGGTGTGCAAGATGTGGTTCTTTTACACATAAACATATGTCTATTCTTCCTGGGATCCTTTTCCATGTACGTGATGACAGAATGTTGAGTAGTCTTCTCTTGGTATTCCATAGGTGTTTGGTGATTCTATATTTCACCTGTGTTTGTATATGTCTGTTAACCCGAATATCCTCATGTATCCAATCCTCACAAATTTCCATTGGTGAACCATAAGTTTGTTTAATGAGTCTGTGGTTGCCCTTCTCTGTGGAGATATCTTCACTGGTATCAGTTTATAGGTAACACCTATAAGTGATATCATACGATATGTGTCTTTCTCTTTCTGACGTACGACAAGTTGTGTGATTACGTCTAGACTCATCTACGGTGCTGCAAATGGCATTGTGTCCTTTTTTTCCTTGGCTAATATTCCGTGTGTACATGTACCAGTTCTTCTTTGTCCACTCATCTGTTGATGGACTTTTTGGTTGCTTCCATGTCTTGGCTATTGTAATGCTGCGGCAATGCACATTTGCCTGCCTGTGTCTTTCCAATTCTGTGTCCTTAGGTTATAGGCCCAGGAGTGGGCCTGCTGGATCATATGGTAGCAAAATGTTTACCTTGTAAAGGCACCTCCATTCTCTTCTCATTAGTGGCTCTTACCAGGTTACGTCCCACTTAAAGTTGAGGGGGTATGCACTACTCCACAACAACTTCAGCATTTATTGTTTGTAGTTTTTTTGCTGATGTTTATTCTGACTAGTGTGAGCTGATACCTCTTTGAGGCTGGATTTGCATGCGTCTCATAATCCCTTGAAATTGAGCTTTCTGGCATGTCCTTTTTTTCTTCAAACCGTGAGTACACCTTACCTCTTCAAATTGTTTTTGTGAAGTATGTGTGACATTAAGAAATAGTTTGGCCATTACCTCCCTCAAGACATTTTGAGGGCAGGTTTTATTTACAGCCCTCCAGTACTGGTGCCTATGAAGTGACCCTTAGCACAGGTTATAAAGGTGCTGATGCAGGTAACGGCCAGAGGGCGGCAGCATTTCTGCTTTTCCCAATCTGGTAACTAGGGAAACAGACTTTCCTGGCAGTGGTGTTCCTCGGTTATGAATTAGAGTGGAATGTGCCCGGATAAACCCCCAAAGCTGATGTCTGCCTACATATGTTTGTTTTCTAAATTGAATTTATATTTTTTTATTGGAGTCATATTCTATTTTGTACGTAGACCACTTCTTCTTTGTGCATTCCTCTGTTGATGGACATTTTCGTAGCTTCCAGGTGTTGGCTATGGTAAATATTGCTAGAGTGCAGGATTGCCAGCCTGTGTCTCTTTTTTTTGTGGTATGTGGGCCTCACACTGCCGTGGCCCCTCCCATTGGAGAGCACAGGCTCCGGACGCGCAGGCCCAGCAGCCATAGCTCACGGGACAAGCCGCTCCACGGCATGTTGGATTTTCCCGCACCGGGGCATGAACCCGTGTCCCCTGCATCGGTGGCGGACTCTCAACCAGTGCGCCACCAGTGAAGCCCAGCCTGTGTCTTTTTGATTCTCATCCTCTCAGGCGATAGGCCCAGCAGTGGGTATGCTTGATTGAATGGTAGCTCAGTATTTACCTTTTCAAGGCACCTCCTCTGTGTTTTCCTTACTGGTTCTTACCATGTCCCACGTTGAACCAAGGATACGCATTTCTCCACAACCCCTTCAGCATTTATTGTTTGCAGAAGTTTTGCTGATGGCCATTCTGACTGGTGTGAGCTGATCGGATTTTTGTAACTTGGATTTGCATGTCTTTAATTATTCCTAATGTTCACTTTTCCACACCTTTTAAAATTTCTGTTAAGGAAAAAATGCAAAACACGGAGAGTGCAATTAACCTCTTGAAATTGTCTTCTTGAAAGGTTGCCCTCAAAATTGAATTTTTGGGTCAATTTTCGACCCCAGGTTTGTTTCTGAGGGTAGGTGTCATTCACAGGATTGTAATGAGTGTGAATATTTAGTGACCATTAGCACTGGGTTTAAAGCTGCTGTTGTGGGAAACGGCCACAAGGCGGCAGCATTTCTCCATTCCCCAATCTGGTTACTAGGGCAGCAGAGCCTTTCTGGAAGTCCTGTTCCTAGGTTGTAAATTAAAATGGAATGTGTCAGGAGAAACCCCCATAAGTTTCTGTTACATTACTTCTTGTTCGTTGTTTTAGTTTTTTTAATCGGGGTAATGATTAGAATATTGTTTGTCCTAGGTGTACACAATCTGGTTCATTTGTGCATAACATATATATATATATTCATGTACAGATCCACTTCCCATGTAAATTGTTGCAGAGTGTTCCATAGACCTCCCTTGCTATATGGTCGTTCTTTTTGATATATGTATTTAATAGGTATTTGTACACGTATGGTAACCGTAATCTTAATTTTTCCATTCCCCCCCTTTCCTTTTAGATAAGCATAGTTTGTTTTCTAAGTCTGTGAGTGTCTTTCTCTGTGGAAATATGTTCATTTGTGTCCGTTGTTAGATAACGCCTATAAGTGATATCATAGGATATGTCTTTTGCTTTCCGACTTACCTCATGTTCTGTGATTATCTCTAGGCTCATCTGTGGTGCCTCAAAGAGCAGTGTTTCATTGTTTCCCATGGCAAATATTCCTTTTTGTACATGGACCACTTCTTTTTCCACTCATCTGGTGATGGGCATTTTGGTTGCTTCCGTGTCTTGGCTATTGTGAAAAGTCCTGCAGTGCAGCTGTTGAAGCCTGTGCCTTCTTGACTCTGGATTTCTCGGGTGAGAGGCTCAGCAGTGGGCCTGCTGAATGGAATGGTGGCTCAATTTTTTCATTTAAACGCAGCTCCTTTCTGTTCTCATTATTGGCTGTTACCACTTTACATCTCACCTGCAGCTAGAGGGTACACAGTTCTCTGAAACCCCTTCAGCATTTATTGTTTATAGACTTTTAGCTGATGGTGGTTGACACGTGTGAGTTGACACCTTTTTGGAGGTTAGATTTGCATGAGTCATATAATTCCTCATGTTGAGCTTTTATCCATTTTCCTCTTTTTTGAAAATGAGTGAGTCAAACTTACCCCTCCATACTATCTCCTTGAAAATTTGCCAGTTTTGAATTTGTTTGGCCATTCCCTACCTCCGCACAATTATTTAGGGCAGGTGTCCTTTACAGCCCTGAGTCCCTGTGAATGTTAAGTGACCATTAGCTGTGGGTTTAAAGCCACTCTTGTGGGAAACGGCCTCAAGGCGGCAGCATTTCTACATTTCCAACTCTGGGTTTTTGGGCAACAGAGCTTTCCTGGAGATCGTGTTAGTAAGCTGCAAATTAGAGTGGAATGTGCCAGCGCAAACCCCCAAGAGCTTATATCTCCTAAATTGTTGTTTGTTTTTTAAATTTAATTTTTATTAATTATCAGAGCAAATTTGATAAAAATGTAGATTCTCCTAGGTGTACCGTTTCTGGTTCATCCTATCAATGTATCTGTCTATTCCTCTTTGGATCCTTTCCCGTGGATGTCTTTATAGAGTGTTGAGTAGACCTGTCTGCGTATTCCATAGGTATTTCGTGATTCTATATTTCATAGGTATTAGTATATGTCTGTTAACCCCCATATCCTAATTCATACATTCCTTACTCCTTTCCATTTGGTTAAACATAATTTGGTCTTCTGAATCTATGCATGTCCTTCTCTTGGAAATTATTTCATGGGTATCAATTTTTAGGTAACACCTATAAGTGATGTCATAGGATGTCTGTCTTTCGGTTTCTTTCCTACTTCATGTTGGGTGATTATCTGTAGATGCTTCTATGGTGGTGCCAACGGCACTGTTCCATGCTTTTTCATGGCTAATATTCCATTGTGTACATGGACGACTTCTTCTTGGTGCATTTTTCTGTTGATGGACATTTTGGATTCTTCCAGGTCTTGGCTATGGTACATGTTGCTGCAGTGCAGGATTGCCAGCCTGTGTCTTTTTGATTCTGGTCTACTCAGGTGATAGGCCCATGAGTGGGCCTACCAGATCACATGGTAGCTCCATGTTTACCCTTAAACGCACCTCCATTCTGTTCTCACTACTGGCTGTTACCAGGTTACATCCCACCAGCAGCTAAAGGGTATGCAGTTCTCTAAAACCCCTTCAGCATTTACTCTTTGTAGACTGTTTTTGCTGATGATCATTCTGACAGCTGAGAGGTGAACGTTTTTGTACACTGGATCTGCATGTCTTTATTAATTCCTGATGTTCAGCCTTGTTCCATTCCCGATTTTGAACAAAAAAGAAAGACAGAAAAAGAAGCAGAAGCCAAATGTGCATAAATTATGCCTCTTGAAACTGTCGGTTTGAAATGTGGACGTCTTTTGAATTTTTTGGTCGATATACAACCCCAGGATTTGTTTTCAGGGCAGGTGTGATTTACAGGCCTTCAATTATTCTGAATATCCACTGACTATTAGCGCAGGGATTAAAGCGGCTGTTGTGTGAAACGCCCACAAGGTGGCAGCAGTTGTCCTTTACCATATCTGGTTACTAGGGCAACAGAGCCTCAATGGAAGTCGTGTTCTAGGTTGTAATTTAGAATGGAATGTGCCAGGAAAAAGCCCTTTATGTCTCACTACTTCTTGTTCGCATTTTTAATTTAATTTTTATTTTTATCACAGCAAGTTTGATTACAATGTTTGGCTTGTTCTAGGTGTGCAAGATGTGGTTCTTTTACACATAAACATATGTCTATTCTTCCTGGGATCCTTTTCCATGTACGTGATGACAGAATGTTGAGTAGTCTTCTCTTGGTATTCCATAGGTGTTTGGTGATTCTATATTTCACCTGTGTTTGTATATGTCTGTTAACCCGAATATCCTCATGTATCCAATCCTCACAAATTTCCATTGGTGAACCATAAGTTTGTTTAATGAGTCTGTGGTTGCCCTTCTCTGTGGAGATATCTTCACTGGTATCAGTTTATAGGTAACACCTATAAGTGATATCATACGATATGTGTCTTTCTCTTTCTGACGTACGACAAGTTGTGTGATTACGTCTAGACTCATCTACGGTGCTGCAAATGGCATTGTGTCCTTTTTTTCCTTGGCTAATATTCCGTGTGTACATGTACCAGTTCTTCTTTGTCCACTCATCTGTTGATGGACTTTTTGGTTGCTTCCATGTCTTGGCTATTGTAATGCTGCGGCAATGCACATTTGCCTGCCTGTGTCTTTCCAATTCTGTGTCCTTAGGTTATAGGCCCAGGAGTGGGCCTGCTGGATCATATGGTAGCAAAATGTTTACCTTGTAAAGGCACCTCCATTCTCTTCTCATTAGTGGCTCTTACCAGGTTACGTCCCACTTAAAGTTGAGGGGGTATGCACTACTCCACAACAACTTCAGCATTTATTGTTTGTAGTTTTTTTGCTGATGTTTATTCTGACTAGTGTGAGCTGATACCTCTTTGAGGCTGGATTTGCATGCGTCTCATAATCCCTTGAAATTGAGCTTTCTGGCATGTCCTTTTTTTCTTCAAACCGTGAGTACACCTTACCTCTTCAAATTGTTTTTGTGAAGTATGTGTGACATTAAGAAATAGTTTGGCCATTACCTCCCTCAAGACATTTTGAGGGCAGGTTTTATTTACAGCCCTCCAGTACTGGTGCCTATGAAGTGACCCTTAGCACAGGTTTTAAAGGTGCTGTTGCAGGTAACGGCCAGAGGGTGGCAGCATTTCTGCTTTTCCCTATCTGGTAACTAGGGAAACAGACTTTCCTGGCAGTGGTGTTCCTCGGTTATAAATTAGAGTGGAATGTGCCCGGATAAACCCCCAAAGCTGATGTCTGCCTACATATGTTTGTTTTCTAAATTGAATTTATATTTTTTTATTGGAGTCATATTCTAGTTTGTACATAGACCACTTCTTCTTTGTGCATTCCTCTGTTGATGGACATTTTCATAGCTTCCAGGTGTTGGCTATGGTAAATATTGCTAGAGTGCAGGATTGCCAGCCTGTGTCTTTTTTTTGTGGTATGTGGGCCTCACACAGCCGTGGCCCCTCCCGTTGGAGAGCACAGGCTTCAGACGCGCAGGCCCAGCAGCCATAGCTCACGGGACAAGCCGCTCCACGGCATGTTGGATTTTCCCGCACTGGGCATGAACCCGTGTCCCCTGCATCGGTGGCAGACTCTCAACCACTGCGCCACCAGTGAAGCCCAGCCTGTGTCTTTTTGATTCTCATCCTCTCAGGCGATAGGCCCAGCAGTGGGTATGCTTGATTGAATGGTAGCTCAGTATTTACCTTTTCAAGGCACCTCCTCTGTGTTTTCCTTACTGGTTCTTACCATGTCCCACGTTGAACCAAGGATACGCATTTCTCCACAACCCCTTCAGCATTTATTGTTTGCAGAAGTTTTGCTGATGGCCATTCTGACTGGTGTGAGCTGATCGGATTTTTGTAACTTGGATTTGCATGTCTTTAATTATTCCTAATGTTCACTTTTCCACACCTTTTAAAATTTCTGTTAAGGAAAAAATGCAAAACACGGAGAGTGCAGTTAACCTCTTGAAATTGTCTTCTTGAAAGGTTGCCCTCAAAATTGAATTTTTGGGTCAATTTTCGACCCCAGGTTTGTTTCTGAGGGTAGGTGTCATTCACAGGATTGTAATGAGTGTGAATATTTAGTGACCATTAGCACTGGGTTTAAAGCTGCTGTTGTGGGAAACGGCCACAAGGCGGCAGCATTTCTCCATTCCCCAATCTGGTTACTAGGGCAGCAGAGCCTTTCTGGAAGTCCTGTTCCTAGGTTGTAAATTAAAATGGAATGTGTCAGGAGAAACCCCCATAAGTTTCTGTTACATTACTTCTTGTTCGTTGTTTTAGTTTTTTTAATCGGGGTAATGATTAGAATATTGTTTGTCCTAGGTGTACACAATCTGGTTCATTTGTGCATAACATATATATATATATATATGTATATATATATATATATATATATATATGTATTCATGTACAGATTCACTTCCCATGTAAATTGTTGCAGAGTGTTCCATAGACCTCCCTTGCTATATGGTCGTTCTTTTTGATATATGTATTTAATAGGTATTTGTACACTTATGGTAACCGTAATCTTAAGTTTTCCATTCCCCCCCTTTCCTTTTAGATAAGCATAGTTTGTTTTCTAAGTCTGTGAGTGTCTTTCTCTGTGGAAATATGTTCATTTGTGTCCGTTGTTAGATAACGCCTATAAGTGATATCATAGGATATGTCTTTTGCTTTCCGACTTACCTCATGTTCTGTGATTATCTCTAGGCTCATCTGTGGTGCCTCAAAGAGCAGTGTTTCATTGTTTCCCATGGCAAATATTCCTTTTTGTACATGGACCACTTCTTTTTCCACTCATCTGGTGATGGACATTTTGGTTGCTTCTGTGTCTTGGCTATTGTGAAAATTCCTGCAGTGCAGCTGTTGAAGCCTGTGCCTTCTTGACTCTGGATTTCTCGGGTGAGAGGCTCAGCAGTGGGCCTGCTGAATGGAATGGTGGCTCAATTTTTTCATTTAAACGCAGCTCCTTTCTGTTCTCATTATTGGCTGTTACCACTTTCCATCTCACCTGCAGCTAGAGGGTACACAGTTCTCTGAAACCCCTTCAGCATTTATTGTTTATAGACTTTTAGCTGATGGTGGTTGACACGTGTGAGTTGACACCTTTTTGGAGGTTAGATTTGCATGAGTCATATAATTCCTCATGTTGAGCTTTTATCCATTTTCCTCTTTTTTGAAAATGAGTGAGTCAAACTTACCCCTCCATACTATCTCCTTGAAAATTTGCCAGTTTTGAATTTGTTTGGCCATTCCCTACCTCCGCACAATTATTTAGGGCAGGTGTCCTTTACAGCCCTGAGTCCCTGTGAATGTTAAGTGACCATTAGCTGTGGGTTTAAAGCCGCTCTTGTGGGAAACGGCCTCAAGGCGGCAGCATTTCTACATTTCCAACTCTGGGTTTTTGGGCAACAGAGCTTTCCTGGAGATCGTGTTAGTAAGCTGCAAATTAGAGTGGAATGTGCCAGCGCAAACCCCCAAGAGCTTATATCTCCTAAATTGTTGTTTGTTTTTTAAATTTAATTTTTATTAATTATCAGAGCAAATTTGATAAAAATGTAGATTCTCCTAGGTGTACCGTTTCTGGTTCATCCTATCAATGTATCTGTCTATTCCTCTTTGGATCCTTTCCCGTGGATGTCTTTATAGAGTGTTGAGTAGACCTGTCTGCGTATTCCATAGGTATTTCGTGATTCTATATTTCATAGGTATTAGTATATGTCTGTTAACCCCCATATCCTAATTCATACATTCCTTACTCCTTTCCATTTGGTTAAACATAATTTGGTTTTCTGAATCTATGCATGTCCTTCTCTTGGAAATTATTTCATGGGTATCAATTTTTAGGTAACACCTATAAGTGATGTCATAGGATGTCTGTCTTTCGGTTTCTTTCCTACTTCATGTTGGGTGATTATCTGTAGATGCTTCTATGGTGGTGCCAACGGCACTGTTCCATGCTTTTTCATGGCTAATATTCCATTGTGTACATGGACGACTTCTTCTTGGTGCATTTTTCTGTTGATGGACATTTTGGATTCTTCCAGGTCTTGGCTATGGTACATGTTGCTGCAGTGCAGGATTGCCAGCCTGTGTCTTTTTGATTCTGGTCTACTCAGGTGATAGGCCCATGAGTGGGCCTACCAGATCACATGGTAGCTCCATGTTTACCCTTAAACGCACCTCCATTCTGTTCTCACTACTGGCTGTTACCAGGTTACATGCCACCAGCAGCTAAAGGGTATGCAGTTCTCTAAAACCCCTTCAGCATTTACTCTTTGTAGACTGTTTTTGCTGATGATCATTCTGACCGCTGAGAGGTGAACGTTTTTGTACACTGGAACTGCATGTCTTTATTAATTCCTGATGTTCAGCCTTGTTCCATTCCCGATTTTGAACAAAAAAGAAAGACAGAAAAAGAAGCAGAAGCCAAATGTGCATAAATTATGCCTCTTGAAACTGTCGGTTTGAAATGTGGACGTCTTTTGAATTTTTTGGTCGATATACAACCCCAGGATTTGTTTTCAGGGCAGGTGTGATTTACATGCCTTCAATTTATTCTGAATATCCACTGACTATTAGCGCTGGGATTAAAGCTGCTGTTGTGTGAAACGCCCACAAGGTGGCAGCAGTTGTCCTTTACCATATCTGGTTACTAGGGCAACAGAGCCTCAATGGAAGTCGTGTTCTAGGTTGTAATTTAGAATGGAATGTGCCAGGAAAAAGCCCTTTATGTCTCACTACTTCTTGTTCGCCTTTTTAATTTAATTTTTATTTTTTATCACAGCAAGTTTGATTACAATGTTTGGCTTGTTCTAGGTGTGCAAGATGTGGTTCTTTTACACATAAACATATGTCTATTCTTCCTGGGATCCTTTTCCATGTACTTGATGACAGAATGTTGAGTAGTCTTCTCTTGGTATTCCATAGGTGTTTGGTGATTCTATATTTCACCCGTGTTTGTATATGTCTGTTAACCCGAATATCCTAATGTACCCAATCCTCACAAATTTCCATTGGTGAACCATAAGTTTGTTTAATGAGTCTGTGGTTGCCCTTCTCTGTGGAAATATCTTCACTGGTATCAGTTTATAGGTAACACCTATAAGTGATATCATACGATATGTGTCTTTCTCTTTCTGACGTACGACAAGTTGTGTGATTACGTCTAGACTCATCTACGGTGCTGCAAATGGCATTGTGTCCTTTTTTTCCTTGGCTAATATTCCGTGTGTACATGTACCAGTTCTTCTTTGTCCACTCATCTGTTGATGGACTTTTTGGTTGCTTCCATGTCTTGGCTATTGTAATGCTGCGGCAATGCACATTTGCCTGCCTGTGTCTTTCCAATTCTGTGTCCTTAGGTTATAGGCCCAGGAGTGGGCCTGCTGGATCATATGGTAGCAAAATGTTTACCTTGTAAAGGCACCTCCATTCTCTTCTCATTAGTGGCTCTTACCAGGTTACGTCCCACTTAAAGTTGAGGGGGTATGCACTACTCCACAGCAACTTCAGCATTTATTGTTTGTAGTTTTTTGCTGATGTTTATTCTGACTAGTGTGAGCTGATACCTCTTTGAGGCTGGATTTGCATGCGTCTCATAATCCCTTGAAATTGAGCTTTCTGGCATGTCCTTTTTTTCTTCAAACCGTGAGTACACCTTACCTCTTCAAATTGTTTTTGTGAAGTATGTGTGACATTAAGAAATAGTTTGGCCATTACCTCCCTCAAGACATTTTGAGGGCAGGTTTTATTTACAGCCCTCCAGTACTGGTGCCTATGAAGTGACCCTTAGCACAGGTTATAAAGGTGCTGTTGCAGGTAACGGCCAGAGGGCGGCAGCATTTCTGCTTTTCCCAATCTGGTAACTAGGGAAACAGACTTTCCTGGCAGTGGTGTTCCTCGGTTATGAATTAGAGTGGAATGTGCCCGGATAAACCCCCAAAGCTGATGTCTGCCTACATATGTTTGTTTTCTAAATTGAATTTATATTTTTTTATTGGAGTCATATTCTATTTTGTACGTAGACCACTTCTTCTTTGTGCATTCCTCTGTTGATGGACATTTTCGTAGCTTCCAGGTGTTGGCTATGGTAAATATTGCTAGAGTGCAGGATTGCCAGCCTGTGTCTCTTTTTTTTGTGGTATGTGGGCCTCACACTGCCGTGGCCCCTCCCATTGGAGAGCACAGGCTCCGGACGCGCAGGCCCAGCAGCCATAGCTCACGGGACAAGCCGCTCCACGGCATGTTGGATTTTCCCGCACCGGGGCCTGAACCCGTCTCCCCTGCATCGGTGGCGGACTCTCAACCACTGCGCCACCAGTGAAGCCCAGCCTGTTTCTTTTTTTTTTTTCTTTGTGCAGTATGCGGGCCTCTCACTGTTGTGGCCTCTCCCGTTTCGGAGCACAGGCTCTGGATGCGGAGGGCCAGCGGCCATGGCTCACGGGCCCAGCCGCTCCGCGGCATATGGTATCCTCCCAGACCGGGGCACGAACCCGTATCCCCTGCATCGGCAGGCGGACTCTTAACCACTGCGCCACCAGGGAGGCCCAGCCTGTGTCTTTTTGATTCTCATCCTCTCAGGCGATAGGCCCAGCAGTGGGTATGCTTGATTGAATGGTAGCTCAGTATTTACCTTTTCAAGGCACCTCCTCTGTGTTTTCCTTACTGGTTCTTACCATGTCCCACGTTGAACCAAGGATACGCATTTCTCCACAACCCCTTCAGCATTTATTGTTTGCAGAAGTTTTGCTGATGGCCATTCTGACTGGTGTGAGCTGATCGGATTTTTGTAACTTGGATTTGCATGTCTTTAATTATTCCTAATGTTCACTTTTCCACACCTTTTAAAATTTCTGTTAAGGAAAAAATGCAAAACACGGAGAGTGCAATTAACCTCTTGAAATTGTCTTCTTGAAAGGTTGCCCTCAAAATTGAATTTTTGGGTCAATTTTCGACCCCAGGTTTGTTTCTGAGGGTAGGTGTCATTCACAGGATTGTAATGAGTGTGAATATTTAGTGACCATTAGCACTGGGTTTAAAGCTGCTGTTGTGGGAAACGGCCACAAGGCGGCAGCATTTCTCCATTCCCCAATCTGGTTACTAGGGCAGCAGAGCCTTTCTGGAAGTCCTGTTCCTAGGTTGTAAATTAAAATGGAATGTGTCAGGAGAAACCCCCATAAGTTTCTGTTACATTACTTCTTGTTCGTTGTTTTAGTTTTTTTAATCGGGGTAATGATTAGAATATTGTTTGTCCTAGGTGTACACAATCTGGTTCATTTGTGCATAACATATATATATATATATAGATAGATATCTATATGTATATATATATATATATATGTATTCATGTACAGAATCACTTCCCATGTAAATAGGTGCAGAGTGTTCCATAGACCTCCCTTGCTATATGGTCGTTCTTTTTGATATATGTATTTAATAGGTATTTGTACACGTATGGTAACCGTAATCTTAATTTTTCCATTCCCCCCCTTTCCTTTTAGATAAGCATAGTTTGTTTTCTAAGTCTGTGAGTGTCTTTCTCTGTGGAAATATGTTCATTTGTGTCCGTTGTTAGATAACGCCTATAAGTGATATCATAGGATATGTCTTTTGCTTTCCGACTTACCTCATGTTCTGTGATTATCTCTAGGCTCATCTGTGGTGCCTCAAAGAGCAGTGTTTCATTGTTTCCCATGGCAAATATTCCTTTTTGTACATGGACCACTTCTTTTTCCACTCATCTGGTGATGGGCATTTTGGTTGCTTCCGTGTCTTGGCTATTGTAAAAGTCCTGCAGTGCAGCTGTTGAAGCCTGTGCCTTCTTGACTCTGGATTTCTCGGGTGAGAGGCTCAGCAGTGGGCCTGCTGAATGGAATGGTGGCTCAATTTTTTCATTTAAACGCAGCTCCTTTCTGTTCTCATTATTGGCTGTTACCACTTTACATCTCACCTGCAGCTAGAGGGTACACAGTTCTCTGAAACCCCTTCAGCATTTATTGTTTATAGACTTTTAGCTGATGGTGGTTGACACGTGTGAGTTGACACCGTTTTGGAGGTTAGATTTGCATGAGTCATATAATTCCTCATGTTGAGCTTTTATCCATTTTCCTCTTTTTTGAAAATGAGTGAGTCAAACTTACCCCTCCATACTATCTCCTTGAAAATTTGCCAGTTTTGAATTTGTTTGGCCATTCCCTACCTCCGCACAATTATTTAGGGCAGGTGTCCTTTACAGCCCTGAGTCCCTGTGAATGTTAAGTGACCATTAGCTGTGGGTTTAAAGCCGCTCTTGTGGGAAACGGCCTCAAGGCGGCAGCATTTCTACATTTCCAACTCTGGGTTTTTGGGCAACAGAGCTTTCCTGGAGATCGTGTTAGTAAGGTGCAAATTAGAGTGGAATGTGCCAGCGCAAACCCCCAAGAGCTTATATCTCCTAAATTGTTGTTTGTTTTTTAAATTTAATTTTTATTAATTATCAGAGCAAATTTGATAAAAATGTAGATTCTCCTAGGTGTACCGTTTCTGGTTCATCCTATCAATGTATCTGTCTATTCCTCTTTGGATCCTTTCCCGTGGATGTCTTTATAGAGTGTTGAGTAGACCTGTCTGCGTATTCCATAGGTATTTCGTGATTCTATATTTCATAGGTATTAGTATATGTCTGTTAACCCCCATATCCTAATTCATACATTCCTTACTCCTTTCCATTTGGTTAAACATAATTTGGTTTTCTGAATCTATGCATGTCCTTCTCTTGGAAATTATTTCATGGGTATCAATTTTTAGGTAACACCTATAAGTGATGTCATAGGATGTCTGTCTTTCGGTTTCTTTCCTACTTCATGTTGGGTGATTATCTGTAGATGCTTCTATGGTGGTGCCAACGGCACTGTTCCATGCTTTTTCATGGCTAATATTCCATTGTGTACATGGACGACTTCTTCTTGGTGCATTTTTCTGTTGATGGACATTTTGGATTCTTCCAGGTCTTGGCTATGGTACATGTTGCTGCAGTGCAGGATTGCCAGCCTGTGTCTTTTTGATTCTGGTCTACTCAGGTGATAGGCCCATGAGTGGGCCCACCAGATCACATGGTAGCTCCATGTTTACCCTTAAACGCACCTCCATTCTGTTCTCACTACTGGCTGTTACCAGGTTACATCCCACCAGCAGCTAAAGGGTATGCAGTTCTCTAAAACCCCTTCAGCATTTACTCTTTGTAGACTGTTTTTGCTGATGATCATTCTGACAGCTGAGAGGTGAACGTTTTTGTACACTGGATCTGCATGTCTTTATTAATTCCTGATGTTCAGCCTTGTTCCATTCCCGATTTTGAACAAAAAAGAAAGACAGAAAAAGAAGCAGAAGCCAAATGTGCATAAATTATGCCTCTTGAAACTGTCGGTTTGAAATGTGGACGTCTTTTGAATTTTTTGGTCGATATACAACCCCAGGATTTGTTTTCAGGGCAGGTGTGATTTACAGGCCTTCAATTATTCTGAATATCCACTGACTATTAGCGCAGGGATTAAAGCTGCTGTTGTGTGAAACGCCCACAAGGTGGCAGCAGTTGTCCTTTACCATATCTGGTTACTAGGGCAACAGAGCCTCAATGGAAGTCGTGTTCTAGGTTGTAATTTAGAATGGAATGTGCCAGGAAAAAGCCCTTTATGTCTCACTACTTCTTGTTCGCATTTTTAATTTAATTTTTATTTTTATCACAGCAAGTTTGATTACAATGTTTGGCTTGTTCTAGGTGTGCAAGATGTGGTTCTTTTACACATAAACATATGTCTATTCTTCCTGGGATCCTTTTCCATGTACGTGATGACAGAATGTTGAGTAGTCTTCTCTTGGTATTCCATAGGTGTTTGGTGATTCTATATTTCACCTGTGTTTGTATATGTCTGTTAACCCGAATATCCTAATGTATCCAATCCTCACAAATTTCCATTGGTGAACCATAAGTTTGTTTAATGAGTCTGTGGTTGCCCTTCTCTGTGGAGATATCTTCACTGGTATCAGTTTATAGGTAACACCTATAAGTGATATCATACGATATGTGTCTTTCTCTTTCTGACGTACGACAAGTTGTGTGATTACGTCTAGACTCATCTACGGTGCTGCAAATGGCATTGTGTCCTTTTTTTCCTTGGCTAATATTCCGTGTGTACATGTACCAGTTCTTCTTTGTCCACTCATCTGTTGATGGACTTTTTGGTTGCTTCCATGTCTTGGCTATTGTAATGCTGCGGCAATGCACATTTGCCTGCCTGTGTCTTTCCAATTCTGTGTCCTTAGGTTATAGGCCCAGGAGTGGGCCTGCTGGATCATATGGTAGCAAAATGTTTACCTTGTAAAGGCACCTCCATTCTCTTCTCATTAGTGGCTCTTACCAGGTTACGTCCCACTTAAAGTTGAGGGGGTATGCACTACTCCACAGCAACTTCAGCATTTATTGTTTGTAGTTTTTTGCTGATGTTTATTCTGACTAGTGTGAGCTGATACCTCTTTGAGGCTGGATTTGCATGCGTCTCATAATCCCTTGAAATTGAGCTTTCTGGCATGTCCTTTTTTTCTTCAAACCGTGAGTACACCTTACCTCTTCAAATTGTTTTTGTGAAGTATGTGTGACATTAAGAAATAGTTTGGCCATTACCTCCCTCAAGACATTTTGAGGGCAGGTTTTATTTACAGCCCTCCAGTACTGGTGCCTATGAAGTGACCCTTAGCACAGGTTATAAAGGTGCTGTTGCAGGTAACGGCCAGAGGGCGGCAGCATTTCTGCTTTTCCCAATCTGGTAACTAGGGAAACAGACTTTCCTGGCAGTGGTGTTCCTCGGTTATGAATTAGAGTGGAATGTGCCCGGATAAACCCCCAAAGCTGATGTCTGCCTACATATGTTTGTTTTCTAAATTGAATTTATATTTTTTTATTGGAGTCATATTCTATTTTGTACATAGACCACTTTTTCTTTGTGCATTCCTCTGTTGATGGACATTTTCGTAGCTTCCAGGTGTTGGCTATGGTAAATATTGCTAGAGTGCAGGATTGCCAGCCTGTGTCTCTTTTTTTTGTGGTATGTGGGCCTCACACTGCCGTGGCCCCTCCCATTGGAGAGCACAGGCTCCGGACGCGCAGGCCCAGCAGCCATAGCTCACGGGACAATTCACTCCACGGCATGTTGGATTTTCCCACACCGGGGCATGAACCCGTGTCCCCTGCATCGGTGGCGGACTCTCAACCACTGCGCCACCAGTGAAGCCCAGCCTGTGTCTTTTTGATTCTCATCCTCTCAGGCGATAGGCCCAGCAGTGGGTATGCTTGATTGAATGGTAGCTCAGTATTTACCTTTTCAAGGCACCTCCTCTGTGTTTTCCTTACTGGTTCTTACCATGTCCCACGTTGAACCAAGGATACGCATTTCTCCACAACCCCTTCAGCATTTATTGTTTGCAGAAGTTTTGCTGATGGCCATTCTGACTGGTGTGAGCTGATCGGATTTTTGTAACTTGGATTTGCATGTCTTTAATTATTCCTAATGTTCACTTTTCCACACCTTTTAAAATTTCTGTTAAGGAAAAAATGCAAAACACGGAGAGTGCAATTAACCTCTTGAAATTGTCTTCTTGAAAGGTTGCCCTCAAAATTGAATTTTTGGGTCAATTTTCGACCCCAGGTTTGTTTCTGAGGGTAGGTGTCATTCACAGGATTGTAATGAGTGTGAATATTTAGTGACCATTAGCACTGGGTTTAAAGCTGCTGTTGTGGGAAACGGCCACAAGGCGGCAGCATTTCTCCATTCCCCAATTTGGTTACTAGGGCAGCAGAGCCTTTCTGGAAGTCCTGTTCCTAGGTTGTAAATTAAAATGGAATGTGTCAGGAGAAACCCCCATAAGTTTCTGTTACATTACTTCTTGTTCGTTGTTTTAGTTTTTTTAATCGGGGTAATGATTAGAATATTGTTTGTCCTAGGTGTACACAATCTGGTTCATTTGTGCATAACATATATATATATATATATATATATATATATATATATATATATATATATATATATTCATGTACAGATCCACTTCCCATGTAAATTGTTGCAGAGTGTTCCATAGACCTCCCTTGCTATATGGTCGTTCTTTTTGATATATGTATTTAATAGGTATTTGTACACGTATGGTAACCGTAATCTTAATTTTTCCATTCCCCCCCTTTCCTTTTAGATAAGCATAGTTTGTTTTCTAAGTCTGTGAGTGTCTTTCTCTGTGGAAATATGTTCATTTGTGTCCGTTGTTAGATAACGCCTATAAGTGATATCATAGGATATGTGTTTTGCTTTCCGACTTACCTCATGTTCTGTGATTATCTCTAGGCTCATCTGTGGTGCCTCAAAGAGCAGTGTTTCATTGTTTCCCATGGCAAATATTCCTTTTTGTACATGGACCACTTCTTTTTCCACTCATCTGGTGATGGGCATTTTGGTTGCTTCCGTGTCTTGGCTATTGTGAAAAGTCCTGCAGTGCAGCTGTTGAAGCCTGTGCCTTCTTGACTCTGGATTTCTCGGGTGAGAGGCTCAGCAGTGGGCCTGCTGAATGGAATGGTGGCTCAATTTTTTCATTTAAACGCAGCTCCTTTCTGTTCTCATTATTGGCTGTTACCACTTTACATCTCACCTGCAGCTAGAGGGTACACAGTTCTCTGAAACCCCTTCAGCATTTATTGTTTATAGACTTTTAGCTGATGGTGGTTGACACGTGTGAGTTGACACCTTTTTGGAGGTTAGATTTGCATGAGTCATATAATTCCTCATGTTGAGCTTTTATCCATTTTCCTCTTTTTTGAAAATGAGTGAGTCAAACTTACCCCTCCATACTATCTCCTTGAAAATTTGCCAGTTTTGAATTTGTTTGGCCATTCCCTACCTCCGCACAATTATTTAGGGCAGGTGTCCTTTACAGCCCTGAGTCCCTGTGAATGTTAAGTGACCATTAGCTGTGGGTTTAAAGCCACTCTTGTGGGAAACGGCCTCAAGGCGGCAGCATTTCTACATTTCCAACTCTGGGTTTTTGGGCAACAGAGCTTTCCTGGAGATCGTGTTAGTAAGCTGCAAATTAGAGTGGAATGTGCCAGCGCAAACCCCCAAGAGCTTATATCTCCTAAATTGTTGTTTGTTTTTTAAATTTAATTTTTATTAATTATCAGAGCAAATTTGATAAAAATGTAGATTCTCCTAGGTGTACCGTTTCTGGTTCATCCTATCAATGTATCTGTCTATTCCTCTTTGGATCCTTTCCCGTGGATGTCTTTATAGAGTGTTGAGTAGACCTGTCTGCGTATTCCATAGGTATTTCGTGATTCTATATTTCATAGGTATTAGTATATGTCTGTTAACCCCCATATCCTAATTCATACATTCCTTACTCCTTTCCATTTGGTTAAACATAATTTGGTTTTCTGAATCTATGCATGTCCTTCTCTTGCAAATTATTTCATGGGTATCGATTTTTAGGTAACACCTATAAGTGATGTCATAGTATGTCTGTCTTTCGGTTTCTTTCCTACTTCATGTTGGGTGATTATCTGTAGATGCTTCTATGGTGGTGCCAACGGCACTGTTCCATGCTTTTTCATGGCTAATATTCCATTGTGTACATGGACGACTTCTTCTTGGTGCATTTTTCTGTTGATGGACATTTTGGATTCTTCCAGGTCTTGGCTATGGTACATGTTGCTGCAGTGCAGGATTGCCAGCCTGTGTCTTTTTGATTCTGGTCTACTCAGGTGATAGGCCCATGAGTGGGCCTACCAGATCACATGGTAGCTCCATGTTTACCCTTAAACGCACCTCCATTCTGTTCTCACTACTGGCTGTTACCAGGTTACATCCCACCAGCAGCTAAAGGGTATGCAGTTCTCTAAAACCCCTTCAGCATTTACTCTTTGTAGACTGTTTTTGCTGATGATCATTCTGACAGCTGAGAGGTGAACGTTTTTGTACACTGGATCTGCATGTCTTTATTAATTCCTGATGTTCAGCCTTGTTCCATTTCCGATTTTGAACAAAAAAGAAAGACAGAAAAAGCAGCAGAAGCCAAATGTGCATAAATTATGCCTCTTGAAACTGTCGGTTTGAAATGTGGACGTCTTTTGAATTTTTTGGTCGATATACAACCCCAGGATTTGTTTTCAGGGCAGGTGTGATTGACAGGCCTTCAATTATTCTGAATATCCACTGACTATTAGCGCAGGGATTAAAGCTGCTGTTGTGTGAAACGCCCACAAGGTGGCAGCAGTTGTCCTTTACCATATCTGGTTACTAGGGCAACAGAGCCTCAATGGAAGTCGTGTTCTAGGTTGTAATTTAGAATGGAATGTGCCAGGAAAAAGCCCTTTATGTCTCACTACTTCTTGTTCGCAATTTTTTTTTTTTTTTTTTTTTTTTTTTTGCTGTACGCGGGCCTCTCACTGCTGTGGCCTCTCCCGTTGCGGAGCACAGGCTCCGGACACACAGGCTCCGCGGCCATGGCTCGCGGGCCCAGCCGCTCCGCGGCATGTGGGATCTTCCGGGATCGGGGCACGAACCCGTGTCCCCTGCATCGGCAGGCGGACTCTCAACCACTGCGCCACCAGGGAAGCCCTTGTTCGCATTTTTACTTTAATTTTTATTTTTATCACAGCAAGTTTGACTACAATGTTTGGCTTGTTCTAGGTGTGCAAGATGTGGTTCTTTTACACATAAACATATGTCTATTCTTCCTGGGATCCTTTTCCATGTACATGATGACAGAATGTTGAGTAGTCTTCTCTTGGTATTCCATAGGTGTTTGGTGATTCTATATTTCACCTGTGTTTGTATATGTCTGTTAACCCGAATATCCTCATGTATCCAATCCTCACAAATTTCCATTGGTGAACCATAAGTTTGTTTAATGAGTCTGTGGTTGCCCTTCTCTGTGGAGATATCTTCACTGGTATCAGTTTATAGGTAACACCTATAAGTGATATCATACGATATGTGTCTTTCTCTTTCTGACGTACGACAAGTTGTGTGATTACGTCTAGACTCATCTACGGTGCTGCAAATGGCATTGTGTCCTTTTTTTCCTTGGCTAATATTCCGTGTGTACATGTACCAGTTCTTCTTTGTCCACTCATCTGTTGATGGACGTTTTGGTTGCTTCCATGTCTTGGCTATTGTAATGCTGCGGCAATGCACATTTGCCTGCCTGTGTCTTTCCAATTCTGTGTCCTTAGGTTATAGGCCCAGGAGTGGGCCTGCTGGATCATATGGTAGCAAAATGTTTACCTTGTAAAGGCACCTCCATTCTCTTCTCATTAGTGGCTCTTACCAGGTTACGTCCCACTTAAAGTTGAGGGGGTATGCACTACTCCACAACAACTTCAGCATTTATTGTTTGTAGTTTTTTTGCTGATGTTTATTCTGACTAGTGTGAGCTGATACCTCTTTGAGGCTGGATTTGCATGCGTCTCATAATCCCTTGAAATTGAGCTTTCTGGCATGTCCTTTTTTTCTTCAAACCGTGAGTACACCTTACCTCTTCAAATTGTTTTTGTGAAGTATGTGTGACATTAAGAAATAGTTTGGCCATTACCTCCCTCAAGACATTTTGAGGGCAGGTTTTATTTACAGCCCTCCAGTACTGGTGCCTATGAAGTGACCCTTAGCACAGGTTATAAAGGTGCTGTTGCAGGTAACGGCCAGAGGGCGGCAGCATTTCTGCTTTTCCCAATCTGGTAACTAGGGAAACAGACTTTCCTGGCAGTGGTGTTCCTCGGTTATGAATTAGAGTGGAATGTGCCCGGATAAACCCCCAAAGCTGATGTCTGCCTACATATGTTTGTTTTCTAAATTGAATTTATATTTTTTTATTGGAGTCATATTCTATTTTGTACATAGACCACTTTTTCTTTGTGCATTCCTCTGTTGATGGACATTTTCGTAGCTTCCAGGTGTTGGCTATGGTAAATATTGCTAGAGTGCAGGATTGCCAGCCTGTGTCTCTTTTTTTTGTGGTATGTGGGCCTCACACTGCCGTGGCCCCTCCCATTGGAGAGCACAGGCTCCGGACGCGCAGGCCCAGCAGCCATAGCTCACGGGACAAGCCGCTCCACGGCATGTTGGATTTTCCCGCACCGGGGCATGAACCCGTGTCCCCTGCATCGGTGGCGGACTCTCAACCAGTGCGCCACCAGTGAAGCCCAGCCTGTGTCTTTTTGATTCTCATCCTCTCAGGCGATAGGCCCAGCAGTGGGTATGCTTGATTGAATGGTAGCTCAGTATTTACCTTTTCAAGGCACCTCCTCTGTGTTTTCCTTACTGGTTCTTACCATGTCCCACGTTGAACCAAGGATACGCATTTCTCCACAACCCCTTCAGCATTTATTGTTTGCAGAAGATTTGCTGATGGCCATTCTGACTGGTGTGAGCTGATCGGATTTTTGTAACTTGGATTTGCATGTCTTTAATTATTCCTAATGTTCACTTTTCCACACCTTTTAAAATTTCTGTTAAGGAAAAAATGCAAAACACGGAGAGTGCAATTAACCTCTTGAAATTGTCTTCTTGAAAGGTTGCCCTCAAAATTGAATTTTTGGGTCAATTTTCGACCCCAGGTTTGTTTCTGAGGGTAGGTGTCATTCACAGGATTGTAATGAGTGTGAATATTTAGTGACCATTAGCACTGGGTTTAAAGCTGCTGTTGTGGGAAACGGCCACAAGGCGGCAGCATTTCTCCATTCCCCAATCTGGTTACTAGGGCAGCAGAGCCTTTCTGGAAGTCCTGTTCCTAGGTTGTAAATTAAAATGGAATGTGTCAGGAGAAACCCCCATAAGTTTCTGTTACATTACTTCTTGTTCGTTGTTTTAGTGTTTTTAATCGGGGTAATGATTAGAAAATTGTTTGTCCTAGGTGTACACAATCTGGTTCATTTGTGCATAACATATATATATATATATATATATATATATATATATATATATATATATATATATTCATGTACAGATCCACTTCCCATGTAAATTGTTGCAGAGTGTTCCATAGACCTCCCTTGCTATATGGTCGTTCTTTTTGATATATGTATTTAATAGGTATTTGTACACGTATGGTAACCGTAATCTTAATTTTTCCATTCCCCCCCTTTCCTTTTAGATAAGCATAGTTTGTTTTCTAAGTCTGTGAGTGTCTTTCTCTGTGGAAATATGTTCATTTGTGTCCGTTGTTAGATAACGCCTATAAGTGATATCATAGGATATGTCTTTTGCTTTCCGACTTACCTCATGTTCTGTGATTATCTCTAGGCTCATCTGTGGTGCCTCAAAGAGCAGTGTTTCATTGTTTCCCATGGCAAATATTCCTTTTTGTACATGGACCACTTCTTTTTCCACTCATCTGGTGATGGGCATTTTGGTTGCTTCCATGTCTTGGCTATTGTGAAAAGTCCTGCAGTGCAGCTGTTGAAGCCTGTGCCTTCTTGACTCTGGATTTCTCGGGTGAGAGGCTCAGCAGTGGGCCTGCTGAATGGAATGGTGTCTCAATTTTTTCATTTAAACGCATCTCCTTTCTGTTCTCATTATTGGCTGTTACCACTTTACATCTCACCTGCAGCTAGAGGGTACACAGTTCTCTGAAACCCCTTCAGCATTTATTGTTTATAGACTTTTAGCTGATGGTGGTTGACACGTGTGAGTTGACACCTTTTTGGAGGTTAGATTTGCATGAGTCATATAATTCCTCATGTTGAGCTTTTATCCATTTTCCTCTTTTTTGAAAATGAGTGAGTCAACTTACCCCTCCATACTATCTCCTTGAAAATTTGCCAGTTTTGAATTTGTTTGGCCATTCCCTACCTCCGCACAATTATTTAGGGCAGGTGTCCTTTACAGCCCTGAGTCCCTGTGAATGTTAAGTGACCATTAGCTGTGGGTTTAAAGCCACTCTTGTGGGAAACGGCCTCAAGGCGGCAGCATTTCTACATTTCCAACTCTGGGTTTTTGGGCAACAGAGCTTTCCTGGAGATCGTGTTAGTAAGCTGCAAATTAGAGTGGAATGTGCCAGCGCAAACCCCCAAGAGCTTATATCTCCTAAATTGTTGTTTGTTTTTTAAATTTAATTTTTATTAATTATCAGAGCAAATTTGATAAAAATGTAGATTCTCCTAGGTGTACCGTTTCTGGTTCATCCTATCAATGTATCTGTCTATTCCTCTTTGGATCCTTTCCCGTGGATGTCTTTATAGAGTGTTGAGTAGACCTGTCTGCGTATTCCATAGGTATTTCGTGATTCTATATTTCATAGGTAGTAGTATATGTCTGTTAACCCCCATATCCTAATTCATACATTCCTTACTCCTTTCCATTTGGTTAAACATAATTTGGTCTTCTGAATCTATGCATGTCCTTCTCTTGGAAATTATTTCATGGGTATCAATTTTTAGGTAACACCTATAAGTGATGTCATAGGATGTCTGTCTTTCGGTTTCTTTCCTACTTCATGTTGGGTGATTATCTGTAGATGCTTCTATGGTGGTGCCAACGGCACTGTTCCATGCTTTTTCATGGCTAATATTCCATTGTGTACATGGACGACTTCTTCTTGGTGCATTTTTCTGTTGATGGACATTTTGGATTCTTCCAGGTCTTGACTATGGTACATGTTGCTGCAGTGCAGGATTGCCAGCCTGTGTCTTTTTGATTCTGGTCTACTCAGGTGATAGGCCCATGAGTGGGCCCACCAGATCACATGGTAGCTCCATGTTTACCCTTAAACGCACCTCCATTCTGTTCTCACTACTGGCTGTTACCAGGTTACATCCCACCAGCAGCTAAAGGGTATGCAGTTCTCTAAAACCCCTTCAGCATTTACTCTTTGTAGACTGTTTTTGCTGATGATCATTCTGACGGCTGAGAGGTGAACGTTTTTGTACACTGGATCTGCATGTCTTTATTAATTCCTGATGTTCAGCCTTGTTCCATTCCCGATTTTGAACAAAAAAGAAAGACAGAAAAAGAAGCAGAAGCCAAATGTGCATAAATTATGCCTCTTGAAACTGTCGGTTTGAAATGTGGACGTCTTTTGAATTTTTTGGTCGATATACAACCCCAGGATTTGTTTTCAGGGCAGGTGTGATTTACAGGCCTTCAATTATTCTGAATATCCACTGACTATTAGCGCAGGGATTAAAGCTGCTGTTGTGTGAAACGCCCACAAGGTGGCAGCAGTTGTCCTTTACCATATCTGGTTACTAGGGCAACAGAGCCTCAATGGAAGTCGTGTTCTAGGTTGTAATTTAGAATGGAATGTGCCAGGAAAAAGCCCTTTATGTCTCACTACTTCTTGTTCGCATTTTTAATTTAATTTTTATTTTTATCACAGCAAGTTTGATTACAATGTTTGGCTTGTTCTAGGTGTGCAAGATGTGGTTCTTTTACACATAAACATATGTCTATTCTTCCTGGGATCCTTTTCCATGTACGTGATGACAGAATGTTGAGTAGTCTTCTCTTGGTATTCCATAGGTGTTTGGTGATTCTATATTTCACCTGTGTTTGTATATGTCTGTTAACCCGAATATCCTCATGTATCCAATCCTCACAAATTTCCATTGGTGAACCATAAGTTTGTTTAATGAGTCTGTGGTTGCCCTTCTCTGTGGAGATATCTTCACTGGTATCAGTTTATAGGTAACACCTATAAGTGATATCATACGATATGTGTCTTTCTCTTTCTGACGTACGACAAGTTGTGTGATTACGTCTAGACTCATCTACGGTGCTGCAAATGGCATTGTGTCCTTTTTTTCCTTGGCTAATATTCCGTGTGTACATGTACCAGTTCTTCTTTGTCCACTCATCTGTTGATGGACGTTTTGGTTGCTTCCATGTCTTGGCTATTGTAATGCTGCGGCAATGCACATTTGCCTGCCTGTGTCTTTCCAATTCTGTGTCCTTAGGTTATAGGCCCAGGAGTGGGCCTGCTGGATCATATGGTAGCAAAATGTTTACCTTGTAAAGGCACCTCCATTCTCTTCTCATTAGTGGCTCTTACCAGGTTACGTCCCACTTAAAGTTGAGGGGGTATGCACTACTCCACAACAACTTCAGCATTTATTGTTTGTAGTTTTTTTGCTGATGTTTATTCTGACTAGTGTGAGCTGATACCTCTTTGAGGCTGGATTTGCATGCGTCTCATAATCCCTTGAAATTGAGCTTTCTGGCATGTCCTTTTTTTCTTCAAACCGTGAGTACACCTTACCTCTTCAAATTGTTTTTGTGAAGTATGTGTGACATTAAGAAATAGTTTGGCCATTACCTCCCTCAAGACATTTTGAGGGCAGGTTTTATTTACAGCCCTCCAGTACTGGTGCCTATGAAGTGACCCTTAGCACAGGTTATAAAGGTGCTGTTGCAGGTAACGGCCAGAGGGCGGCAGCATTTCTGCTTTTCCCAATCTGGTAACTAGGGAAACAGACTTTCCTGGCAGTGGTGTTCCTCGGTTATGAATTAGAGTGGAATGTGCCCGGATAAACCCCCAAAGCTGATGTCTGCCTACATATGTTTGTTTTCTAAATTGAATTTATATTTTTTTATTGGAGTCATATTCTATTTTGTACATAGACCACTTCTTCTTTGTGCATTCCTCTGTTGATGGACATTTTCGTAGCTTCCAGGTGTTGGCTATGGTAAATATTGCTAGAGTGCAGGATTGCCAGCCTGTGTCTCTTTTTTTTGTGGTATGTGGGCCTCACACTGCCGTGGCCCCTCCCATTGGAGAGCACAGGCTCCGGATGCGCAGGCCCAGCAGCCATAGCTCACGGGACAAGCCGCTCCACGGCATGTTGGATTTTCCCGCACCGGGGCATGAACCCGTGTCCCCTGCATCGGTGGCGGACTCTCAACCAGTGCGCCACCAGTGAAGCCCAGCCTGTGTCTTTTTGATTCTCATCCTCTCAGGCGATAGGCCCAGCAGTGGGTATGCTTGATTGAATGGTAGCTCAGTATTTACCTTTTCAAGGCACCTCCTCTGTGTTTTCCTTACTGGTTCTTACCATGTCCCACGTTGAACCAAGGATACGCATTTCTCCACAACCCCTTCAGCATTTATTGTTTGCAGAAGTTTTGCTGATGGCCATTCTGACTGGTGTGAGCTGATCGGATTTTTGTAACTTGGATTTGCATGTCTTTAATTATTCCTAATGTTCACTTTTCCACACCTTTTAAAATTTCTGTTAAGGAAAAAATGCAAAACACGGAGAGTGCAATTAACCTCTTGAAATTGTCTTCTTGAAAGGTTGCCCTCAAAATTGAATTTTTGGGTCAATTTTCGACCCCAGGTTTGTTTCTGAGGGTAGGTGTCATTCACAGGATTGTAATGAGTGTGAATATTTAGTGACCATTAGCACTGGGTTTAAAGCTGCTGTTGTGGGAAACGGCCACAAGGCGGCAGCATTTCTCCATTCCCCAATCTGGTTACTAGGGCAGCAGAGCCTTTCTGGAAGTCCTGTTCCTAGGTTGTAAATTAAAATGGAATGTGTCAGGAGAAACCCCCATAAGTTTCTGTTACATTACTTCTTGTTCATTGTTTTAGTTTTTTTAATCGGGGTAATGATTAGAATATTGTTTGTCCTAGGTGTACACAATCTGGTTCATTTGTGCATAACATATATATATATATATATATATATATATATATATATTTATATATATATATATATATGTTCATGTACAGATCCACTTCCCATGTAAATTGTTGCAGAGTGTTCCATAGACCTCCCTTGCTATATGGTCGTTCTTTTTGATATATGTATTTAATAGGTATTTGTACACGTATGGTAACCGTAATCTTAATTTTTCCATTCCCCCCCTTTCCTTTTAGATAAGCATAGTTTGTTTTCTAAGTCTGTGAGTGTCTTTCTCTGTGGAAATATGTTCATTTGTGTCCGTTGTTAGATAACGCCTATAAGTGATATCATAGGATATGTCTTTTGCTTTCCGACTTACCTCATGTTCTGTGATTATCTCTAGGCTCATCTGTGGTGCCTCAAAGAGCAGTGTTTCATTGTTTCCCATGGCAAATATTCCTTTTTGTACATGGACCACTTCTTTTTCCACTCATCTGGTGATGGGCATTTTGGTTGCTTCCGTGTCTTGGCTATTGTGAAAAGTCCTGCAGTGCAGCTGTTGAAGCCTGTGCCTTCTTGACTCTGGATTTCTCGGGTGAGAGGCTCAGCAGTGGGCCTGCTGAATGGAATGGTGGCTCAATTTTTTCATTTAAACGCAGCTCCTTTCTGTTCTCATTATTGGCTGTTACCACTTTCCATCTCACCTGCAGCTAGAGGGTACACAGTTCTCTGAAACCCCTTCAGCATTTATTGTTTATAGACTTTTAGCTGATGGTGGTTGACACGTGTGAGTTGACACCTTTTTGGAGGTTAGATTTGCATGAGTCATATAATTCCTTATGTTGAGCTTTTATCCATTTTCCTCTTTTTTGAAAATGAGTGAGTCAAACTTACCCCTCCATACTATCTCCTTGAAAATTTGCCAGTTTTGAATTTGTTTGGCCATTCCCTACCTCCGCACAATTATTTAGGGCAGGTGTCCTTTACAGCCCTGAGTCCCTGTGAATGTTAAGTGACCATTAGCTGTGGGTTTAAAGCCACTCTTGTGGGAAACGGCCTCAAGGCGGCAGCATTTCTACATTTCCAACTCTGGGTTTTTGGGCAACAGAGCTTTCCTGGAGATCGTGTTAGTAAGCTGCAAATTAGAGTGGAATGTGCCAGCGCAAACCCCCAAGAGCTTATATCTCCTAAATTGTTGTTTGTTTTTTAAATTTAATTTTTATTAATTATCAGAGCAAATTTGATAAAAATGTAGATTCTCCTAGGTGTACCGTTTCTGGTTCATCCTATCAATGTATCTGTCTATTCCTCTTTGGATCCTTTCCCGTGGATGTCTTTATAGAGTGTTGAGTAGACCTGTCTGCGTATTCCATAGGTATTTCGTGATTCTATATTTCATAGGTATTAGTATATGTCTGTTAACCCCCATATCCTAATTCATACATTCCTTACTCCTTTCCATTTGGTTAAACATAATTTGGTTTTCTGAATCTATGCATGTCCTTCTCTTGGAAATTATTTCATGGGTATCAATTTTTAGGTAACACCTATAAGTGATGTCATAGGATGTCTGTCTTTCGGTTTCTTTCCTACTTCATGTTGGGTGATTATCTGTAGATGCTTCTATGGTGGTGCCAACGGCACTGTTCCATGCTTTTTCATGGCTAATATTCCATTGTGTACATGGACGACTTCTTCTTGGTGCATTTTTCTGTTGATGGACATTTTGGATTCTTCCAGGTCTTGGCTATGGTACATGTTGCTGCAGTGCAGGATTGCCAGCCTGTGTCTTTTTGATTCTGGTCTACTCAGGTGATAGGCCCATGAGTGGGCCCACCAGATCACATGGTAGCTCCATGTTTACCCTTAAACGCACCTCCATTCTGTTCTCACTACTGGCTGTTACCAGGTTACATCCCACCAGCAGCTAAAGGGTATGCAGTTCTCTAAAACCCCTTCAGCATTTACTCTTTGTAGACTGTTTTTGCTGATGATCATTCTGACAGCTGAGAGGTGAACGTTTTTGTACACTGGATCTGCATGTCTTTATTAATTCCTGATGTTCAGCCTTGTTCCATTCCCGATTTTGAACAAAAAAGAAAGACAGAAAAAGAAGCAGAAGCCAAATGTGCATAAATTATGCCTCTTGAAACTGTCGGTTTGAAATGTGGACGTCTTTTGAATTTTTTGGTCGATATACAACCCCAGGATTTGTTTTCAGGGCAGGTGTGATTTACAGGCCTTCAATTATTCTGAATATCCACTGACTATTAGCGCAGGGATTAAAGCTGCTGTTGTGTGAAACGCCCACAAGGTGGCAGCAGTTGTCCTTTACCATATCTGGTTACTAGGGCAACAGAGCCTCAATGGAAGTCGTGTTCTAGGTTGTAATTTAGAATGGAATGTGCCAGGAAAAAGCCCTTTATGTCTCACTACTTCTTGTTCGCATTTTTAATTTAATTTTTATTTTTATCACAGCAAGTTTGATTACAATGTTTGGCTTGTTCTAGGTGTGCAAGATGTGGTTCTTTTACACATAAACATATGTCTATTCTTCCTGGGATCCTTTTCCATGTACGTGATGACAGAATGTTGAGTAGTCTTCTCTTGGTATTCCATAGGTGTTTGGTGATTCTATATTTCACCTGTGTTTGTATATGTCTGTTAACCCGAATATCCTCATGTATCCAATCCTCACAAATTTCCATTGGTGAACCATAAGTTTGTTTAATGAGTCTGTGGTTGCCCTTCTCTGTGGAGATATCTTCACTGGTATCAGTTTATAGGTAACACCTATAAGTGATATCATACGATATGTGTCTTTCTCTTTCTGACGTACGACAAGTTGTGTGATTACGTCTAGACTCATCTACGGTGCTGCAAATGGCATTGTGTCCTTTTTTTCCTTGGCTAATATTCCGTGTGTACATGTACAAGTTCTTCTTTGTCCACTCATCTGTTGATGGACTTTTTGGTTGCTTCCATGTCTTGGCTATTGTAATGCTGCGGCAATGCACATTTGCCTGCCTGTGTCTTTCCAATTCTGTGTCCTTAGGTTATAGGCCCAGGAGTGGGCCTGCTGGATCATATGGTAGCAAAATGTTTACCTTGTAAAGGCACCTCCATTCTCTTCTCATTAGTGGCTCTTACCAGGTTGCATCCCACTTAAAGTTGAGGGGGTATGCACTACTCCACAGCAACTTCAGCATTTATTGTTTGTAGTTTTTTGCTGATGTCTATTCTGACTAGTGTGAGCTGATACCTCTTTGAGGCTGGATTTGCATGCGTCTCATAATCCCTTGAAATTGAGCTTTCTGGCATGTCCTTTTTTTCTTCAAACCGTGAGTACACCTTACCTCTTCAAATTGTTTTTGTGAAGTATGTGTGACATTAAGAAATAGTTTGGCCATTACCTCCCTCAAGACATTTTGAGGGCAGGTTTTATTTACAGCCCTCCAGTACTGGTGCCTATGAAGTGACCCTTAGCACAGGTTATAAAGGTGCTGTTGCAGGTAACGGCCAGAGGGCGGCAGCATTTCTGCTTTTCCCAATCTGGTAACTAGGGAAACAGACTTTCCTGGCAGTGGTGTTCCTCGGTTATGAATTAGAGTGGAATGTGCCCGGATAAACCCCCAAAGCTGATGTCTGCCTACATATGTTTGTTTTCTAAATTGAATTTATATTTTTTTATTGGAGTCATATTCTATTTTGTACATAGACCACTTCTTCTTTGTGCATTCCTCTGTTGATGGACATTTTCGTAGCTTCCAGGTGTTGGCTATGGTAAATATTGCTAGAGTGCAGGATTGCCAGCCTGTGTCTCTTTTTTTTGTGGTATGTGGGCCTCACACTGCCATGGCCCCTCCCATTGGAGAGCACAGGCTCCGGATGCGCAGGCCCAGCAGCCATAGCTCACGGGACAAGCCGCTCCACGGCATGTTGGATTTTCCCGCACCGGGGCATGAACCCGTGTCCCCTGCATCGGTGGCGGACTCTCAACCAGTGCGCCACCAGTGAAGCCCAGCCTGTGTCTTTTTGATTCTCATCCTCTCAGGCGATAGGCCCAGCAGTGGGTATGCTTGATTGAATGGTAGCTCAGTATTTACCTTTTCAAGGCACCTCCTCTGTGTTTTCCTTACTGGTTCTTACCATGTCCCACGTTGAACCAAGGATACGCATTTCTCCACAACCCCTTCAGCATTTATTGTTTGCAGAAGTTTTGCTGATGGCCATTCTGACTGGTGTGAGCTGATCGGATTTTTGTAACTTGGATTTGCATGTCTTTAATTATTCCTAATGTTCACTTTTCCACACCTTTTAAAATTTCTGTTAAGGAAAAAATGCAAAACACGGAGAGTGCAATTAACCTCTTGAAATTGTCTTCTTGAAAGGTTGCCCTCAAAATTGAATTTTTGGGTCAATTTTCGACCCCAGGTTTGTTTCTGAGGGTAGGTGTCATTCACAGGATTGTAATGAGTGTGAATATTTAGTGACCATTAGCACTGGGTTTAAAGCTGCTGTTGTGGGAAACGGCCACAAGGCGGCAGCATTTCTCCATTCCCCAATCTGGTTACTAGGGCAGCAGAGCCTTTCTGGAAGTCCTGTTCCTAGGTTGTAAATTAAAATGGAATGTGTCAGGAGAAACCCCCATAAGTTTCTGTTACATTACTTCTTGTTCGTTGTTTTAGTTTTTTTAATCGGGGTAATGATTAGAATATTGTTTGTCCTAGGTGTACACAATCTGGTTCATTTGTGCATAACATATATATATATATATATATATATATATATATATATATATATATATTCATGTACAGATCCACTTCCCATGTAAATTGTTGCAGAGTGTTCCATAGACCTCCCTTGCTATATGGTCGTTCTTTTTGATATATGTATTTAATAGGTATTTGTACACGTATGGTAACCGTAATCTTAATTTTTCCATTCCCCCCCTTTCCTTTTAGATAAGCATAGTTTGTTTTCTAAGTCTGTGAGTGTCTTTCTCTGTGGAAATATGTTCATTTGTGTCCGTTGTTAGATAACGCCTATAAGTGATATCATAGGATATGTCTTTTGCTTTCCGACTTACCTCATGTTCTGTGATTATCTCTAGGCTCATCTGTGGTGCCTCAAAGAGCAGTGTTTCATTGTTTCCCATGGCAAATATTCCTTTTTGTACATGGACCACTTCTTTTTCCACTCATCTGGTGATGGGCATTTTGGTTGCTTCCGTGTCTTGGCTATTGTGAAAAGTCCTGCAGTGCAGCTGTTGAAGCCTGTGCCTTCTTGACTCTGGATTTCTCGGGTGAGAGGCTCAGCAGTGGGCCTGCTGAATGGAATGGTGGCTCAATTTTTTCATTTAAACGCAGCTCCTTTCTGTTCTCATTATTGGCTGTTACCACTTTACATCTCACCTGCAGCTAGAGGGTACACAGTTCTCTGAAACCCCTTCAGCATTTATTGTTTATAGACTTTTAGCTGATGGTGGTTGACACGTGTGAGTTGACACCTTTTTGGAGGTTAGATTTGCATGAGTCATATAATTCCTCATGTTGAGCTTTTATCCATTTTCCTCTTTTTTGAAAATGAGTGAGTCAAACTTACCCCTCCATACTATCTCCTTGAAAATTTGCCAGTTTTGAATTTGTTTGGCCATTCCCTACCTCCGCACAATTATTTAGGGCAGGTGTCCTTTACAGCCCTGAGTCCCTGTGAATGTTAAGTGACCATTAGCTGTGGGTTTAAAGCCACTCTTGTGGGAAACGGCCTCAAGGCGGCAGCATTTCTACATTTCCAACTCTGGGTTTTTGGGCAACAGAGCTTTCCTGGAGATCGTGTTAGTAAGCTGCAAATTAGAGTGGAATGTGCCAGCGCAAACCCCCAAGAGCTTATATCTCCTAAATTGTTGTTTGTTTTTTAAATTTAATTTTTATTAATTATCAGAGCAAATTTGATAAAAATGTAGATTCTCCTAGGTGTACCGTTTCTGGTTCATCCTATCAATGTATCTGTCTATTCCTCTTTGGATCCTTTCCCGTGGATGTCTTTATAGAGTGTTGAGTAGACCTGTCTGCGTATTCCATAGGTATTTCGTGATTCTATATTTCATAGGTATTAGTATATGTCTGTTAACCCCCATATCCTAATTCATACATTCCTTACTCCTTTCCATTTGGTTAAACATAATTTGGTCTTCTGAATCTATGCATGTCCTTCTCTTGGAAATTATTTCATGGGTATCAATTTTTAGGTAACACCTATAAGTGATGTCATAGGATGTCTGTCTTTCGGTTTCTTTCCTACTTCATGTTGGGTGATTATCTGTAGATGCTTCTATGGTGGTGCCAACGGCACTGTTCCATGCTTTTTCATGGCTAATATTCCATTGTGTACATGGACGACTTCTTCTTGGTGCATTTTTCTGTTGATGGACATTTTGGATTCTTCCAGGTCTTGGCTATGGTACATGTTGCTGCAGTGCAGGATTGCCAGCCTGTGTCTTTTTGATTCTGGTCTACTCAGGTTATAGGCCCATGAGTGGGCCTACCAGATCACATGGTAGCTCCATGTTTACCCTTAAACGCACCTCCATTCTGTTCTCACTACTGGCTGTTACCAGGTTACATCCCACCAGCAGCTAAAGGGTATGCAGTTCTCTAAAACCCCTTCAGCATTTACTCTTTGTAGACTGTTTTTGCTGATGATCATTCTGACAGCTGAGAGGTGAACGTTTTTGTACACTGGATCTGCATGTCTTTATTAATTCCTGATGTTCAGCCTTGTTCCATTCCCGATTTTGAACAAAAAAGAAAGACAGAAAAAGAAGCAGAAGCCAAATGTGCATAAATTATGCCTCTTGAAACTGTCGGTTTGAAATGTGGACGTCTTTTGAATTTTTTGGTCGATATACAACCCCAGGATTTGTTTTCAGGGCAGGTGTGATTTACAGGCCTTCAATTATTCTGAATATCCACTGACTATTAGCGCAGGGATTAAAGCGGCTGTTGTGTGAAACGCCCACAAGGTGGCAGCAGTTGTCCTTTACCATATCTGGTTACTAGGGCAACAGAGCCTCAATGGAAGTCATGTTCTAGGTTGTAATTTAGAATGGAATGTGCCAGGAAAAAGCCCTTTATGTCTCACTACTTCTTGTTTGCATTTTTAATTTAATTTTTATTTTTATCACAGCAAGTTTGATTACAATGTTTGGCTTGTTCTAGGTGTGCAAGATGTGGTTCTTTTACACATAAACATATGTCTATTCTTCCTGGGATCCTTTTCCATGTACGTGATGACAGAATGTTGAGTAGTCTTCTCTTGGTATTCCATAGGTGTTTGGTGATTCTATATTTCACCTGTGTTTGTATATGTCTGTTAACCCGAATATCCTAATGTATCCAATCCTCACAAATTTCCATTGGTGAACCATAAGTTTGTTTAATGAGTCTGTGGTTGCCCTTCTCTGTGGAGATATCTTCACTGGTATCAGTTTATAGGTAACACCTATAAGTGATATCATACGATATGTGTCTTTCTCTTTCTGACGTACGACAAGTTGTGTGATTACGTCTAGACTCATCTACGGTGCTGCAAATGGCATTGTGTCCTTTTTTTCCTTGGCTAATATTCCGTGTGTACATGTACCAGTTCTTCTTTGTCCACTCATCTGTTGATGGACTTTTTGGTTGCTTCCATGTCTTGGCTATTGTAATGCTGCGGCAATGCACATTTGCCTGCCTGTGTCTTTCCAATTCTGTGTCCTTAGGTTATAGGCCCAGGAGTGGGCCTGCTGGATCATATGGTAGCAAAATGTTTACCTTGTAAAGGCACCTCCATTCTCTTCTCATTAGTGGCTCTTACCAGGTTACGTCCCACTTAAATTTGAGGGGGTATGCACTACTCCACAACAACTTCAGCATTTATCGTTTGTAGTTTTTTTGCTGATGTTTATTCTGACTAGTGTGAGCTGATACCTCTTTGAGGCTGGATTTGCATGCGTCTCATAATCCCTTGAAATTGAGCTTTCTGGCATGTCCTTTTTTTCTTCAAACCGTGAGTACACCTTACCTCTTCAAATTGTTTTTGTGAAGTATGTGTGACATTAAGAAATAGTTTGGCCATTACCTCCCTCAAGACATTTTGAGGGCAGGTTTTATTTACAGCCCTCCAGTACTGGTGCCTATGAAGTGACCCTTAGCACAGGTTATAAAGGTGCTGTTGCAGGTAACGGCCAGAGGGCGGCAGCATTTCTGCTTTTCCCAATCTGGTAACTAGGGAAACAGACTTTCCTGGCAGTGGTGTTCCTCGGTTATAAATTAGAGTGGAATGTGCCCGGATAAACCCCCAAAGCTGATGTCTGCCTACATATGTTTGTTTTCTAAATTGAATTTATATTTTTTTATTGGAGTCATATTCTATTTTGTACATAGACCACTTCTTCTTTGTGCATTCCTCTGTTGATGGACATTTTCATAGCTTCCAGGTGTTGGCTATGGTAAATATTGCTAGAGTGCAGGATTGCCAGCCTGTGTCTCTTTTTTTTGTGGTATGTGGGCCTCACACTGCCGTGGCCCCTCCCATTGGAGAGCACAGGCTCCGGACGCGCAGGCCCAGCAGCCATAGCTCACGGGACAAGCCGCTCCACTGCATGTTGGATTTTCCCGCACCAGGGCATGAACCCGTGTCCCCTGCATTGGTGGCGGACTCTCAACCACTGCGCCACCAGTGAAGCCCAGCCTGTGTCTTTTTGATTCTCATCCTCTCAGGCGATAGGCCCAGCAGTGGGTATGCTTGATTGAATGGTAGCTCAGTATTTACCTTTTCAAGGCACCTCCTCTGTGTTTTCCTTACTGGTTCTTACCATGTCCCACGTTGAACCAAGGATACGCATTTCTCCACAACCCCTTCAGCATTTATTGTTTGCAGAAGTTTTGCTGATGGCCATTCTGACTGGTGTGAGCTGATCGGATTTTTGTAACTTGGATTTGCATGTCTTTAATTATTCCTAATGTTCACTTTTCCACACCTTTTAAAATTTCGGTTAAGGAAAAAATGCAAAACACGGAGAGTGCAATTAACCTCTTGAAATTGTCTTCTTGAAAGGTTGCCCTCAAAATTGAATTTTTGGGTCAATTTTCGACCCCAGGTTTGTTTCTGAGGGTAGGTGTCATTCACAGGATTGTAATGAGTGTGAATATTTAGTGACCATTAGCACTGGGTTTAAAGCTGCTGTTGTGGGAAACGGCCACAAGGCGGCAGCATTTCTCCATTCCCCAATCTGGTTACTAGGGCAGCAGAGCCTTTCTGGAAGTCCTGTTCCTAGGTTGTAAATTAAAATGGAATGTGTCAGGAGAAACCCCCATAAGTTTCTGTTACATTACTTCTTGTTCGTTGTTTTAGTTTTTTTAATCGGGGTAATGATTAGAATATTGTTTGTCCTAGGTGTACACAATCTGGTTCATTTGTGCATAACATATATATATATATATATATATATATATATATATATATATATATATTCATGTACAGATCCACTTCCCATGTAAATTGTTGCAGAGTGTTCCATAGACCTCCCTTGCTATATGGTCGTTCTTTTTGATATATGTATTTAATAGGTATTTGTACACGTATGGTAACCGTAATCTTAATTTTTCCATTCCCCCCCTTTCCTTTTAGATAAGCATAGTTTGTTTTCTAAGTCTGTGAGTGTCTTTCTCTGTGGAAATATGTTCATTTGTGTCCGTTGTTAGATAACGCCTATAAGTGATATCATAGGATATGTCTTTTGCTTTCCGACTTACCTCATGTTCTGTGATTATCTCTAGGCTCATCTGTGGTGCCTCAAAGAGCAGTGTTTCATTGTTTCCCATGGCAAATATTCCTTTTTGTACATGGACCACTTCTTTTTCCACTCATCTGGTGATGGGCATTTTGGTTGCTTCCGTGTCTTGGCTATTGTGAAAAGTCCTGCAGTGCAGCTGTTGAAGCCTGTGCCTTCTTGACTCTGGATTTCTCGGGTGAGAGGCTCAGCAGTGGGCCTGCTGAATGGAATGGTGGCTCAATTTTTTCATTTAAACGCAGCTCCTTTCTGTTCTCATTATTGGCTGTTACCACTTTCCATCTCACCTGCAGCTAGAGGGTACACAGTTCTCTGAAACCCCTTCAGCATTTATTGTTTATAGACTTTTAGCTGATGGTGGTTGACACGTGTGAGTTGACACCTTTTTGGAGGTTAGATTTGCATGAGTCATATAATTCCTCATGTTGAGCTTTTATCCATTTTCCTCTTTTTTGAAAATGAGTGAGTCAAACTTACCCCTCCATACTATCTCCTTGAAAATTTGCCAGTTTTGAATTTGTTTGGCCATTCCCTACCTCCGCACAATTATTTAGGGCAGGTGTCCTTTACAGCCCTGAGTCCCTGTGAATGTTAAGTGACCATTAGCTGTGGGTTTAAAGCCACTCTTGTGGGAAACGGCCTCAAGGCGGCAGCATTTCTACATTTCCAACTCTGGGTTTTTGGGCAACAGAGCTTTCCTGGAGATCGTGTTAGTAAGCTGCAAATTAGAGTGGAATGTGCCAGCGCAAACCCCCAAGAGCTTATATCTCCTAAATTGTTGTTTGTTTTTTAAATTTAATTTTTATTAATTATCAGAGCAAATTTGATAAAAATGTAGATTCTCCTAGGTGTACCGTTTCTGGTTCATCCTATCAATGTATCTGTCTATTCCTCTTTGGATCCTTTCCCGTGGATGTCTTTATAGAGTGTTGAGTAGACCTGTCTGCGTATTCCATAGGTATTTCGTGATTCTATATTTCATAGGTATTAGTATATGTCTGTTAACCCCCATATCCTAATTCATACATTCCTTACTCCTTTCCATTTGGTTAAACATAATTTGGTCTTCTGAATCTATGCATGTCCTTCTCTTGGAAATTATTTCATGGGTATCAATTTTTAGGTAACACCTATAAGTGATGTCATAGGATGTCTGTCTTTCGGTTTCTTTCCTACTTCATGTTGGGTGATTATCTGTAGATGCTTCTATGGTGGTGCCAACGGCACTGTTCCATGCTTTTTCATGGCTAATATTCCATTGTGTACATGGACGACTTCTTCTTGGTGCATTTTTCTGTTGATGGACATTTTGGATTCTTCCAGGTCTTGGCTATGGTACATGTTGCTGCAGTGCAGGATTGCCAGCCTGTGTCTTTTTGATTCTGGTCTACTCAGGTTATAGGCCCATGAGTGGGCCTACCAGATCACATGGTAGCTCCATGTTTACCCTTAAACGCACCTCCATTCTGTTCTCACTACTGGCTGTTACCAGGTTACATCCCACCAGCAGCTAAAGGGTATGCAGTTCTCTAAAACCCCTTCAGCATTTACTCTTTGTAGACTGTTTTTGCTGATGATCATTCTGACAGCTGAGAGGTGAACGTTTTTGTACACTGGATCTGCATGTCTTTATTAATTCCTGATGTTCAGCCTTGTTCCATTCCCGATTTTGAACAAAAAAGAAAGACAGAAAAAGAAGCAGAAGCCAAATGTGCATAAATTATGCCTCTTGAAACTGTCGGTTTGAAATGTGGACGTCTTTTGAATTTTTTGGTCGATATACAACCCCAGGATTTGTTTTCAGGGCAGGTGTGATTTACAGGCCTTCAATTATTCTGAATATCCACTGACTATTAGCGCAGGGATTAAAGCGGCTGTTGTGTGAAACGCCCACAAGGTGGCAGCAGTTGTCCTTTACCATATCTGGTTACTAGGTCAACAGAGCCTCAATGGAAGTCGTGTTCTAGGTTGTAATTTAGAATGGAATGTGCCAGGAAAAAGCCCTTTATGTCTCACTACTTCTTGTTCGCATTTTTAATTTAATTTTTATTTTTATCACAGCAAGTTTGATTACAATGTTTGGCTTGTTCTAGGTGTGCAAGATGTGGTTCTTTTACACATAAACATATGTCTATTCTTCCTGGGATCCTTTTCCATGTACGTGATGACAGAATGTTGAGTAGTCTTCTCTTGGTATTCCATAGGTGTTTGGTGATTCTATATTTCACCTGTGTTTGTATATGTCTGTTAACCCGAATATCCTCATGTATCCAATCCTCACAAATTTCCATTGGTGAACCATAAGTTTGTTTAATGAGTCTGTGGTTGCCCTTCTCTGTGGAGATATCTTCACTGGTATCAGTTTATAGGTAACACCTATAAGTGATATCATACGATATGTGTCTTTCTCTTTCTAACGTACGACAAGTTGTGTGATTACGTCTAGACTCATCTACGGTGCTGCAAATGGCATTGTGTCCTTTTTTTCCTTGGCTAATATTCCGTGTGTACATGTACCAGTTCTTCTTTGTCCACTCATCTGTTGATGGACTTTTTGGTTGCTTCCATGTCTTGGCTATTGTAATGCTGCGGCAATGCACATTTGCCTGCCTGTGTCTTTCCAATTCTGTGTCCTTAGGTTATAGGCCCAGGAGTGGGCCTGCTGGATCATATGGTAGCAAAATGTTTACCTTGTAAAGGCACCTCCATTCTCTTCTCATTAGTGGCTCTTACCAGGTTACGTCCCACTTAAAGTTGAGGGGGTATGCACTACTCCACAACAACTTCAGCATTTATTGTTTGTAGTTTTTTTGCTGATGTTTATTCTGACTAGTGTGAGCTGATACCTCTTTGAGGCTGGATTTGCATGCGTCTCATAATCCCTTGAAATTGAGCTTTCTGGCATGTCCTTTTTTTCTTCAAACCGTGAGTACACCTTACCTCTTCAAATTGTTTTTGTGAAGTATGTGTGACATTAAGAAATAGTTTGGCCATTACCTCCCTCAAGACATTTTGAGGGCAGGTTTTATTTACAGCCCTCCAGTACTGGTGCCTATGAAGTGACCCTTAGCACAGGTTATAAAGGTGCTGATGCAGGTAACGGCCAGAGGGCGGCAGCATTTCTGCTTTTCCCAATCTGGTAACTAGGGAAACAGACTTTCCTGGCAGTGGTGTTCCTCGGTTATGAATTAGAGTGGAATGTGCCCGGATAAACCCCCAAAGCTGATGTCTGCCTACATATGTTTGTTTTCTAAATTGAATTTATATTTTTTTATTGGAGTCATATTCTATTTTGTACGTAGACCACTTCTTCTTTGTGCATTCCTCTGTTGATGGACATTTTCGTAGCTTCCAGGTGTTGGCTATGGTAAATATTGCTAGAGTGCAGGATTGCCAGCCTGTGTCTCTTTTTTTTGTGGTATGTGGGCCTCACACTGCCGTGGCCCCTCCCATTGGAGAGCATAGGCTCCGGACGCGGAGGCCCAGCAGCCATAGCTCACGGGACAAGCCGCTCCACGGCATGTTGGATTTTCCCGCACCGGGGCATGAACCCGTGTCCCCTGCATCGGTGGCGGACTCTCAACCAGTGCGCCACCAGTGAAGCCCAGCCTGTGTCTTTTTGATTCTCATCCTCTCAGGCGATAGGCCCAGCAGTGGGTATGCTTGATTGAATGGTAGCTCAGTATTTACCTTTTCAAGGCACCTCCTCTGTGTTTTCCTTACTGGTTCTTACCATGTCCCACGTTGAACCAAGGATACGCATTTCTCCACAACCCCTTCAGCATTTATTGTTTGCAGAAGTTTTGCTGATGGCCATTCTGACTGGTGTGAGCTGATCGGATTTTTGTAACTTGGATTTGCATGTCTTTAATTATTCCTAATGTTCACTTTTCCACACCTTTTAAAATTTCTGTTAAGGAAAAAATGCAAAACACGGAGAGTGCAATTAACCTCTTGAAATTGTCTTCTTGAAAGGTTGCCCTCAAAATTGAATTTTTGGCTCAATTTTCGACCCCAGGTTTGTTTCTGAGGGTAGGTGTCATTCACAGGATTGTAATGAGTGTGAATATTTAGTGACCATTAGCACTGGGTTTAAAGCTGCTGTTGTGGGAAACGGGCACAAGGCGGCAGCATTTCTCCATTCCCCAATCTGGTTACTAGGGCAGCAGAGCCTTTCTGGAAGTCCTGTTCCTAGGTTGTAAATTAAAATGGAATGTGTCAGGAGAAACCCCCATAAGTTTCTGTTACATTACTTCTTGTTCGTTGTTTTAGTTTTTTTAATCGGGGTAATGATTAGAATATTGTTTGTCCTAGGTGTACACAATCTGGTTCATTTGTGCATAACATATATATATATATTCATGTACAGATCCACTTCCCATGTAAATTGTTGCAGAGTGTTCCATAGACCTCCCTTGCTATATGGTCGTTCTTTTTGATATATGTATTTAATAGGTATTTGTACACGTATGGTAACCGTAATCTTAATTTTTCCATTCCCCCCCTTTCCTTTTAGATAAGCATAGTTTGTTTTCTAAGTCTGTGAGTGTCTTTCTCTGTGGAAATATGTTCATTTGTGTCCGTTGTTAGATAACGCCTATAAGTGATATCATAGGATATGTCTTTTGCTTTCCGACTTACCTCATGTTCTGTGATTATCTCTAGGCTCATCTGTGGTGCCTCAAAGAGCAGTGTTTCATTGTTTCCCATGGCAAATATTCCTTTTTGTACATGGACCACTTCTTTTTCCACTCATCTGGTGATGGGCATTTTGGTTGCTTCCGTGTCTTGGCTATTGTGAAAAGTCCTGCAGTGCAGCTGTTGAAGCCTGTGCCTTCTTGACTCTGGATTTCTCGGGTGAGAGGCTCAGCAGTGGGCCTGCTGAATGGAATGGTGGCTCAATTTTTTCATTTAAACGCATCTCCTTTCTGTTCTCATTATTGGCTGTTACCACTTTACATCTCACCTGCAGCTAGAGGGTACACAGTTCTCTGAAACCCCTTCAGCATTTATTGTTTATAGACTTTTAGCTGATGGTGGTTGACACGTGTGAGTTGACACCTTTTTGGAGGTTAGATTTGCATGAGTCATATAATTCCTCATGTTGAGCTTTTATCCATTTTCCTCTTTTTTGAAAATGAGTGAGTCAAACTTACCCCTCCATACTATCTCCTTGAAAATTTGCCAGTTTTGAATTTGTTTGGCCATTCCCTACCTCCGCACAATTATTTAGGGCAGGTGTCCTTTACAGCCCTGAGTCCCTGTGAATGTTAAGTGACCATTAGCTGTGGGTTTAAAGCCACTCTTGTGGGAAACGGCCTCAAGGCGGCAGCATTTCTACATTTCCAACTCTGGGTTTTTGGGCAACAGAGCTTTCCTGGAGATCGTGTTAGTAAGCTGCAAATTAGAGTGGAATGTGCCAGCGCAAACCCCCAAGAGCTTATATCTCCTAAATTGTTGTTTGTTTTTTAAATTTAATTTTTATTAATTATCAGAGCAAATTTGATAAAAATGTAGATTCTCCTAGGTGTACCGTTTCTGGTTCATCCTATCAATGTATCTGTCTATTCCTCTTTGGATCCTTTCCCGTGGATGTCTTTATAGAGTGTTGAGTAGACCTGTCTGCGTATTCCATAGGTATTTCGTGATTCTATATTTCATAGGTATTAGTATATGTCTGTTAACCCCCATATCCTAATTCATACATTCCTTACTCCTTTCCATTTGGTTAAACATAATTTGGTTTTCTGAATCTATGCATGTCCTTCTCTTGGAAATTATTTCATGGGTATCAATTTTTAGGTAACACCTATAAGTGATGTCATAGGATGTCTGTCTTTCGGTTTCTTTCCTACTTCATGTTGGGTGATTATCTGTAGATGCTTCTATGGTGGTGCCAACGGCACTGTTCCATGCTTTTTCATGGCTAATATTCCATTGTGTACATGGACGACTTCTTCTTGGTGCATTTTTCTGTTGATGGACATTTTGGATTCTTCCAGGTCTTGACTATGGTACATGTTGCTGCAGTGCAGGATTGCCAGCCTGTGTCTTTTTGATTCTGGTCTACTCAGGTGATAGGCCCATGAGTGGGCCCACCAGATCACATGGTAGCTCCATGTTTACCCTTAAACGCACCTCCATTCTGTTCTCACTACTGGCTGTTACCAGGTTACATCCCACCAGCAGCTAAAGGGTATGCAGTTCTCTAAAACCCCTTCAGCATTTACTCTTTGTAGACTGTTTTTGCTGATGATCATTCTGACGGCTGAGAGGTGAACGTTTTTGTACACTGGATCTGCATGTCTTTATTAATTCCTGATGTTCAGCCTTGTTCCATTCCCGATTTTGAACAAAAAAGAAAGACAGAAAAAGAAGCAGAAGCCAAATGTGCATAAATTATGCCTCTTGAAACTGTCGGTTTGAAATGTGGACGTCTTTTGAATTTTTTGGTCGATATACAACCCCAGGATTTGTTTTCAGGGCAGGTGTGATTTACAGGCCTTCAATTATTCTGAATATCCACTGACTATTAGCGCAGGGATTAAAGCTGCTGTTGTGTGAAACGCCCACAAGGTGGCAGCAGTTGTCCTTTACCATATCTGGTTACTAGGGCAACAGAGCCTCAATGGAAGTCGTGTTCTAGGTTGTAATTTAGAATGGAATGTGCCAGGAAAAAGCCCTTTATGTCTCACTACTTCTTGTTCGCATTTTTAATTTAATTTTTATTTTTATCACAGCAAGTTTGATTACAATGTTTGGCTTGTTCTAGGTGTGCAAGATGTGGTTCTTTTACACATAAACATATGTCTATTCTTCCTGGGATCCTTTTCCATGTACGTGATGACAGAATGTTGAGTAGTCTTCTCTTGGTATTCCATAGGTGTTTGGTGATTCTATATTTCACCTGTGTTTGTATATGTCTGTTAACCCGAATATCCTCATGTATCCAATCCTCACAAATTTCCATTGGTGAACCATAAGTTTGTTTAATGAGTCTGTGGTTGCCCTTCTCTGTGGAGATATCTTCACTGGTATCAGTTTATAGGTAACACCTATAAGTGATATCATACGATATGTGTCTTTCTCTTTCTGACGTACGACAAGTTGTGTGATTACGTCTAGACTCATCTACGGTGCTGCAAATGGCATTGTGTCCTTTTTTTCCTTGGCTAATATTCCGTGTGTACATGTACCAGTTCTTCTTTGTCCACTCATCTGTTGATGGACTTTTTGGTTGCTTCCATGTCTTGGCTATTGTAATGCTGCGGCAATGCACATTTGCCTGCCTGTGTCTTTCCAATTCTGTGTCCTTAGGTTATAGGCCCAGGAGTGGGCCTGCTGGATCATATGGTAGCAAAATGTTTACCTTGTAAAGGCACCTCCATTCTCTTCTCATTAGTGGCTCTTACCAGGTTGCGTCCCACTTAAAGTTGAGGGGGTATGCACTACTCCACAGCAACTTCAGCATTTATTGTTTGTAGTTTTTTGCTGATGTTTATTCTAACTAGTGTGAGCTGATACCTATTTGAGGCTGGATTTGCATGCGTCTCATAATCCCTTGAAATTGAGCTTTCTGGCATGTCCTTTTTTTCTTCAAACCGTGAGTACACCTTACCTCTTCAAATTGTTTTTGTGAAGTATGTGTGACATTAAGAAATAGTTTGGCCATTACCTCCCTCAAGACATTTTGAGGGCAGGTTTTATTTACAGCCCTCCAGTACTGGTGCCTATGAAGTGACCCTTAGCACAGGTTATAAAGGTGCTGTTGCAGGTAACGGCCAGAGGGCGGCAGCATTTCTGCTTTTCCCAATCTGGTAACTAGGGAAACAGACTTTCCTGGCAGTGGTGTTCCTCGGTTATGAATTAGAGTGGAATGTGCCCGGATAAACCCCCAAAGCTGATGTCTGCCTACATATGTTTGTTTTCTAAATTGAATTTATATTTTTTTATTGGAGTCATATTCTATTTTGTACATAGACCACTTCTTCTTTGTGCATTCCTCTGTTGATGGACATTTTCGTAGCTTCCAGGTGTTGGCTATGGTAAATATTGCTAGAGTGCAGGATTGCCAGCCTGTGTCTCTTTTTTTTGTGGTATGTGGGCCTCACACTGCCGTGGCCCCTCCCATTGGAGAGCACAGGCTCCGGACGCGCAGGCCCAGCAGCCATAGCTCACGGGACAAGCCGCTCCACGGCATGTTGGATTTTCCCGCACCGGGGCATGAACCTGTGTCCCCTGCATCGGTGGCGGACTCTCAACCAGTGCGCCACCAGTGAAGCCCAGCCTGTGTCTTTTTGATTCTCATCCTCTCAGGCGATAGGCCCAGCAGTGGGTATGCTTGATTGAATGGTAGCTCAGTATTTACCTTTTCAAGGCACCTCCTCTGTGTTTTCCTTACTGGTTCTTACCATGTCCCACGTTGAACCAAGGATACGCATTTCTCCACAACCCCTTCAGCATTTATTGTTTGCAGAAGTTTTGCTGATGGCCATTCTGACTGGTGTGAGCTGATCGGATTTTTGTAACTTGGATTTGCATGTCTTTAATTATTCCTAATGTTCACTTTTCCACACCTTTTAAAATTTCTGTTAAGGAAAAAATGCAAAACACGGAGAGTGCAATTAACCTCTTGAAATTGTCTTCTTGAAAGGTTGCCCTCAAAATTGAATTTTTGGGTCAATTTTCGACCCCAGGTTTGTTTCTGAGGGTAGGTGTCATTCACAGGATTGTAATGAGTGTGAATATTTAGTGACCATTAGCACTGGGTTTAAAGCTGCTGTTGTGGGAAACGGCCACAAGGCGGCAGCATTTCTCCATTCCCCAATCTGGTTACTAGGGCAGCAGAGCCTTTCTGGAAGTCCTGTTCCTAGGTTGTAAATTAAAATGGAATGTGTCAGGAGAAACCCCCATAAGTTTCTGTTACATTACTTCTTGTTCGTTGTTTTAGTTTTTTTAATCGGGGTAATGATTAGAATATTGTTTGTCCTAGGTGTACACAATCTGGTTCATTTGTGCATAACATATATATATATATATATATATATATATATATATTCCTGTACAGATCCACTTCCCATGTAAATTATTGCAGAGTGTTCCATAGACCTCCCTTGCTATATGGTCGTTCTTTTTGATATATGTATTTAATAGGTATTTGTACACGTATGGTAACCGTAATCTTAATTTTTCCATTCCCCCCCTTTCCTTTTAGATAAGCATAGTTTGTTTTCTAAGTCTGTGAGTGTCTTTCTCTGTGGAAATATGTTCATTTGTGTCCGTTGTTAGATAACGCCTATAAGTGATATCATAGGATATGTCTTTTGCTTTCCGACTTACCTCATGTTCTGTGATTATCTCTAGGCTCATCTGTGGTGCCTCAAAGAGCAGTGTTTCATTGTTTCCCATGGCAAATATTCCTTTTTGTACATGGACCACTTCTTTTTCCACTCATCTGGTGATGGGCATTTTGGTTGCTTCCGTGTCTTGGCTATTGTGAAAAGTCCTGCAGTGCAGCTGTTGAAGCCTGTGCCTTCTTGACTCTGGATTTCTCGGGTGAGAGGCTCAGCAGTGGGCCTGCTGAATGGAATGGTGGCTCAATTTTTTCATTTAAACGCAGCTCCTTTCTGTTCTCATTATTGGCTGTTACCACTTTACATCTCACCTGCAGCTAGAGGGTACACAGTTCTCTGAAACCCCTTCAGCATTTATTGTTTATAGACTTTTAGCTGATGGTGGTTGACACGTGTGAGTTGACACCTTTTTGGAGGTTAGATTTGCATGAGTCATATAATTCCTCATGTTGAGCTTTTATCCATTTTCCTCTTTTTTGAAAATGAGTGAGTCAAACTTACCCCTCCATACTATCTCCTTGAAAATTTGCCAGTTTTGAATTTGTTTGGCCATTCCCTACCTCCGCACAATTATTTAGGGCAGGTGTCCTTTACAGCCCTGAGTCCCTGTGAATGTTAAGTGACCATTAGCTGTGGGTTTAAAGCCACTCTTGTGGGAAACGGCCTCAAGGCGGCAGCATTTCTACATTTCCAACTCTGGGTTTTTGGGCAACAGAGCTTTCCTGGAGATCGTGTTAGTAAGCTGCAAATTAGAGTGGAATGTGCCAGCGCAAACCCCCAAGAGCTTATATCTCCTAAATTGTTGTTTGTTTTTTAAATTTAATTTTTATTAATTATCAGAGCAAATTTGATAAAAATGTAGATTCTCCTAGGTGTACCGTTTCTGGTTCATCCTATCAATGTATCTGTCTATTCCTCTTTGGATCCTTTCCCGTGGATGTCTTTATAGAGTGTTGAGTAGACCTGTCTGCGTATTCCATAGGTATTTCGTGATTCTATATTTCATAGGTATTAGTATATGTCTGTTAACCCCCATATCCTAATTCATACATTCCTTACTCCTTTCCATTTGGTTAAACATAATTTGGTCTTCTGAATCTATGCATGTCCTTCTCTTGGAAATTATTTCATGGGTATCAATTTTTAGGTAACACCTATAAGTGATGTCATAGGATGTCTGTCTTTCGGTTTCTTTCCTACTTCATGTTGGGTGATTATCTGTAGATGCTTCTATGGTGGTGCCAACGGCACTGTTCCATGCTTTTTCATGGCTAATATTCCATTGTGTACATGGACGACTTCTTCTTGGTGCATTTTTCTGTTGATGGACATTTTGGATTCTTCCAGGTCTTGACTATGGTACATGTTGCTGCAGTGCAGGATTGCCAGCCTGTGTCTTTTTGATTCTGGTCTACTCAGGTGATAGGCCCATGAGTGGGCCCACCAGATCACATGGTAGCTCCATGTTTACCCTTAAACGCACCTCCATTCTGTTCTCACTACTGGCTGTTACCAGGTTACATCCCACCAGCAGCTAAAGGGTATGCAGTTCTCTAAAACCCCTTCAGCATTTACTCTTTGTAGACTGTTTTTGCTGATGATCATTCTGACGGCTGAGAGGTGAACGTTTTTGTACACTGGATCTGCATGTCTTTATTAATTCCTGATGTTCAGCCTTGTTCCATTCCCGATTTTGAACAAAAAAGAAAGACAGAAAAAGAAGCAGAAGCCAAATGTGCATAAATTATGCCTCTTGAAACTGTCGGTTTGAAATGTGGACGTCTTTTGAATTTTTTGGTCGATATACAACCCCAGGATTTGTTTTCAGGGCAGGTGTGATTTACAGGCCTTCAATTATTCTGAATATCCACTGACTATTAGCGCAGGGATTAAAGCTGCTGTTGTGTGAAACGCCCACAAGGTGGCAGCAGTTGTCCTTTACCATATCTGGTTACTAGGGCAACAGAGCCTCAATGGAAGTCGTGTTCTAGGTTGTAATTTAGAATGGAATGTGCCAGGAAAAAGCCCTTTATGTCTCACTACTTCTTGTTCGCATTTTTAATTTAATTTTTATTTTTATCAGAGCAAGTTTGATTACAATGTTTGGCTTGTTCTAGGTGTGCAAGATGTGGTTCTTTTACACATAAACATATGTCTATTCTTCCTGGGATCCTTTTCCATGTACGTGATGACAGAATGTTGAGTAGTCTTCTCTTGGTATTCCATAGGTGTTTGGTGATTCTATATTTCACCTGTGTTTGTATATGTCTGTTAACCCGAATATCCTAATGTATCCAATCCTCACAAATTTCCATTGGTGAACCATAAGTTTGTTTAATGAGTCTGTGGTTGCCCTTCTCTGTGGAGATATCTTCACTGGTATCAGTTTATAGGTAACACCTATAAGTGATATCATACGATATGTGTCTTTCGCTTTCTGACGTACGACAAGTTGTGTGGTTACGTCTAGACTCATCTACGGTGCTACAAATGGCATTGTGTCCTTTTTTTCCTTGGCTAATATTCCGTGTGTACATGTACCAGTTCTTCTTTGTCCACTCATCTGTTGATGGACTTTTTGGTTGCTTCCATGTCTTGGCTATTGTAATGCTGTGGCAATGCACATTTGCCTGCCTGTGTCTTTCCAATTCTGTGTCCTTAGGTTATAGGCCCAGGAGTGGGCCTGCTGGATCATATGGTAGCAAAATGTTTACCTTGTAAAGGCACCTCCATTCTCTTCTCATTAGTGGCTCTTACCAGGTTGCGTCCCACTTAAAGTTGAGGGGGTATGCACTACTCCACAGCAACTTCAGCATTTATTGTTTGTAGTTTTTTGCTGATGTCTATTCTGACTAGTGTGAGCTGATACCTCTTTGAGGCTGGATTTGCATGCGTCTCATAATCCCTTGAAATTGAGCTTTCTGGCATGTCCTTTTTTTCTTCAAACCGTGAGTACACCTTACCTCTTCAAATTGTTTTTGTGAAGTATGTGTGACATTAAGAAATAGTTTGGCCATTACCTCCCTCAAGACATTTTGAGGGCAGGTTTTATTTACAGCCCTCCAGTACTGGTGCCTATGAAGTGACCCTTAGCACAGGTTATAAAGGTGCTGTTGCAGGTAACGGCCAGAGGGCGGCAGCATTTCTGCTTTTCCCAATCTGGTAACTAGGGAAACAGACTTTCCTGGCAGTGGTGTTCCTCGGTTATAAATTAGAGTGGAATGTGCCCGGATAAACCCCCAAAGCTGATGTCTGCCTACATATGTTTGTTTTCTAAATTGAATTTATATTTTTTTATTGGAGTCATATTCTATTTTGTACATAGACCACTTCTTCTTTGTGCATTCCTCTGTTGATGGACATTTTCATAGCTTCCAGGTGTTGGCTATGGTAAATATTGCTAGAGTGCAGGATTGCCAGCCTGTGTCTCTTTTTTTTTGTGGTATGTGGGCCTCACACTGCCGTGGCCCCTCCCATTGGAGAGCACAGGCTCCGGACGCGCAGGCCCAGCAGCCATAGCTCACGGGACAAGCCGCTCCACGGCATGTTGGATTTTCCCGCACCAGGGCATGAACCCGTGTCCCCTGCATTGGTGGCGGACTCTCAACCAGTGCGCCACCAGTGAAGCCCAGCCTGTGTCTTTTTGATTCTCATCCTCTCAGGCGATAGGCCCAGCAGTGGGTATGCTTGATTGAATAGTAGCTCAGTATTTACCTTTTCAAGGCACCTCCTCTGTGTTTTCCTTACTGGTTCTTACCATGTCCCACGTTGAACCAAGGATACGCATTTCTCCACAACCCCTTCAGCATTTATTGTTTGCAGAAGTTTTGCTGATGGCCATTCTGACTGGTGTGAGCTGATCGGATTTTTGTAACTTGGATTTGCATGTCTTTAATTATTCCTAATGTTCACTTTTCCACACCTTTTAAAATTTCGGTTAAGGAAAAAATGCAAAACACGGAGAGTGCAATTAACCTCTTGAAATTGTCTTCTTGAAAGGTTGCCCTCAAAATTGAATTTTTGGGTCAATTTTCGACCCCAGGTTTGTTTCTGAGGGTAGGTGTCATTCACAGGATTGTAATGAGTGTGAATATTTAGTGACCATTAGCACTGGGTTTAAAGCTGCTGTTGTGGGAAACGGCCACAAGGCGGCAGCATTTCTCCATTCCCCAATCTGGTTACTAGGGCAGCAGAGCCTTTCTGGAAGTCCTGTTCCTAGGTTGTAAATTAAAATGGAATGTGTCAGGAGAAACCCCCATAAGTTTCTGTTACATTACTTCTTGTTCATTGTTTTAGTTTTTTTTTAATCGGGGTAATGATTAGAATATTGTTTGTCCTATGTACACAATCTGGTTCATTTGTGCATAACATATATATATATATATATATATATATATATATATATATATATATATATATATTCCTGTACAGATCCACTTCCCATGTAAATTGTTGCAGAGTGTTCCATAGACCTCCCTTGCTATATGGTCGTTCTTTTTGATATATGTATTTAATAGGTATTTGTACACGTATGGTAACCGTAATCTTAATTTTTCCATTCCCCCCCTTTCCTTTTAGATAAGCATAGTTTGTTTTCTAAGTCTGTGAGTGTCTTTCTCTGTGGAAATATGTTCATTTGTGTCCGTTGTTAGATAACGCCTATAAGTGATATCATAGGATATGTCTTTTGCTTTCCGACTTACCTCATGTTCTGTGATTATCTCTAGGCTCATCTGTGGTGCCTCAAAGAGCAGTGTTTCATTGTTTCCCATGGCAAATATTCCTTTTTGTACATGGACCACTTCTTTTTCCACTCATCTGGTGATGGGCATTTTGGTTGCTTCCGTGTCTTGGCTATTGTGAAAAGTCCTGCAGTGCAGCTGTTGAAGCCTGTGCCTTCTTGACTCTGGATTTCTCGGGTGAGAGGCTCAGCAGTGGGCCTGCTGAATGGAATGGTGGCTCAATTTTTTCATTTAAACGCAGCTCCTTTCTGTTCTCATTATTGGCTGTTACCACTTTCCATCTCACCTGCAGCTAGAGGGTACACAGTTCTCTGAAACCCCTTCAGCATTTATTGTTTATAGACTTTTAGCTGATGGTGGTTGACACGTGTGAGTTGACACCTTTTTGGAGGTTAGATTTGCATGAGTCATATAATTCCTCATGTTGAGCTTTTATCCATTTTCCTCTTTTTTGAAAATGAGTGAGTCAAACTTACCCCTCCATACTATCTCCTTGAAAATTTGCCAGTTTTGAATTTGTTTGGCCATTCCCTACCTCCGCACAATTATTTAGGGCAGGTGTCCTTTACAGCCCTGAGTCCCTGTGAATGTTAAGTGACCATTAGCTGTGGGTTTAAAGCCGCTCTTGTGGGAAACGGCCTCAAGGCGGCAGCATTTCTACATTTCCAACTCTGGGTTTTTGGGCAACAGAGCTTTCCTGGAGATCGTGTTAGTAAGCTGCAAATTAGAGTGGAATGTGCCAGCGCAAACCCCCAAGAGCTTATATCTCCTAAATTGTTGTTTGTTTTTTAAATTTAATTTTTATTAATTATCAGAGCAAATTTGATAAAAATGTAGATTCTCCTAGGTGTACTGTTTCTGGTTCATCCTATCAATGTATCTGTCTATTCCTCTTTGGATCCTTTCCCGTGGATGTCTTTATAGAGTGTTGAGTAGACCTGTCTGCGTATTCCATAGGTATTTCGTGATTCTATATTTCATAGGTATTAGTATATGTCTGTTAACCCCCATATCCTAATTCATACATTCCTTACTCCTTTCCATTTGGTTAAACATAATTTGGTCTTCTGAATCTATGCATGTCCTTCTCTTGGAAATTATTTCATGGGTATCAATTTTTAGGTAACACCTATAAGTGATGTCATAGGATGTCTGTCTTTCGGTTTCTTTCCTACTTCATGTTGGGTGATTATCTGTAGATGCTTCTATGGTGGTGCCAACGGCACTGTTCCATGCTTTTTCATGGCTAATATTCCATTGTGTACATGGACGACTTCTTCTTGGTGCATTTTTCTGTTGATGGACATTTTGGATTCTTCCAGGTCTTGGCTATGGTACATGTTGCTGCAGTGCAGGATTGCCAGCCTGTGTCTTTTTGATTCTGGTCTACTCAGGTGATAGGCCCATGAGTGGGCCTACCAGATCACATGGTAGCTCCATGTTTACCCTTAAACGCACCTCCATTCTGTTCTCACTACTGGCTGTTACCAGGTTACATCCCACCAGCAGCTAAAGGGTATGCAGTTCTCTAAAACCCCTTCAGCATTTACTCTTTGTAGACTGTTTTTGCTGATGATCATTCTGACAGCTGAGAGGTGAACGTTTTTGTACACTGGATCTGCATGTCTTTATTAATTCCTGATGTTCAGCCTTGTTCCATTCCCGATTTTGAACAAAAAAGAAAGACAGAAAAAGAAGCAGAAGCCAAATGTGCATAAATTATGCCTCTTGAAACTGTCGGTTTGAAATGTGGACGTCTTTTGAATTTTTTGGTCGATATACAACCCCAGGATTTGTTTTCAGGGCAGGTGTGATTTACAGGCCTTCAATTATTCTGAATATCCACTGACTATTAGCGCAGGGATTAAAGCGGCTGTTGTGTGAAACGCCCACAAGGTGGCAGCAGTTGTCCTTTACCATATCTGGTTACTAGGGCAACAGAGCCTCAATGGAAGTCGTGTTCTAGGTTGTAATTTAGAATGGAATGTGCCAGGAAAAAGCCCTTTATGTCTCACTACTTCTTGTTCGCATTTTTAATTTAATTTTTATTTTTATCACAGCAAGTTTGATTACAATGTTTGGCTTGTTCTAGGTGTGCAAGATGTGGTTCTTTTACACATAAACATATGTCTATTCTTCCTGGGATCCTTTTCCATGTACGTGATGACAGAATGTTGAGTAGTCTTCTCTTGGTATTCCATAGGTGTTTGGTGATTCTATATTTCACCTGTGTTTGTATATGTCTGTTAACCCGAATATCCTCATGTATCCAATCCTCACAAATTTCCATTGGTGAACCATAAGTTTGTTTAATGAGTCTGTGGTTGCCCTTCTCTGTGGAGATATCTTCACTGGTATCAGTTTATAGGTAACACCTATAAGTGATATCATACGATATGTGTCTTTCTCTTTCTGACGTACGACAAGTTGTGTGATTACGTCTAGACTCATCTACGGTGCTGCAAATGGCATTGTGTCCTTTTTTTCCTTGGCTAATATTCCGTGTGTACATGTACCAGTTCTTCTTTGTCCACTCATCTGTTGATGGACTTTTTGGTTGCTTCCATGTCTTGGCTATTGTAATGCTGCGGCAATGCACATTTGCCTGCCTGTGTCTTTCCAATTCTGTGTCCTTAGGTTATAGGCCCAGGAGTGGGCCTGCTGGATCATATGGTAGCAAAATGTTTACCTTGTAAAGGCACCTCCATTCTCTTCTCATTAGTGGCTCTTACCAGGTTACGTCCCACTTAAAGTTGAGGGGGTATGCACTACTCCACAACAACTTCAGCATTTATTGTTTGTAGTTTTTTTGCTGATGTTTATTCTGACTAGTGTGAGCTGATACCTCTTTGAGGCTGGATTTGCATGCGTCTCATAATCCCTTGAAATTGAGCTTTCTGGCATGTCCTTTTTTTCTTCAAACCGTGAGTACACCTTACCTCTTCAAATTGTTTTTGTGAAGTATGTGTGACATTAAGAAATAGTTTGGCCATTACCTCCCTCAAGACATTTTGAGGGCAGGTTTTATTTACAGCCCTCCAGTACTGGTGCCTATGAAGTGACCCTTAGCACAGGTTATAAAGGTGCTGATGCAGGTAACGGCCAGAGGGCGGCAGCATTTCTGCTTTTCCCAATCTGGTAACTAGGGAAACAGACTTTCCTGGCAGTGGTGTTCCTCGGTTATGAATTAGAGTGGAATGTGCCCGGATAAACCCCCAAAGCTGATGTCTGCCTACATATGTTTGTTTTCTAAATTGAATTTATATTTTTTTATTGGAGTCATATTCTATTTTGTACGTAGACCACTTCTTCTTTGTGCATTCCTCTGTTGATGGACATTTTCGTAGCTTCCAGGTGTTGGCTATGGTAAATATTGCTAGAGTGCAGGATTGCCAGCCTGTGTCTCTTTTTTTTGTGGTATGTGGGCCTCACACTGCCGTGGCCCCTCCCATTGGAGAGCACAGGCTCCGGACGCGCAGGCCCAGCAGCCATAGCTCACGGGACAAGCCGCTCCACGGCATGTTGGATTTTCCCGCACCGGGGCATGAACCCGTGTCCCCTGCATCGGTGGCGGACTCTCAACCAGTGCGCCACCAGTGAAGCCCAGCCTGTGTCTTTTTGATTCTCATCCTCTCAGGCGATAGGCCCAGCAGTGGGTATGCTTGATTGAATGGTAGCTCAGTATTTACCTTTTCAAGGCACCTCCTCTGTGTTTTCCTTACTGGTTCTTACCATGTCCCACGTTGAACCAAGGATACGCATTTCTCCACAACCCCTTCAGCATTTATTGTTTGCAGAAGTTTTGCTGATGGCCATTCTGACTGGTGTGAGCTGATCGGATTTTTGTAACTTGGATTTGCATGTCTTTAATTATTCCTAATGTTCACTTTTCCACACCTTTTAAAATTTCTGTTAAGGAAAAAATGCAAAACACGGAGAGTGCAATTAACCTCTTGAAATTGTCTTCTTGAAAGGTTGCCCTCAAAATTGAATTTTTGGGTCAATTTTCGACCCCAGGTTTGTTTCTGAGGGTAGGTGTCATTCACAGGATTGTAATGAGTGTGAATATTTAGTGACCATTAGCACTGGGTTTAAAGCTGCTGTTGTGGGAAACGGCCACAAGGCGGCAGCATTTCTCCATTCCCCAATCTGGTTACTAGGGCAGCAGAGCCTTTCTGGAAGTCCTGTTCCTAGGTTGTAAATTAAAATGGAATGTGTCAGGAGAAACCCCCATAAGTTTCTGTTACATTACTTCTTGTTCGTTGTTTTAGTTTTTTTAATCGGGGTAATGATTAGAATATTGTTTGTCCTAGGTGTACACAATCTGGTTCATTTGTGCATAACATATATATATATATTCATGTACAGATCCACTTCCCATGTAAATTGTTGCAGAGTGTTCCATAGACCTCCCTTGCTATATGGTCGTTCTTTTTGATATATGTATTTAATAGGTATTTGTACACGTATGGTAACCGTAATCTTAATTTTTCCATTCCCCCCCTTTCCTTTTAGATAAGCATAGTTTGTTTTCTAAGTCTGTGAGTGTCTTTCTCTGTGGAAATATGTTCATTTGTGTCCGTTGTTAGATAACGCCTATAAGTGATATCATAGGATATGTCTTTTGCTTTCCGACTTACCTCATGTTCTGTGATTATCTCTAGGCTCATCTGTGGTGCCTCAAAGAGCAGTGTTTCATTGTTTCCCATGGCAAATATTCCTTTTTGTACATGGACCACTTCTTTTTCCACTCATCTGGTGATGGGCATTTTGGTTGCTTCCGTGTCTTGGCTATTGTGAAAAGTCCTGCAGTGCAGCTGTTGAAGCCTGTGCCTTCTTGACTCTGGATTTCTCGGGTGAGAGGCTCAGCAGTGGGCCTGCTGAATGGAATGGTGGCTCAATTTTTTCATTTAAACGCAGCTCCTTTCTGTTCTCATTATTGGCTGTTACCACTTTCCATCTCACCTGCAGCTAGAGGGTACACAGTTCTCTGAAACCCCTTCAGCATTTATTGTTTATAGACTTTTAGCTGATGGTGGTTGACACGTGTGAGTTGACACCTTTTTGGAGGTTAGATTTGCATGAGTCATATAATTCCTCATGTTGAGCTTTTATCCATTTTCCTCTTTTTTGAAAATGAGTGAGTCAAACTTACCCCTCCATACTATCTCCTTGAAAATTTGCCAGTTTTGAATTTGTTTGGCCATTCCCTACCTCCGCACAATTATTTAGGGCAGGTGTCCTTTACAGCCCTGAGTCCCTGTGAATGTTAAGTGACCATTAGCTGTGGGTTTAAAGCCACTCTTGTGGGAAACGGCCTCAAGGCGGCAGCATTTCTACATTTCCAACTCTGGGTTTTTGGGCAACAGAGCTTTCCTGGAGATCGTGTTAGTAAGCTGCAAATTAGAGTGGAATGTGCCAGCGCAAACCCCCAAGAGCTTATATCTCCTAAATTGTTGTTTGTTTTTTAAATTTAATTTTTATTAATTATCAGAGCAAATTTGATAAAAATGTAGATTCTCCTAGGTGTACCGTTTCTGGTTCATCCTATCAATGTATCTGTCTATTCCTCTTTGGATCCTTTCCCGTGGATATCTTTATAGAGTGTTGAGTAGACCTGTCTGCGTATTCCATAGGTATTTCGTGATTCTATATTTCATAGGTATTAGTATATGTCTGTTAACCCCCATATCCTAATTCATACATTCCTTACTCCTTTCCATTTGGTTAAACATAATTTGGTTTTCTGAATCTATGCATGTCCTTCTCTTGGAAATTATTTCATGGGTATCAATTTTTAGGTAACACCTATAAGTGATGTCATAGGATGTCTGTCTTTCGGTTTCTTTCCTACTTCATGTTGGGTGATTATCTGTAGATGCTTCTATGGTGGTGCCAACGGCACTGTTCCATGCTTTTTCATGGCTAATATTCCATTGTGTACATGGACGACTTCTTCTTGGTGCATTTTTCTGTTGATGGACATTTTGGATTCTTCCAGGTCTTGGCTATGGTACATGTTGCTGCAGTGCAGGATTGCCAGCCTGTGTCTTTTTGATTCTGGTCTACTCAGGTGATAGGCCCATGAGTGGGCCTACCAGATCACATGGTAGCTCCATGTTTACCCTTAAACGCACCTCCATTCTGTTCTCACTACTGGCTGTTACCAGGTTACATGCCACCAGCAGCTAAAGGGTATGCAGTTCTCTAAAACCCCTTCAGCATTTACTCTTTGTAGACTGTTTTTGCTGATGATCATTCTGACAGCTGAGAGGTGAACGTTTTTGTACACTGGATCTGCATGTCTTTATTAATTCCTGATGTTCAGCCTTGTTCCATTCCCGATTTTGAACAAAAAAGAAAGACAGAAAAAGAAGCAGAAGCCAAATGTGCATAAATTATGCCTCTTGAAACTGTCGGTTTGAAATGTGGACGTCTTTTGAATTTTTTGGTCGATATACAACCCCAGGATTTGTTTTCAGGGCAGGTGTGATTTACAGGCCTTCAATTATTCTGAATATCCACTGACTATTAGCGCAGGGATTAAAGCGGCTGTTGTGTGAAACGCCCACAAGGTGGCAGCAGTTGTCCTTTACCATATCTGGTTACTAGGGCAACAGAGCCTCAATGGAAGTCGTGTTCTAGGTTGTAATTTAGAATGGAATGTGCCAGGAAAAAGCCCTTTATGTCTCACTACTTCTTGTTCGCATTTTTAATTTAATTTTTATTTTTATCACAGCAAGTTTGATTACAATGTTTGGCTTGTTCTAGGTGTGCAAGATGTGGTTCTTTTACACATAAACATATGTCTATTCTTCCTGGGATCCTTTTCCATGTACGTGATGACAGAATGTTGAGTAGTCTTCTCTTGGTATTCCATAGGTGTTTGGTGATTCTATATTTCACCTGTGTTTGTATATGTCTGTTAACCCGAATATCCTCATGTATCCAATCCTCACAAATTTCCATTGGTGAACCATAAGTTTGTTTAATGAGTCTGTGGTTGCCCTTCTCTGTGGAGATATCTTCACTGGTATCAGTTTATAGGTAACACCTATAAGTGATATCATACGATATGTGTCTTTCTCTTTCTGACGTACGACAAGTTGTGTGATTACCTCTAGACTCATCTACGGTGCTGCAAATGGCATTGTGTCCTTTTTTTCCTTGGCTAATATTCCGTGTGTACATGTACCAGTTCTTCTTTGTCCACTCATCTGTTGATGGACTTTTTGGTTGCTTCCATGTCTTGGCTATTGTAATGCTGCGGCAATGCACATTTGCCTGCCTGTGTCTTTCCAATTCTGTGTCCTTAGGTTATAGGCCCAGGAGTGGGCCTGCTGGATCATATGGTAGCAAAATGTTTACCTTGTAAAGGCACCTCCATTCTCTTCTCATTAGTGGCTCTTACCAGGTTACGTCCCACTTAAAGTTGAGGGGGTATGCACTACTCCACAACAACTTCAGCATTTATTGTTTGTAGTTTTTTTGCTGATGTTTATTCTGACTAGTGTGAGCTGATACCTCTTTGAGGCTGGATTTGCATGCGTCTCATAATCCCTTGAAATTGAGCTTTCTGGCATGTCCTTTTTTTCTTCAAACCGTGAGTACACCTTACCTCTTCAAATTGTTTTTGTGAAGTATGTGTGACATTAAGAAATAGTTTGGCCATTACCTCCCTCAAGACATTTTGAGGGCAGGTTTTATTTACAGCCCTCCAGTACTGGTGCCTATGAAGTGACCCTTAGCACAGGTTATAAAGGTGCTGATGCAGGTAACGGCCAGAGGGCGGCAGCATTTCTGCTTTTCCCAATCTGGTAACTAGGGAAACAGACTTTCCTGGCAGTGGTGTTCCTCGGTTATGAATTAGAGTGGAATGTGCCCGGATAAACCCCCAAAGCTGATGTCTGCCTACATATGTTTGTTTTCTAAATTGAATTTATATTTTTTTATTGGAGTCATATTCTATTTTGTACGTAGACCACTTCTTCTTTGTGCATTCCTCTGTTGATGGACATTTTCGTAGCTTCCAGGTGTTGGCTATGGTAAATATTGCTAGAGTGCAGGATTGCCAGCCTGTGTCTCTTTTTTTTGTGGTATGTGGGCCTCACACTGCCGTGGCCCCTCCCATTGGAGAGCACAGGCTCCGGACGCGCAGGCCCAGCAGCCATAGCTCACGGGACAAGCCGCTCCACGGCATGTTGGATTTTCCCGCACCGGGGCATGAACCCGTGTCCCCTGCATCGGTGGCGGACTCTCAACCAGTGCGCCACCAGTGAAGCCCAGCCTGTGTCTTTTTGATTCTCATCCTCTCAGGCGATAGGCCCAGCAGTGGGTATGCTTGATTGAATGGTAGCTCAGTATTTACCTTTTCAAGGCACCTCCTCTGTGTTTTCCTTACTGGTTCTTACCATGTCCCACGTTGAACCAAGGATACGCATTTCTCCACAACCCCTTCAGCATTTATTGTTTGCAGAAGTTTTGCTGATGGCCATTCTGACTGGTGTGAGCTGATCGGATTTTTGTAACTTGGATTTGCATGTCTTTAATTATTCCTAATGTTCACTTTTCCACACCTTTTAAAATTTCTGTTAAGGAAAAAATGCAAAACACGGAGAGTGCAATTAACCTCTTGAAATTGTCTTCTTGAAAGGTTGCCCTCAAAATTGAATTTTTGGGTCAATTTTCGACCCCAGGTTTGTTTCTGAGGGTAGGTGTCATTCACAGGATTGTAATGAGTGTGAATATTTAGTGACCATTAGCACTGGGTTTAAAGCTGCTGTTGTGGGAAACGGCCACAAGGCGGCAGCATTTCTCCATTCCCCAATCTGGTTACTAGGGCAGCAGAGCCTTTCTGGAAGTCCTGTTCCTAGGTTGTAAATTAAAATGGAATGTGTCAGGAGAAACCCCCATAAGTTTCTGTTACATTACTTCTTGTTCGTTGTTTTAGTTTTTTTAATCGGGGTAATGATTAGAATATTGTTTGTCCTAGGTGTACACAATCTGGTTCATTTGTGCATAACATATATATATATATTCATGTACAGATCCACTTCCCATGTAAATTGTTGCAGAGTGTTCCATAGACCTCCCTTGCTATATGGTCGTTCTTTTTGATATATGTATTTAATAGGTATTTGTACACGTATGGTAACCGTAATCTTAATTTTTCCATTCCCCCCCTTTCCTTTTAGATAAGCATAGTTTGTTTTCTAAGTCTGTGAGTGTCTTTCTCTGTGGAAATATGTTCATTTGTGTCCGTTGTTAGATAACGCCTATAAGTGATATCATAGGATATGTCTTTTGCTTTCCGACTTACCTCATGTTCTGTGATTATCTCTAGGCTCATCTGTGGTGCCTCAAAGAGCAGTGTTTCATTGTTTCCCATGGCAAATATTCCTTTTTGTACATGGACCACTTCTTTTTCCACTCATCTGGTGATGGGCATTTTGGTTGCTTCCGTGTCTTGGCTATTGTGAAAAGTCCTGCAGTGCAGCTGTTGAAGCCTGTGCCTTCTTGACTCTGGATTTCTCGGGTGAGAGGCTCAGCAGTGGGCCTGCTGAATGGAATGGTGGCTCAATTTTTTCATTTAAACGCAGCTCCTTTCTGTTCTCATTATTGGCTGTTACCACTTTACATCTCACCTGCAGCTAGAGGGTACACAGTTCTCTGAAACCCCTTCAGCATTTATTGTTTATAGACTTTTAGCTGATGGTGGTTGACACGTGTGAGTTGACACCTTTTTGGAGGTTAGATTTGCATGAGTCATATAATTCCTCATGTTGAGCTTTTATCCATTTTCCTCTTTTTTGAAAATGAGTGAGTCAAACTTACCCCTCCATACTATCTCCTTGAAAATTTGCCAGTTTTGAATTTGTTTGGCCATTCCCTACCTCCGCACAATTATTTAGGGCAGGTGTCCTTTACAGCCCTGAGTCCCTGTGAATGTTAAGTGACCATTAGCTGTGGGTTTAAAGCCACTCTTGTGGGAAACGGCCTCAAGGCGGCAGCATTTCTACATTTCCAACTCTGGGTTTTTGGGCAACAGAGCTTTCCTGGAGATCGTGTTAGTAAGCTGCAAATTAGAGTGGAATGTGCCAGCGCAAACCCCCAAGAGCTTATATCTCCTAAATTGTTGTTTGTTTTTTAAATTTAATTTTTATTAATTATCAGAGCAAATTTGATAAAAATGTAGATTCTCCTAGGTGTACCGTTTCTGGTTCATCCTATCAATGTATCTGTCTATTCCTCTTTGGATCCTTTCCCGTGGATGTCTTTATAGAGTGTTGAGTAGACCTGTCTGCGTATTCCATAGGTATTTCGTGATTCTATATTTCATAGGTATTAGTATATGTCTGTTAACCCCCATATCCTAATTCATACATTCCTTACTCCTTTCCATTTGGTTAAACATAATTTGGTCTTCTGAATCTATGCATGTCCTTCTCTTGGAAATTATTTCATGGGTATCAATTTTTAGGTAACACCTATAAGTGATGTCATAGGATGTCTGTCTTTCGGTTTCTTTCCTACTTCATGTTGGGTGATTATCTGTAGATGCTTCTATGGTGGTGCCAACGGCACTGTTCCATGCTTTTTCATGGCTAATATTCCATTGTGTACATGGACGACTTCTTCTTGGTGCATTTTTCTGTTGATGGACATTTTGGATTCTTCCAGGTCTTGGCTATGGTACATGTTGCTGCAGTGCAGGATTGCCAGCCTGTGTCTTTTTGATTCTGGTCTACTCAGGTGATAGGCCCATGAGTGGGCCTACCAGATCACATGGTAGCTCCATGTTTACCCTTAAACGCACCTCCATTCTGTTCTCACTACTGGCTGTTACCAGGTTACATCCCACCAGCAGCTAAAGGGTATGCAGTTCTCTAAAACCCCTTCAGCATTTACTCTTTGTAGACTGTTTTTGCTGATGATCATTCTGACAGCTGAGAGGTGAACGTTTTTGTACACTGGATCTGCATGTCTTTATTAATTCCTGATGTTCAGCCTTGTTCCATTCCCGATTTTGAACAAAAAAGAAAGACAGAAAAAGAAGCAGAAGCCAAATGTGCATAAATTATGCCTCTTGAAACTGTCGGTTTGAAATGTGGACGTCTTTTGAATTTTTTGGTCGATATACAACCCCAGGATTTGTTTTCAGGGCAGGTGTGATTTACAGGCCTTCAATTATTCTGAATATCCACTGACTATTAGCGCAGGGATTAAAGCGGCTGTTGTGTGAAACGCCCACAAGGTGGCAGCAGTTGTCCTTTACCATATCTGGTTACTAGGGCAACAGAGCCTCAATGGAAGTCGTGTTCTAGGTTGTAATTTAGAATGGAATGTGCCAGGAAAAAGCCCTTTATGTCTCACTACTTCTTGTTCGCATTTTTAATTTAATTTTTATTTTTATCACAGCAAGTTTGATTACAATGTTTGGCTTGTTCTAGGTGTGCAAGATGTGGTTCTTTTACACATAAACATATGTCTATTCTTCCTGGGATCCTTTTCCATGTACGTGATGACAGAATGTTGAGTAGTCTTCTCTTGGTATTCCATAGGTGTTTGGTGATTCTATATTTCACCTGTGTTTGTATATGTCTGTTAACCCGAATATCCTCATGTATCCAATCCTCACAAATTTCCATTGGTGAACCATAAGTTTGTTTAATGAGTCTGTGGTTGCCCTTCTCTGTGGAGATATCTTCACTGGTATCAGTTTATAGGTAACACCTATAAGTGATATCATACGATATGTGTCTTTCTCTTTCTGACGTACGACAAGTTGTGTGATTACGTCTAGACTCATCTACGGTGCTGCAAATGGCATTGTGTCCTTTTTTTCCTTGGCTAATATTCCGTGTGTACATGTACCAGTTCTTCTTTGTCCACTCATCTGTTGATGGACTTTTTGGTTGCTTCCATGTCTTGGCTATTGTAATGCTGCGGCAATGCACATTTGCCTGCCTGTGTCTTTCCAATTCTGTGTCCTTAGGTTATAGGCCCAGGAGTGGGCCTGCTGGATCATATGGTAGCAAAATGTTTACCTTGTAAAGGCACCTCCATTCTCTTCTCATTAGTGGCTCTTACCAGGTTACGTCCCACTTAAAGTTGAGGGGGTATGCACTACTCCACAACAACTTCAGCATTTATTGTTTGTAGTTTTTTTGCTGATGTTTATTCTGACTAGTGTGAGCTGATACCTCTTTGAGGCTGGATTTGCATGCGTCTCATAATCCCTTGAAATTGAGCTTTCTGGCATGTCCTTTTTTTCTTCAAACCGTGAGTACACCTTACCTCTTCAAATTGTTTTTGTGAAGTATGTGTGACATTAAGAAATAGTTTGGCCATTACCTCCCTCAAGACATTTTGAGGGCAGGTTTTATTTACAGCCCTCCAGTACTGGTGCCTATGAAGTGACCCTTAGCACAGGTTTTAAAGGTGCTGTTGCAGGTAACGGCCAGAGGGTGGCAGCATTTCTGCTTTTCCCTATCTGGTAACTAGGGAAACAGACTTTCCTGGCAGTGGTGTTCCTCGGTTATAAATTAGAGTGGAATGTGCCCGGATAAACCCCCAAAGCTGATGTCTGCCTACATATGTTTGTTTTCTAAATTGAATTTATATTTTTTTATTGGAGTCATATTCTATTTTGTACGTAGACCACTTCTTCTTTGTGCATTCCTCTGTTGATGGACATTTTCGTAGCTTCCAGGTGTTGGCTATGGTAAATATTGCTAGAGTGCAGGATTGCCAGCCTGTGTCTCTTTTTTTTGTGGTATGTGGGCCTCACACTGCCGTGGCCCCTCCCATTGGAGAGCACAGGCTCTGTACGCGCAGGCCCAGCAGCCATAGCTCACGGGACAAGCCGCTCCACGGCATGTTGGATTTTCCCGCACCGGGGCATGAACCCGTGTCCCCTGCATCGGTGGCGGACTCTCAACCAGTGCGCCACCAGTGAAGCCCAGCCTGTGTCTTTTTGATTCTCATCCTCTCAGGCGATAGGCCCAGCAGTGGGTATGCTTGATTGAATGGTAGCTCAGTATTTACCTTTTCAAGGCACCTCCTCTGTGTTTTCCTTACTGGTTCTTACCATGTCCCACGTTGAACCAAGGATACGCATTTCTCCACAACCCCTTCAGCATTTATTGTTTGCAGAAGTTTTGCTGATGGCCATTCTGACTGGTGTGAGCTGATCGGATTTTTGTAACTTGGATTTGCATGTCTTTAATTATTCCTAATGTTCACTTTTCCACACCTTTTAAAATTTCTGTTAAGGAAAAAATGCAAAACACGGAGAGTGCAATTAACCTCTTGAAATTGTCTTCTTGAAAGGTTGCCCTCAAAATTGAATTTTTGGGTCAATTTTCGACCCCAGGTTTGTTTCTGAGGGTAGGTGTCATTCACAGGATTGTAATGAGTGTGAATATTTAGTGACCATTAGCACTGGGTTTAAAGCTGCTGTTGTGGGAAACGGCCACAAGGCGGCAGCATTTCTCCATTCCCCAATCTGGTTACTAGGGCAGCAGAGCCTTTCTGGAAGTCCTGTTCCTAGGTTGTAAATTAAAATGGAATGTGTCAGGAGAAACCCCCATAAGTTTCTGTTACATTACTTCTTGTTCGTTGTTTTAGTTTTTTTAATCGGGGTAATGATTAGAATATTGTTTGTCCTAGGTGTACACAATCTGGTTCATTTGTGCATAACATATATATATATATATATATATATATATATATATTCATGTACAGATCCACTTCCCATGTAAATTGTTGCAGAGTGTTCCATAGACCTCCCTTGCTATATGGTCGTTCTTTTTGATATATGTATTTAATAGGTATTTGTACACGTATGGTAACCGTAATCTTAATTTTTCCATTCCCCCCCTTTCCTTTTAGATAAGCATAGTTTGTTTTCTAAGTCTGTGAGTGTCTTTCTCTGTGGAAATATGTTCATTTGTGTCCGTTGTTAGATAACGCCTATAAGTGATATCATAGGATATGTCTTTTGCTTTCCGACTTACCTCATGTTCTGTGATTATCTCTAGGCTCATCTGTGGTGCCTCAAAGAGCAGTGTTTCATTGTTTCCCATGGCAAATATTCCTTTTTGTACATGGACCACTTCTTTTTCCACTCATCTGGTGATGGGCATTTTGGTTGCTTCCTTGTCTTGGCTATTGTGAAAAGTCCTGCAGTGCAGCTGTTGAAGCCTGTGCCTTCTTGACTCTGGATTTCTCGGGTGAGAGGCTCAGCAGTGGGCCTGCTGAATGGAATGGTGGCTCAATTTTTTCATTTAAACGCAGCTCCTTTCTGTTCTCATTATTGGCTGTTACCACTTTCCATCTCACCTGCAGCTAGAGGGTACACAGTTCTCTGAAACCCCTTCAGCATTTATTGTTTATAGACTTTTAGCTGATGGTGGTTGACACGTGTGAGTTGACACCTTTTTGGAGGTTAGATTTGCATGAGTCATATAATTCCTCATGTTGAGCTTTTATCCATTTTCCTCTTTTTTGAAAATGAGTGAGTCAAACTTACCCCTCCATACTATCTCCTTGAAAATTTGCCAGTTTTGAATTTGTTTGGCCATTCCCTACCTCCGCACAATTATTTAGGGCAGGTGTCCTTTACAGCCCTGAGTCCCTGTGAATGTTAAGTGACCATTAGCTGTGGGTTTAAAGCCACTCTTGTGGGAAACGGCCTCAAGGCGGCAGCATTTCTACATTTCCAACTCTGGGTTTTTGGGCAACAGAGCTTTCCTGGAGATCGTGTTAGTAAGCTGCAAATTAGAGTGGAATGTGCCAGCGCAAACCCCCAAGAGCTTATATCTCCTAAATTGTTGTTTGTTTTTTAAATTTAATTTTTATTAATTATCAGAGCAAATTTGATAAAAATGTAGATTCTCCTAGGTGTACCGTTTCTGGTTCATCCTATCAATGTATCTGTCTATTCCTCTTTGGATCCTTTCCCGTGGATGTCTTTATAGAGTGTTGAGTAGACCTGTCTGCGTATTCCATAGGTATTTCGTGATTCTATATTTCATAGGTATTAGTATATGTCTGTTAACCCCCATATCCTAATTCATACATTCCTTACTCCTTTCCATTTGGTTAAACATAATTTGGTTTTGTGAATCTATGCATGTCCTTCTCTTGGAAATTATTTCATGGGTATCAATTTTTAGGTAACACCTATAAGTGATGTCATAGGATGTCTGTCTTTCGGTTTCTTTCCTACTTCATGTTGGGTGATTATCTGTAGATGCTTCTATGGTGGTGCCAACGGCACTGTTCCATGCTTTTTCATGGCTAATATTCCATTGTGTACATGGACGACTTCTTCTTGGTGCATTTTTCTGTTGATGGACATTTTGGATTCTTCCAGGTCTTGGCTATGGTACATGTTGCTGCAGTGCAGGATTGCCAGCCTGTGTCTTTTTGATTCTGGTCTACTCAGGTGATAGGCCCATGAGTGGGCCTACCAGATCACATGGTAGCTCCATGTTTACCCTTAAACGCACCTCCATTCTGTTCTCACTACTGGCTGTTACCAGGTTACATCCCACCAGCAGCTAAAGGGTATGCAGTTCTCTAAAACCCCTTCAGCATTTACTCTTTGTAGACTGTTTTTGCTGATGATCATTCTGACAGCTGAGAGGTGAACGTTTTTGTACACTGGATCTGCATGTCTTTATTAATTCCTGATGTTCAGCCTTGTTCCATTCCCGATTTTGAACAAAAAAGAAAGACAGAAAAAGAAGCAGAAGCCAAATGTGCATAAATTATGCCTCTTGAAACTGTCGGTTTGAAATGTGGACGTCTTTTGAATTTTTTGGTCGATATACAACCCCAGGATTTGTTTTCAGGGCAGGTGTGATTTACAGGCCTTCAATTATTCTGAATATCCACTGACTATTAGCGCAGGGATTAAAGCTGCTGTTGTGTGAAACGCCCACAAGGTGGCAGCAGTTGTCCTTTACCATATCTGGTTACTAGGGCAACAGAGCCTCAATGGAAGTCGTGTTCTAGGTTGTAATTTAGAATGGAATGTGCCAGGAAAAAGCCCTTTATGTCTCACTACTTCTTGTTCGCATTTTTAATTTAATTTTTATTTTTATCACAGCAAGTTTGATTACAATGTTTGGCTTGTTCTAGGTGTGCAAGATGTGGTTCTTTTACACATAAACATATGTCTATTCTTCCTGGGATCCTTTTCCATGTACGTGATGACAGAATGTTGAGTAGTCTTCTCTTGGTATTCCATAGGTGTTTGGTGATTCTATATTTCACCTGTGTTTGTATATGTCTGTTAACCCGAATATCCTCATGTATCCAATCCTCACAAATTTCCATTGGTGAACCATAAGTTTGTTTAATGAGTCTGTGGTTGCCCTTCTCTGTGGAGTTATCTTCACTGGTATCAGTTTATAGGTAACACCTATAAGTGATATCATACGATATGTGTCTTTCTCTTTCTGACGTACGACAAGTTGTGTGATTACGTCTAGACTCATCTACGGTGCTGCAAATGGCATTGTGTCCTTTTTTTCCTTGGCTAATATTCCGTGTGTACATGTACCAGTTCTTCTTTGTCCACTCATCTGTTGATGGACTTTTTGGTTGCTTCCATGTCTTGGCTATTGTAATGCTGCGGCAATGCACATTTGCCTGCCTGTGTCTTTCCAATTCTGTGTCCTTAGGTTATAGGCCCAGGAGTGGGCCTGCTGGATCATATGGTAGCAAAATGTTTACCTTGTAAAGGCACCTCCATTCTCTTCTCATTAGTGGCTCTTACCAGGTTACGTCCCACTTAAAGTTGAGGGGGTATGCACTACTCCACAACAACTTCAGCATTTATTGTTTGTAGTTTTTTTGCTGATGTTTATTCTGACTAGTGTGAGCTGATACCTCTTTGAGGCTGGATTTGCATGCATCTCATAATCCCTTGAAATTGAGCTTTCTGGCATGTCCTTTTTTTCTTCAAACCGTGAGTACACCTTACCTCTTCAAATTGTTTTTGTGAAGTATGTGTGACATTAAGAAATAGTTTGGCCATTACCTCCCTCAAGACATTTTGAGGGCAGGTTTTATTTACAGCCCTCCAGTACTGGTGCCTATGAAGTGACCCTTAGCACAGGTTATAAAGGTGCTGATGCAGGTAACGGCCAGAGGGCGGCAGCATTTCTGCTTTTCCCAATCTGGTAACTAGGGAAACAGACTTTCCTGGCAGTGGTGTTCCTCGGTTATGAATTAGAGTGGAATGTGCCCGGATAAACCCCCAAAGCTGATGTCTGCCTACATATGTTTGTTTTCTAAATTGAATTTATATTTTTTTATAGGAGTCATATTCTATTTTGTACATAGACCACTTCTTCTTTGTGCATTCCTCTGTTGATGGACATTTTCATAGCTTCCAGGTGTTGGCTATGGTAAATATTGCTAGAGTGCAGGATTGCCAGCCTGTGTCTCTTTTTTTTGTGGTATGTGGGCCTCACACTGCCGTGGCCCCTCCCATTGGAGAGCACAGGCTCCGGACGCGCAGGCCCAGCAGCCATAGCTCACGGGACAAGCCGCTCCACGGCATGTTGGATTTTTCCGCACCGGGGCATGAACCCGTGTCCCCTGCATCGGTGGCGGACTCTCAACCAGTGCGCCACCAGTGAAGCCCAGCCTGTGTCTTTTTGATTCTCATCCTCTCAGGCGATAGGCCCAGCAGTGGGTATGCTTGATTGAATGGTAGCTCAGTATTTACCTTTTCAAGGCACCTCCTCTGTGTTTTCCTTACTGGTTCTTACCATGTCCCACGTTGAACCAAGGATATGCATTTCTCCACAACCCCTTCAGCATTTATTGTTTGCAGAAGTTTTGCTGATGGCCATTCTGACTGGTGTGAGCTGATCGGATTTTTGTAACTTGGATTTGCATGTCTTTAATTATTCCTAATGTTCACTTTTCCACACCTTTTAAAATTTCTGTTAAGGAAAAAATGCAAAACACGGAGAGTGCAATTAACCTCTTGAAATTGTCTTCTTGAAAGGTTGCCCTCAAAATTGAATTTTTGGGTCAATTTTCGACCCCAGGTTTGTTTCTGAGGGTAGGTGTCATTCACAGGATTGTAATGAGTGTGAATATTTAGTGACCATTAGCACTGGGTTTAAAGCTGCTGTTGTGGGAAACGGCCACAAGGCGGCAGCATTTCTCCATTCCCCAATCTGGTTACTAGGGCAGCAGAGCCTTTCTGGAAGTCCTGTTCCTAGGTTGTAAATTAAAATGGAATGTGTCAGGAGAAACCCCCATAAGTTTCTGTTACATTACTTCTTGTTCGTTGTTTTAGTTTTTTTAATCGGGGTAATGATTAGAATATTGTTTGTCCTAGGTGTACACAATCTGGTTCATTTGTGCATAACATATATATATATATATATATATATATATATATATATATATATATATATATATATATATATATATATTCATGTACAGATCCACTTCCCATGTAAATTGTTGCAGAGTGTTCCATAGACCTCCCTTGCTATATGGTCGTTCTTTTTGATATATGTATTTAATAGGTATTTGTACACGTATGGTAACCGTAATCTTAATTTTTCCATTCCCCCCCTTTCCTTTTAGATAAGCATAGTTTGTTTTCTAAGTCTGTGAGTGTCTTTCTCTGTGGAAATATGTTCATTTGTGTCCGTTGTTAGATAACGCCTATAAGTGATATCATAGGATATGTCTTTTGCTTTCCGACTTACCTCATGTTCTGTGATTATCTCTAGGCTCATCTGTGGTGCCTCAAAGAGCAGTGTTTCATTGTTTCCCATGGCAAATATTCCTTTTTGTACATGGACCACTTCTTTTTCCACTCATCTGGTGATGGGCATTTTGGTTGCTTCCATGTCTTGGCTATTGTGAAAAGTCCTGCAGTGCAGCTGTTGAAGCCTGTGCCTTCTTGACTCTGGATTTCTCGGGTGAGAGGCTCAGCAGTGGGCCTGCTGAATGGAATGGTGGCTCAATTTTTTCATTTAAACGCAGCTCCTTTCTGTTCTCATTATTGGCTGTTACCACTTTCCATCTCACCTGCAGCTAGAGGGTACACAGTTCTCTGAAACCCCTTCAGCATTTATTGTTTATAGACTTTTAGCTGATGGTGGTTGACACGTGTGAGTTGACACCTTTTTGGAGGTTAGATTTGCATGAGTCATATAATTCCTCATGTTGAGCTTTTATCCATTTTCCTCTTTTTTGAAAATGAGTGAGTCAACTTACCCCTCCATACTATCTCCTTGAAAATTTGCCAGTTTTGAATTTGTTTGGCCATTCCCTACCTCCGCACAATTATTTAGGGCAGGTGTCCTTTACAGCCCTGAGTCCCTGTGAATGTTAAGTGACCATTAGCTGTGGGTTTAAAGCCACTCTTGTGGGAAACGGCCTCAAGGCGGCAGCATTTCTACATTTCCAACTCTGGGTTTTTGGGCAACAGAGCTTTCCTGGAGATCGTGTTAGTAAGCTGCAAATTAGAGTGGAATGTGCCAGCGCAAACCCCCAAGAGCTTATATCTCCTAAATTGTTGTTTGTTTTTTAAATTTAATTTTTATTAATTATCAGAGCAAATTTGATAAAAATGTAGATTCTCCTAGGTGTACCGTTTCTGGTTCATCCTATCAATGTATCTGTCTATTCCTCTTTGGATCCTTTCCCGTGGATGTCTTTATAGAGTGTTGAGTAGACCTGTCTGCGTATTCCATAGGTATTTCGTGATTCTATATTTCATAGGTATTAGTATATGTCTGTTAACCCCCATATCCTAATTCATACATTCCTTACTCCTTTCCATTTGGTTAAACATAATTTGGTTTTGTGAATCTATGCATGTCCTTCTCTTGGAAATTATTTCATGGGTATCAATTTTTAGGTAACACCTATAAGTGATGTCATAGGATGTCTGTCTTTCGGTTTCTTTCCTACTTCATGTTGGGTGATTATCTGTAGATGCTTCTATGGTGGTGCCAACGGCACTGTTCCATGCTTTTTCATGGCTAATATTCCATTGTGTACATGGACGACTTCTTCTTGGTGCATTTTTCTGTTGATGGACATTTTGGATTCTTCCAGGTCTTGGCTATGGTACATGTTGCTGCAGTGCAGGATTGCCAGCCTGTGTCTTTTTGATTCTGGTCTACTCAGGTGATAGGCCCATGAGTGGGCCTACCAGATCACATGGTAGCTCCATGTTTACCCTTAAACGCACCTCCATTCTGTTCTCACTACTGGCTGTTACCAGGTTACATCCCACCAGCAGCTAAAGGGTATGCAGTTCTCTAAAACCCCTTCAGCATTTACTCTTTGTAGACTGTTTTTGCTGATGATCATTCTGACAGCTGAGAGGTGAACGTTTTTGTACACTGGATCTGCATGTCTTTATTAATTCCTGATGTTCAGCCTTGTTCCATTCCCGATTTTGAACAAAAAAGAAAGACAGAAAAAGAAGCAGAAGCCAAATGTGCATAAATTATGCCTCTTGAAACTGTCGGTTTGAAATGTGGACGTCTTTTGAATTTTTTGGTCGATATACAACCCCAGGATTTGTTTTCAGGGCAGGTGTGATTTACAGGCCTTCAATTATTCTGAATATCCACTGACTATTAGCGCAGGGATTAAAGCGGCTGTTGTGTGAAACGCCCACAAGGTGGCAGCAGTTGTCCTTTACCATATCTGGTTACTAGGGCAACAGAGCCTCAATGGAAGTCGTGTTCTAGGTTGTAATTTAGAATGGAATGTGCCAGGAAAAAGCCCTTTATGTCTCACTACTTCTTGTTCGCATTTTTAATTTAATTTTTATTTTTATCACAGCAAGTTTGATTACAATGTTTGGCTTGTTCTAGGTGTGCAAGATGTGGTTCTTTTACACATAAACATATGTCTATTCTTCCTGGGATCCTTTTCCATGTACGTGATGACAGAATGTTGAGTAGTCTTCTCTTGGTATTCCATAGGTGTTTGGTGATTCTATATTTCACCTGTGTTTGTATATGTCTGTTAACCCGAATATCCTCATGTATCCAATCCTCACAAATTTCCATTGGTGAACCATAAGTTTGTTTAATGAGTCTGTGGTTGCCCTTCTCTGTGGAGATATCTTCACTGGTATCAGTTTATAGGTAACACCTATAAGTGATATCATACGATATGTGTCTTTCTCTTTCTGACGTACGACAAGTTGTGTGATTACCTCTAGACTCATCTACGGTGCTGCAAATGGCATTGTGTCCTTTTTTTCCTTGGCTAATATTCCGTGTGTACATGTACCAGTTCTTCTTTGTCCACTCATCTGTTGATGGACATTTTGGTTGCTTCCATGTCTTGGCTATTGTAATGCTGCGGCAATGCACATTTGCCTGCCTGTGTCTTTCCAATTCTGTGTCCTTAGGTTATAGGCCCAGGAGTGGGCCTGCTGGATCATATGGTAGCAAAATGTTTACCTTGTAAAGGCACCTCCATTCTCTTCTCATTAGTGGCTCTTACCAGGTTACGTCCCACTTAAAGTTGAGGGGGTATGCACTACTCCACAACAACTTCAGCATTTATTGTTTGTAGTTTTTTGCTGATGTCTATTCTGACTAGTGTGAGCTGATACCTCTTTGAGGCTGGATTTGCATGCGTCTCATAATCCCTTGAAATTGAGCTTTCTGGCATGTCCTTTTTTTCTTCAAACCGTGAGTACACCTTACCTCTTCAAATTGTTTTTGTGAAGTATGTGTGACATTAAGAAATAGTTTGGCCATTACCTCCCTCAAGACATTTTGAGGGCAGGTTTTATTTACAGCCCTCCAGTACTGGTGCCTATGAAGTGACCCTTAGCACAGGTTATAAAGGTGCTGTTGCAGGTAACGGCCAGAGGGCGGCAGCATTTCTGCTTTTCCCAATCTGGTAACTAGGGAAACAGACTTTCCTGGCAGTGGTGTTCCTCGGTTATAAATTAGAGTGGAATGTGCCCGGATAAACCCCCAAAGCTGATGTCTGCCTACATATGTTTGTTTTCTAAATTGAATTTATATTTTTTTATTGGAGTCATATTCTATTTTGTACATAGACTACTTCTTCTTTGTGCATTCCTCTGTTGATGGACATTTTCGTAGCTTCCAGGTGTTGGCTATGGTAAATATTGCTAGAGTGCAGGATTGCCAGCCTGTGTCTCTTTTTTTTGTGGTATGTGGGCCTCACACTGCCGTGGCCCCTCCCATTGGAGAGCACAGGCTCCGGACGCGCAGGCCCAGCAGCCATAGCTCACGGGACAAGCCGCTCCACGGCATGTTGGATTTTCCCGCACCGGGGCATGAACCCGTGTCCCCTGCATCGGTGGCGGACTCTCAACCAGTGCGCCACCAGTGAAGCCCAGCCTGTGTCTTTTTGATTCTCATCCTCTCAGGCGATAGGCCCAGCAGTGGGTATGCTTGATTGAATGGTAGCTCAGTATTTACCTTTTCAAGGCACCTCCTCTGTGTTTTCCTTACTGGTTCTTACCATGTCCCACGTTGAACCAAGGATACGCATTTCTCCACAACCCCTTCAGCATTTATTGTTTGCAGAAGTTTTGCTGATGGCCATTCTGACTGGTGTGAGCTGATCGGATTTTTGTAACTTGGATTTGCATGTCTTTAATTATTCCTAATGTTCACTTTTCCACACCTTTTAAAATTTCTGTTAAGGAAAAAATGCAAAACACGGAGAGTGCAATTAACCTCTTGAAATTGTCTTCTTGAAAGGTTGCCCTCAAAATTGAATTTTTGGGTCAATTTTCGACCCCAGGTTTGTTTCTGAGGGTAGGTGTCATTCACAGGATTGTAATGAGTGTGAATATTTAGTGACCATTAGCACTGGGTTTAAAGCTGCTGTTGTGGGAAACGGCCACAAGGCGGCAGCATTTCTCCATTCCCCAATCTGGTTACTAGGGCAGCAGAGCCTTTCTGGAAGTCCTGTTCCTAGGTTGTAAATTAAAATGGAATGTGTCAGGAGAAACCCCCATAAGTTTCTGTTACATTACTTCTTGTTCATTGTTTTAGTTTTTTTAATCGGGGTAATGATTAGAATATTGTTTGTCCTAGGTGTACACAATCTGGTTCATTTGTGCATAACATATATATATATATATATATATATATATATATATATATATATATATATATATATATTCCTGTACAGATCCACTTCCCATGTAAATTGTTGCAGAGTGTTCCATAGACCTCCCTTGCTATATGGTCGTTCTTTTTGATATATGTATTTAATAGGTATTTGTACACGTATGGTAACCGTAATCTTAATTTTTCCATTCCCCCCCTTTCCTTTTAGATAAGCATAGTTTGTTTTCTAAGTCTGTGAGTGTCTTTCTCTGTGGAAATATGTTCATTTGTGTCCGTTGTTAGATAACGCCTATAAGTGATATCATAGGATATGTCTTTTGCTTTCCGACTTACCTCATGTTCTGTGATTATCTCTAGGCTCATCTGTGGTGCCTCAAAGAGCAGTGTTTCATTGTTTCCCATGGCAAATATTCCTTTTTGTACATGGACCACTTCTTTTTCCACTCATCTGGTGATGGGCATTTTGGTTGCTTCCGTGTCTTGGCTATTGTGAAAAGTCCTGCAGTGCAGCTGTTGAAGCCTGTGCCTTCTTGACTCTGGATTTCTCGGGTGAGAGGCTCAGCAGTGGGCCTGCTGAATGGAATGGTGGCTCAATTTTTTCATTTAAACGCAGCTCCTTTCTGTTCTCATTATTGGCTGTTACCACTTTCCATCTCACCTGCAGCTAGAGGGTACACAGTTCTCTGAAACCCCTTCAGCATTTATTGTTTATAGACTTTTAGCTGATGGTGGTTGACACGTGTGAGTTGACACCTTTTTGGAGGTTAGATTTGCATGAGTCATATAATTCCTCATGTTGAGCTTTTATCCATTTTCCTCTTTTTTGAAAATGAGTGAGTCAAACTTACCCCTCCATACTATCTCCTTGAAAATTTGCCAGTTTTGAATTTGTTTGGCCATTCCCTACCTCCGCACAATTATTTAGGGCAGGTGTCCTTTACAGCCCTGAGTCCCTGTGAATGTTAAGTGACCATTAGCTGTGGGTTTAAAGCCACTCTTGTGGGAAACGGCCTCAAGGCGGCAGCATTTCTACATTTCCAACTCTGGGTTTTGGGGCAACAGAGCTTTCCTGGAGATCGTGTTAGTAAGCTGCAAATTAGAGTGGAATGTGCCAGCGCAAACCCCCAAGAGCTTATATCTCCTAAATTGTTGTTTGTTTTTTAAATTTAATTTTTATTAATTATCAGAGCAAATTTGATAAAAATGTAGATTCTCCTAGGTGTACCGTTTCTGGTTCATCCTATCAATGTATCTGTCTATTCCTCTTTGGATCCTTTCCCGTGGATGTCTTTATAGAGTGTTGAGTAGACCTGTCTGCGTATTCCATAGGTATTTCGTGATTCTATATTTCATAGGTATTAGTATATGTCTGTTAACCCCCATATCCTAATTCATACATTCCTTACTCCTTTCCATTTGGTTAAACATAATTTGGTTTTCTGAATCTATGCATGTCCTTCTCTTGGAAATTATTTCATGGGTATCAATTCTTAGGTAACACCTATAAGTGATGTCATAGGATGTCTGTCTTTCGGTTTCTTTCCTACTTCATGTTGGGTGATTATCTGTAGATGCTTCTATGGTGGTGCCAACGGCACTGTTCCATGCTTTTTCATGGCTAATATTCCATTGTGTACATGGACGACTTCTTCTTGGTGCATTTTTCTGTTGATGGACATTTTGGATTCTTCCAGGTCTTGGCTATGGTACATGTTGCTGCAGTGCAGGATTGCCAGCCTGTGTCTTTTTGATTCTGGTCTACTCAGGTGATAGGCCCATGAGTGGGCCTACCAGATCACATGGTAGCTCCATGTTTACCCTTAAACGCACCTCCATTCTGTTCTCACTACTGGCTGTTACCAGGTTACATCCCACCAGCAGCTAAAGGGTATGCAGTTCTCTAAAACCCCTTCAGCATTTACTCTTTGTAGACTGTTTTTGCTGATGATCATTCTGACGGCTGAGAGGTGAACGTTTTTGTACACTGGATCTGCATGTCTTTATTAATTCCTGATGTTCAGCCTTGTTCCATTCCCGATTTTGAACAAAAAAGAAAGACAGAAAAAGAAGCAGAAGCCAAATGTGCATAAATTATGCCTCTTGAAACTGTCGGTTTGAAATGTGGACGTCTTTTGAATTTTTTGGTCGATATACAACCCCAGGATTTGTTTTCAGGGCAGGTGTGATTTACAGGCCTTCAATTATTCTGAATATCCACTGACTATTAGCGCAGGGATTAAAGCGGCTGTTGTGTGAAACGCCCACAAGGTGGCAGCAGTTGTCCTTTACCATATCTGGTTACTAGGGCAACAGAGCCTCAATGGAAGTCGTGTTCTAGGTTGTAATTTAGAATGGAATGTGCCAGGAAAAAGCCCTTTATGTCTCACTACTTCTTGTTCGCATTTTTAATTTAATTTTTATTTTTATCACAGCAAGTTTGATTACAATGTTTGGCTTGTTCTAGGTGTGCAAGATGTGGTTCTTTTACACATAAACATATGTCTATTCTTCCTGGGATCCTTTTCCATGTACGTGATGACAGAATGTTGAGTAGTCTTCTCTTGGTATTCCATAGGTGTTTGGTGATTCTATATTTCACCTGTGTTTGTATATGTCTGTTAACCCGAATATCCTCATGTATCCAATCCTCACAAATTTCCATTGGTGAACCATAAGTTTGTTTAATGAGTCTGTGGTTGCCCTTCTCTGTGGAGATATCTTCACTGGTATCAGTTTATAGGTAACACCTATAAGTGATATCATCCGATATGTGTCTTTCTCTTTCTGACGTACGACAAGTTGTGTGATTACGTCTAGACTCATCTACGGTGCTGCAAATGGCATTGTGTCCTTTTTTTCCTTGGCTAATATTCCGTGTGTACATGTACCAGTTCTTCTTTGTCCACTCATCTGTTGATGGACTTTTTGGTTGCTTCCATGTCTTGGCTATTGTAATGCTGCGGCAATGCACATTTGCCTGCCTGTGTCTTTCCAATTCTGTGTCCTTAGGTTATAGGCCCAGGAGTGGGCCTGCTGGATCATATGGTAGCAAAATGTTTACCTTGTAAAGGCACCTCCATTCTCTTCTCATTAGTGGCTCTTACCAGGTTACGTCCCACTTAAAGTTGAGGGGGTATGCACTACTCCACAACAACTTCAGCATTTATTGTTTGTAGTTTTTTTGCTGATGTTTATTCTGACTAGTGTGAGCTGATACCTCTTTGAGGCTGGATTTGCATGCGTCTCATAATCCCTTGAAATTGAGCTTTCTGGCATGTCCTTTTTTTCTTCAAACCGTGAGTACACCTTACCTCTTCAAATTGTTTTTGTGAAGTATGTGTGACATTAAGAAATAGTTTGGCCATTACCTCCCTCAAGACATTTTGAGGGCAGGTTTTATTTACAGCCCTCCAGTACTGGTGCCTATGAAGTGACCCTTAGCACAGGTTATAAAGGTGCTGTTGCAGGTAACGGCCAGAGGGCGGCAGCATTTCTGCTTTTCCCAATCTGGTAACTAGGGAAACAGACTTTCCTGGCAGTGGTGTTCCTCGGTTATGAATTAGAGTGGAATGTGCCCGGATAAACCCCCAAAGCTGATGTCTGCCTACATATGTTTGTTTTCTAAATTGAATTTATATTTTTTATTGGAGTCATATTCTATTTTGTACGTAGACCACTTCTTCTTTGTGCATTCCTCTGTTGATGGACATTTTCGTAGCTTCCAGGTGTTGGCTATGGTAAATATTGCTAGAGTGCAGGATTGCCAGCCTGTGTCTCTTTTTTTTGTGGTATGTGGGCCTCACACTGCCGTGGCCCCTCCCATTGGAGAGCACAGGCTCCGGACGCGCAGGCCCAGCAGCCATAGCTCACGGGACAAGCCGCTCCACGGCATGTTGGATTTTCCCGCACCGGGGCATGAACCCGTGTCCCCTGCATCGGTGGCGGACTCTCAACCAGTGCGCCACCAGTGAAGCCCAGCCTGTGTCTTTTTGATTCTCATCCTCTCAGGCGATAGGCCCAGCAGTGGGTATGCTTGATTGAATGGTAGCTCAGTATTTACCTTTTCAAGGCACCTCCTCTGTGTTTTCCTTACTGGTTCTTACCATGTCCCACGTTGAACCAAGGATACGCATTTCTCCACAACCCCTTCAGCATTTATTGTTTGCAGAAGTTTTGCTGATGGCCATTCTGACTGGTGTGAGCTGATCGGATTTTTGTAACTTGGATTTGCATGTCTTTAATTATTCCTAATGTTCACTTTTCCACACCTTTTAAAATTTCTGTTAAGGAAAAAATGCAAAACACGGAGAGTGCAATTAACCTCTTGAAATTGTCTTCTTGAAAGGTTGCCCTCAAAATTGAATTTTTGGGTCAATTTTCGACCCCAGGTTTGTTTCTGAGGGTAGGTGTCATTCACAGGATTGTAATGAGTGTGAATATTTAGTGACCATTAGCACTGGGTTTAAAGCTGCTGTTGTGGGAAACGGCCACAAGGCGGCAGCATTTCTCCATTCCCCAATCTGGTTACTAGGGCAGCAGAGCCTTTCTGGAAGTCCTGTTCCTAGGTTGTAAATTAAAATGGAATGTGTCAGGAGAAACCCCCATAAGTTTCTGTTACATTACTTCTTGTTCGTTGTTTTAGTTTTTTTAATCGGGGTAATGATTAGAATATTGTTTGTCCTAGGTGTACACAATCTGGTTCATTTGTGCATAACATATATATATATATATATTCATGTACAGATCCACTTCCCATGTAAATTGTTGCAGAGTGTTCCATAGACCTCCCTTGCTATATGGTCGTTCTTTTTGATATATATATTTAATAGGTATTTGTACACGTATGGTAACCATAATCTTAATTTTTCCATTCCCCCCCTTTCCTTTTAGATAAGCATAGTTTGTTTTCTAAGTCTGTGAGTGTCTTTCTCTGTGGAAATATGTTCATTTGTGTCCGTTGTTAGATAACGCCTATAAGTGATATCATAGGATATGTCTTTTGCTTTCCGACTTACCTCATGTTCTGTGATTATCTCTAGGCTCATCTGTGGTGCCTCAAAGAGCAGTGTTTCATTGTTTCCCATGGCAAATATTCCTTTTTGTACATGGACCACTTCTTTTTCCACTCATCTGGTGATGGGCATTTTGGTTGCTTCCGTGTCTTGGCTATTGTGAAAAGTCCTGCAGTGCAGCTGTTGAAGCCTGTGCCTTCTTGACTCTGGATTTCTCGGGTGAGAGGCTCAGCAGTGGGCCTGCTGAATGGAATGGTGGCTCAATTTTTTCATTTAAACGCAGCTCCTTTCTGTTCTCATTATTGGCTGTTACCACTTTACATCTCACCTGCAGCTAGAGGGTACACAGTTCTCTGAAACCCCTTCAGCATTTATTGTTTATAGACTTTTAGCTGATGGTGGTTGACACGTGTGAGTTGACACCGTTTTGGAGGTTAGATTTGCATGAGTCATATAATTCCTCATGTTGAGCTTTTATCCATTTTCCTCTTTTTTGAAAATGAGTGAGTCAAACTTACCCCTCCATACTATCTCCTTGAAAATTTGCCAGTTTTGAATTTGTTTGGCCATTCCCTACCTCCGCACAATTATTTAGGGCAGGTGTCCTTTACAGCCCTGAGTCCCTGTGAATGTTAAGTGACCATTAGCTGTGGGTTTAAAGCCACTCTTGTGGGAAACGGCCTCAAGGCGGCAGCATTTCTACATTTCCAACTCTGGGTTTTGGGGCAACAGAGCTTTCCTGGAGATCGTGTTAGTAAGCTGCAAATTAGAGTGGAATGTGCCAGCGCAAACCCCCAAGAGCTTATATCTCCTAAATTGTTGTTTGTTTTTTAAATTTAATTTTTATTAATTATCAGAGCAAATTTGATAAAAATGTAGATTCTCCTAGGTGTACCGTTTCTGGTTCATCCTATCAATGTATCTGTCTATTCCTCTTTGGATCCTTTCCCGTGGATGTCTTTATAGTGTTGAGTAGACCTGTCTGCGTATTCCATAGGTATTTCGTGATTCTATATTTCATAGGTATTAGTATATGTCTGTTAACCCCCATATCCTAATTCATACATTCCTTACTCCTTTCCATTTGGTTAAACATAATTTGGTTTTCTGAATCTATGCATGTCCTTCTCTTGGAAATTATTTCATGGGTATCAATTCTTAGGTAACACCTATAAGTGATGTCATAGGATGTCTGTCTTTCGGTTTCTTTCCTACTTCATGTTGGGTGATTATCTGTAGATGCTTCTATGGTGGTGCCAACGGCACTGTTCCATGCTTTTTCATGGCTAATATTCCATTGTGTACATGGACGACTTCTTCTTGGTGCATTTTTCTGTTGATGGACATTTTGGATTCTTCCAGGTCTTGGCTATGGTACATGTTGCTGCAGTGCAGGATTGCCAGCCTGTGTCTTTTTGATTCTGGTCTACTCAGGTGATAGGCCCATGAGTGGGCCTACCAGATCACATGGTAGCTCCATGTTTACCCTTAAACGCACCTCCATTCTGTTCTCACTACTGGCTGTTACCAGGTTACATCCCACCAGCAGCTAAAGGGTATGCAGTTCTCTAAAACCCCTTCAGCATTTACTCTTTGTAGACTGTTTTTGCTGATGATCATTCTGACAGCTGAGAGGTGAACGTTTTTGTACACTGGATCTGCATGTCTTTATTAATTCCTGATGTTCAGCCTTGTTCCATTCCCGATTTTGAACAAAAAAGAAAGACAGAAAAAGAAGCAGAAGCCAAATGTGCATAAATTATGCCTCTTGAAACTGTCGGTTTGAAATGTGGACGTCTTTTGAATTTTTTGGTCGATATACAACCCCAGGATTTGTTTTCAGGGCAGGTGTGATTTACAGGCCTTCAATTATTCTGAATATCCACTGACTATTAGCGCAGGGATTAAAGCGGCTGTTGTGTGAAACGCCCACAAGGTGGCAGCAGTTGTCCTTTACCATATCTGGTTACTAGGGCAACAGAGCCTCAATGGAAGTCGTGTTCTAGGTTGTAATTTAGAATGGAATGTGCCAGGAAAAAGCCCTTTATGTCTCACTACTTCTTGTTCGCATTTTTAATTTAATTTTTATTTTTATCACAGCAAGTTTGATTACAATGTTTGGCTTGTTCTAGGTGTGCAAGATGTGGTTCTTTTACACATAAACATATGTCTATTCTTCCTGGGATCCTTTTCCATGTACGTGATGACAGAATGTTGAGTAGTCTTCTCTTGGTATTCCATAGGTGTTTGGTGATTCTATATTTCACCTGTGTTTGTATATGTCTGTTAACCCGAATATCCTCATGTATCCAATCCTCACAAATTTCCATTGGTGAACCATAAGTTTGTTTAATGAGTCTGTGGTTGCCCTTCTCTGTGGAGATATCTTCACTGGTATCAGTTTATAGGTAACACCTATAAGTGATATCATCCGATATGTGTCTTTCTCTTTCTGACGTACGACAAGTTGTGTGATTACGTCTAGACTCATCTACGGTGCTGCAAATGGCATTGTGTCCTTTTTTTCCTTGGCTAATATTCCGTGTGTACATGTACCAGTTCTTCTTTGTCCACTCATCTGTTGATGGACTTTTTGGTTGCTTCCATGTCTTGGCTATTGTAATGCTGCGGCAATGCACATTTGCCTGCCTGTGTCTTTCCAATTCTGTGTCCTTAGGTTATAGGCCCAGGAGTGGGCCTGCTGGATCATATGGTAGCAAAATGTTTACCTTGTAAAGGCACCTCCATTCTCTTCTCATTAGTGGCTCTTACCAGGTTACGTCCCACTTAAAGTTGAGGGGGTATGCACTACTCCACAACAACTTCAGCATTTATTGTTTGTAGTTTTTTTGCTGATGTTTATTCTGACTAGTGTGAGCTGATACCTCTTTGAGGCTGGATTTGCATGCGTCTCATAATCCCTTGAAATTGAGCTTTCTGGCATGTCCTTTTTTTCTTCAAACCGTGAGTACACCTTACCTCTTCAAATTGTTTTTGTGAAGTATGTGTGACATTAAGAAATAGTTTGGCCATTACCTCCCTCAAGACATTTTGAGGGCAGGTTTTATTTACAGCCCTCCAGTACTGGTGCCTATGAAGTGACCCTTAGCACAGGTTATAAAGGTGCTGTTGCAGGTAACGGCCAGAGGGCGGCAGCATTTCTGCTTTTCCCAATCTGGTAACTAGGGAAACAGACTTTCCTGGCAGTGGTGTTCCTCGGTTATGAATTAGAGTGGAATGTGCCCGGATAAACCCCCAAAGCTGATGTCTGCCTACATATGTTTGTTTTCTAAATTGAATTTATATTTTTTTATTGGAGTCATATTCTATTTTGTACGTAGACCACTTCTTCTTTGTGCATTCCTCTGTTGATGGACATTTTCGTAGCTTCCAGGTGTTGGCTATGGTAAATATTGCTAGAGTGCAGGATTGCCAGCCTGTGTCTCTTTTTTTTGTGGTATGTGGGCCTCACACTGCCGTGGCCCCTCCCATTGGAGAGCACAGGCTCCGGACGCGCAGGCCCAGCAGCCATAGCTCACGGGACAAGCCGCTCCACGGCATGTTGGATTTTCCCGCACCGGGGCATGAACCCTTGTCCCCTGCATCGGTGGCGGACTCTCAACCAGTGCGCCACCAGTGAAGCCCAGCCTGTGTCTTTTTGATTCTCATCCTCTCAGGCGATAGGCCCAGCAGTGGGTATGCTTGATTGAATGGTAGCTCAGTATTTACCTTTTCAAGGCACCTCCTCTGTGTTTTCCTTACTGGTTCTTACCATGTCCCACGTTGAACCAAGGATACGCATTTCTCCACAACCCCTTCAGCATTTATTGTTTGCAGAAGTTTTGCTGATGGCCATTCTGACTGGTGTGAGCTGATCGGATTTTTGTAACTTGGATTTGCATGTCTTTAATTATTCCTAATGTTCACTTTTCCACACCTTTTAAAATTTCTGTTAAGGAAAAAATGCAAAACACGGAGAGTGCAATTAACCTCTTGAAATTGTCTTCTTGAAAGGTTGCCCTCAAAATTGAATTTTGGGGTCAATTTTCGACCCCAGGTTTGTTTCTGAGGGTAGGTGTCATTCACAGGATTGTAATGAGTGTGAATATTTAGTGACCATTAGCACTGGGTTTAAAGCTGCTGTTGTGGGAAACGGCCACAAGGCGGCAGCATTTCTCCATTCCCCAATCTGGTTACTAGGGCAGCAGAGCCTTTCTGGAAGTCCTGTTCCTAGGTTGTAAATTAAAATGGAATGTGTCAGGAGAAACCCCCATAAGTTTCTGTTACATTACTTCTTGTTCGTTGTTTTAGTTTTTTTAATCGGGGTAATGATTAGAATATTGTTTGTCCTAGGTGTACACAATCTGGTTCATTTGTGCATAACATATATATATATATATATTCATGTACAGATCCACTTCCCATGTAAATTGTTGCAGAGTGTTCCATAGACCTCCCTTGCTATATGGTCGTTCTTTTTGATATATATATTTAATAGGTGTTTGTACACGTATGGTAACCGTAATCTTAATTTTTCCATTCCCCCCCTTTCCTTTTAGATAAGCATAGTTTGTTTTCTAAGTCTGTGAGTGTCTTTCTCTGTGGAAATATGTTCATTTGTGTCCGTTGTTAGATAACGCCTATAAGTGATATCATAGGATATGTCTTTTGCTTTCCGACTTACCTCATGTACTGTGATTATCTCTAGGCTCATCTGTGGTGCCTCAAAGAGCAGTGTTTCATTGTTTCCCATGGCAAATATTCCTTTTTGTACATGGACCACTTCTTTTTCCACTCATCTGGTGATGGGCATTTTGGTTGCTTCCGTGTCTTGGCTATTGTGAAAAGTCCTGCAGTGCAGCTGTTGAAGCCTGTGCCTTCTTGACTCTGGATTTCTCGGGTGAGAGGCTCAGCAGTGGGCCTGCTGAATGGAATGGTGGCTCAATTTTTTCATTTAAACGCAGCTCCTTTCTGTTCTCATTATTGGCTGTTACCACTTTACATCTCACCTGCAGCTAGAGGGTACACAGTTCTCTGAAACCCCTTCAGCATTTATTGTTTATAGACTTTTAGCTGATGGTGGTTGACACGTGTGAGTTGACACCTTTTTGGAGGTTAGATTTGCATGAGTCATATAATTCCTCATGTTGAGCTTTTATCCATTTTCCTCTTTTTTGAAAATGAGTGAGTCAAACTTACCCCTCCATACTATCTCCTTGAAAATTTGCCAGTTTTGAATTTGTTTGGCCATTCCCTACCTCCGCACAATTATTTAGGGCAGGTGTCCTTTACAGCCCTGAGTCCCTGTGAATGTTAAGTGACCATTAGCTGTGGGTTTAAAGCCACTCTTGTGGGAAACGGCCTCAAGGCGGCAGCATTTCTACATTTCCAACTCTGGGTTTTGGGGCAACAGAGCTTTCCTGGAGATCGTGTTAGTAAGCTGCAAATTAGAGTGGAATGTGCCAGCGCAAACCCCCAAGAGCTTATATCTCCTAAATTGTTGTTTGTTTTTTAAATTTAATTTTTATTAATTATCAGAGCAAATTTGATAAAAATGTAGATTCTCCTAGGTGTACCGTTTCTGGTTCATCCTATCAATGTATCTGTCTATTCCTCTTTGGATCCTTTCCCGTGGATGTCTTTATAGAGTGTTGAGTAGACCTGTCTGCGTATTCCATAGGTATTTCGTGATTCTATATTTCATAGGTATTAGTATATGTCTGTTAACCCCCATATCCTAATTCATACATTCCTTACTCCTTTCCATTTGGTTAAACATAATTTGGTTTTCTGAATCTATGCATGTCCTTCTCTTGCAAATTATTTCATGGGTATCAATTTTTAGGTAACACCTATAAGTGATGTCATAGGATGTCTGTCTTTCGGTTTCTTTCCTACTTCATGTTGGGTGATTATCTGTAGATGCTTCTATGGTGGTGCCAACGGCACTGTTCCATGCTTTTTCATGGCTAATATTCCATTGTGTACATGGACGACTTCTTCTTGGTGCATTTTTCTGTTGATGGACATTTTGGATTCTTCCAGGTCTTGGCTATGGTACATGTTGCTGCAGTGCAGGATTGCCAGCCTGTGTCTTTTTGATTCTGGTCTACTCAGGTGATAGGCCCATGAGTGGGCCCACCAGATCACATGGTAGCTCCATGTTTACCCTTAAACGCACCTCCATTCTGTTCTCACTACTGGCTGTTACCAGGTTACATCCCACCAGCAGCTAAAGGGTATGCAGTTCTCTAAAACCCCTTCAGCATTTACTCTTTGTAGACTGTTTTTGCTGATGATCATTCTGACCGCTGAGAGGTGAACGTTTTTGTACACTGGATCTGCATGTCTTTATTAATTCCTGATGTTCAGCCTTGTTCCATTCCCGATTTTGAACAAAAAAGAAAGACAGAAAAAGAAGCAGAAGCCAAATGTGCATAAATTATGCCTCTTGAAACTGTCGGTTTGAAATGTGGACGTCTTTTGAATTTTTTGGTCGATATACAACCCCAGGATTTGTTTTCAGGGCAGGTGTGATTTACAGGCCTTCAATTATTCTGAATATCCACTGACTATTAGCGCAGGGATTAAAGCGGCTGTTGTGTGAAACGCCCACAAGGTGGCAGCAGTTGTCCTTTACCATATCTGGTTACTAGGGCAACAGAGCCTCAATGGAAGTCGTGTTCTAGGTTGTAATTTAGAATGGAATGTGCCAGGAAAAAGCCCTTTATGTCTCACTACTTCTTGTTCGCATTTTTAATTTAATTTTTATTTTTATCACAGCAAGTTTGATTACAATGTTTGGCTTGTTCTAGGTGTGCAAGATGTGGTTCTTTTACACATAAACATATGTCTATTCTTCCTGGGATCCTTTTCCATGTACGTGATGACAGAATGTTGAGTAGTCTTCTCTTGGTATTCCATAGGTGTTTGGTGATTCTATATTTCACCTGTGTTTGTATATGTCTGTTAACCCGAATATCCTCATGTATCCAATCCTCACAAATTTCCATTGGTGAACCATAAGTTTGTTTAATGAGTCTGTGGTTGCCCTTCTCTGTGGAGATATCTTCACTGGTATCAGTTTATAGGTAACACCTATAAGTGATATCATACGATATGTGTCTTTCTCTTTCTGACGTACGACAAGTTGTGTGATTACGTCTAGACTCATCTACGGTGCTGCAAATGGCATTGTGTCCTTTTTTTCCTTGGCTAATATTCCGTGTGTACATGTACCAGTTCTTCTTTGTCCACTCATCTGTTGATGGACTTTTTGGTTGCTTCCATGTCTTGGCTATTGTAATGCTGCGGCAATGCACATTTGCCTGCCTGTGTCTTTCCAATTCTGTGTCCTTAGGTTATAGGCCCAGGAGTGGGCCTGCTGGATCATATGGTAGCAAAATGTTTACCTTGTAAAGGCACCTCCATTCTCTTCTCATTAGTGGCTCTTACCAGGTTACGTCCCACTTAAAGTTGAGGGGGTATGCACTACTCCACAACAACTTCAGCATTTATTGTTTGTAGTTTTTTTGCTGATGTTTATTCTGACTAGTGTGAGCTGATACCTCTTTGAGGCTGGATTTGCATGCGTCTCATAATCCCTTGAAATTGAGCTTTCTGGCATGTCCTTTTTTTCTTCAAACCGTGAGTACACCTTACCTCTTCAAATTGTTTTTGTGAAGTATGTGTGACATTAAGAAATAGTTTGGCCATTACCTCCCTCAAGACATTTTGAGGGCAGGTTTTATTTACAGCCCTCCAGTACTGGTGCCTATGAAGTGACCCTTAGCACAGGTTATAAAGGTGCTGTTGCAGGTAACGGCCAGAGGGCGGCAGCATTTCTGCTTTTCCCAATCTGGTAACTAGGGAAACAGACTTTCCTGGCAGTGGTGTTCCTCGGTTATGAATTAGAGTGGAATGTGCCCGGATAAACCCCCAAAGCTGATGTCTGCCTACATATGTTTGTTTTCTAAATTGAATTTATATTTTTTTATTGGAGTCATATTCTATTTTGTACATAGACCACTTCTTCTTTGTGCATTCCTCTGTTGATGGACATTTTCGTAGCTTCCAGGTGTTGGCTATGGTAAATATTGCTAGAGTGCAGGATTGCCAGCCTGTGTCTCTTTTTTTGTGGTATGTGGGCCTCACACTGCCGTGGCCCCTCCCATTGGAGAGCACAGGCTCCGGACGCGCAGGCCCAGCAGCCATAGCTCACGGGACAAACCGCTCCACGGCATGTTGGATTTTCCCGCACCGGGGCATGAACCCGTGTCCCCTGCATCGGTGGCGGACTCTCAACCAGTGCGCCACCAGTGAAGCCCAGCCTGTGTCTTTTTGATTCTCATCCTCTCAGGCGATAGGCCCAGCAGTGGGTATGCTTGATTGAATGGTAGCTCAGTATTTACCTTTTCAAGGCACCTCCTCTGTGTTTTCCTTACTGGTTCTTACCATGTCCCACGTTGAACCAAGGATACGCATTTCTCCACAACCCCTTCAGCATTTATTGTTTGCAGAAGTTTTGCTGATGGCCATTCTGACTGGTGTGAGCTGATCGGATTTTTGTAACTTGGATTTGCATGTCTTTAATTATTCCTAATGTTCACTTTTCCACACCTTTTAAAATTTCTGTTAAGGAAAAAATGCAAAACACGGAGAGTGCAATTAACCTCTTGAAATTGTCTTCTTGAAAGGTTGCCCTCAAAATTGAATTTTTGGGTCAATTTTCGACCCCAGGTTTGTTTCTGAGGGTAGGTGTCATTCACAGGATTGTAATGAGTGTGAATATTTAGTGACCATTAGCACTGGGTTTAAAGCTGCTGTTGTGGGAAACGGCCACAAGGCGGCAGCATTTCTCCATTCCCCAATCTGGTTACTAGGGCAGCAGAGCCTTTCTGGAAGTCCTGTTCCTAGGTTGTAAATTAAAATGGAATGTGTCAGGAGAAACCCCCATAAGTTTCTGTTACATTACTTCTTGTTCGTTGTTTTAGTTTTTTTAATCGGGGTAATGATTAGAATATTGTTTGTCCTAGGTGTACACAATCTGGTTCATTTGTGCATAACATATATATATATATATATATATATATATATATATATATATATATATATATATTCATGTACAGATCCACTTCCCATGTAAATTGTTGCAGAGTGTTCCATAGACCTCCCTTGCTATATGGTCGTTCTTTTTGATATATGTATTTAATAGGTATTTGTACACGTATGGTAACCGTAATCTTAATTTTTCCATTCCCCCCCTTTCCTTTTAGATAAGCATAGTTTGTTTTCTAAGTCTGTGAGTGTCTTTCTCTGTGGAAATATGTTCATTTGTGTCCGTTGTTAGATAACGCCTATAAGTGATATCATAGGATATGTCTTTTGCTTTCCGACTTACCTCATGTTCTGTGATTATCTCTAGGCTCATCTGTGGTGCCTCAAAGAGCAGTGTTTCATTGTTTCCCATGGCAAATATTCCTTTTTGTACATGGACCACTTCTTTTTCCACTCATCTGGTGATGGGCATTTTGGTTGCTTCCATGTCTTGGCTATTGTGAAAAGTCCTGCAGTGCAGCTGTTGAAGCCTGTGCCTTCTTGACTCTGGATTTCTCGGGTGAGAGGCTCAGCAGTGGGCCTGCTGAATGGAATGGTGGCTCAATTTTTTCATTTAAACGCAGCTCCTTTCTGTTCTCATTATTGGCTGTTACCACTTTCCATCTCACCTGCAGCTAGAGGGTACACAGTTCTCTGAAACCCCTTCAGCATTTATTGTTTATAGACTTTTAGCTGATGGTGGTTGACACGTGTGAGTTGACACCTTTTTGGAGGTTAGATTTGCATGAGTCATATAATTCCTCATGTTGAGCTTTTATCCATTTTCCTCTTTTTTGAAAATGAGTGAGTCAACTTACCCCTCCATACTATCTCCTTGAAAATTTGCCAGTTTTGAATTTGTTTGGCCATTCCCTACCTCCGCACAATTATTTAGGGCAGGTGTCCTTTACAGCCCTGAGTCCCTGTGAATGTTAAGTGACCATTAGCTGTGGGTTTAAAGCCACTCTTGTGGGAAACGGCCTCAAGGCGGCAGCATTTCTACATTTCCAACTCTGGGTTTTTGGGCAACAGAGCTTTCCTGGAGATCGTGTTAGTAAGCTGCAAATTAGAGTGGAATGTGCCAGCGCAAACCCCCAAGAACTTATATCTCCTAAATTGTTGTTTGTTTTTTAAATTTAATTTTTATTAATTATCAGAGCAAATTTGATAAAAATGTAGATTCTCCTAGGTGTACCGTTTCTGGTTCATCCTATCAATGTATCTGTCTATTCCTCTTTGGATCCTTTCCCGTGGATGTCTTTATAGAGTGTTGAGTAGACCTGTCTGCGTATTCCATAGGTATTTCGTGATTCTATATTTCATAGGTATTAGTATATGTCTGTTAACCCCCATATCCTAATTCATACATTCCTTACTCCTTTCCATTTGGTTAAACATAATTTGGTTTTCTGAATCTATGCATGTCCTTCTCTTGCAAATTATTTCATGGGTATCAATTTTTAGGTAACACCTATAAGTGATGTCATAGGATGTCTGTCTTTCGGTTTCTTTCCTACTTCATGTTGGGTGATTATCTGTAGATGCTTCTATGGTGGTGCCAACGGCACTGTTCCATGCTTTTTCATGGCTAATATTCCATTGTGTACATGGACGACTTCTTCTTGGTGCATTTTTCTGTTGATGGACATTTTGGATTCTTCCAGGTCTTGGCTATGGTACATGTTGCTGCAGTGCAGGATTGCCAGCCTGTGTCTTTTTGATTCTGGTCTACTCAGGTGATAGGCCCATGAGTGGGCCCACCAGATCACATGGTAGCTCCATGTTTACCCTTAAACGCACCTCCATTCTGTTCTCACTACTGGATGTTACCAGGTTACATCCCACCAGCAGCTAAAGGGTATGCAGTTCTCTAAAACCCCTTCAGCATTTACTCTTTGTAGACTGTTTTTGCTGATGATCATTCTGACAGCTGAGAGGTGAACGTTTTTGTACACTGGATCTGCATGTCTTTATTAATTCCTGATGTTCAGCCTTGTTCCATTCCCGATTTTGAACAAAAAAGAAAGACAGAAAAAGAAGCAGAAGCCAAATGTGCATAAATTATGCCTCTTGAAACTGTCGGTTTGAAATGTGGACGTCTTTTGAATTTTTTGGTCGATATACAACCCCAGGATTTGTTTTCAGGGCAGGTGTGATTTACAGGCCTTCAATTATTCTGAATATCCACTGACTATTAGCGCAGGGATTAAAGCTGCTGTTGTGTGAAACGCCCACAAGGTGGCAGCAGTTGTCCTTTACCATATCTGGTTACTAGGGCAACAGAGCCTCAATGGAAGTCGTGTTCTAGGTTGTAATTTAGAATGGAATGTGCCAGGAAAAAGCCCTTTATGTCTCACTACTTCTTGTTCGCATTTTTAATTTAATTTTTATTTTTATCACAGCAAGTTTGATTACAATGTTTGGCTTGTTCTAGGTGTGCAAGATGTGGTTCTTTTACACATAAACATATGTCTATTCTTCCTGGGATCCTTTTCCATGTACGTGATGACAGAATGTTGAGTAGTCTTCTCTTGGTATTCCATAGGTGTTTGGTGATTCTATATTTCACCTGTGTTTGTATATGTCTGTTAACCCGAATATCCTCATGTATCCAATCCTCACAAATTTCCATTGGTGAACCATAAGTTTGTTTAATGAGTCTGTGGTTGCCCTTCTCTGTGGAGATATCTTCACTGGTATCAGTTTATAGGTAACACCTATAAGTGATATCATCCGATATGTGTCTTTCTCTTTCTGACGTACGACAAGTTGTGTGATTACGTCTAGACTCATCTACGGTGCTGCAAATGGCATTGTGTCCTTTTTTTCCTTGGCTAATATTCCGTGTGTACATGTACCAGTTCTTCTTTGTCCACTCATCTGTTGATGGACTTTTTGGTTGCTTCCATGTCTTGGCTATTGTAATGCTGCGGCAATGCACATTTGCCTGCCTGTGTCTTTCCAATTCTGTGTCCTTAGGTTATAGGCCCAGGAGTGGGCCTGCTGGATCATATGGTAGCAAAATGTTTACCTTGTAAAGGCACCTCCATTCTCTTCTCATTAGTGGCTCTTACCAGGTTGCGTCCCACTTAAAGTTGAGGGGGTATGCACTACTCCACAGCAACTTCAGCATTTATTGTTTGTAGTTTTTTGCTGATGTTTATTCTAACTAGTGTGAGCTGATACCTCTTTGAGGCTGGATTTGCATGCGTCTCATAATCCCTTGAAATTGAGCTTTCTGGCATGTCCTTTTTTTCTTCAAACCGTGAGTACACCTTACCTCTTCAAATTGTTTTTGTGAAGTATGTGTGACATTAAGAAATAGTTTGGCCATTACCTCCCTCAAGACATTTTGAGGGCAGGTTTTATTTACAGCCCTCCAGTACTGGTGCCTATGAAGTGACCCTTAGCACAGGTTATAAAGGTGCTGTTGCAGGTAACGGCCAGAGGGCGGCAGCATTTCTGCTTTTCCCAATCTGGTAACTAGGGAAACAGACTTTCCTGGCAGTGGTGTTCCTCGGTTATAAATTAGAGTGGAATGTGCCCGGATAAACCCCCAAAGCTGATGTCTGCCTACATATGTTTGTTTTCTAAATTGAATTTATATTTTTTTATTGGAGTCATATTCTATTTTGTACATAGACCACTTCTTCTTTGTGCATTCCTCTGTTGATGGACATTTTCGTAGCTTCCAGGTGTTGGCTATGGTAAATATTGCTAGAGTGCAGGATTGCCAGCCTGTGTCTCTTTTTTTTTGTGGTATGTGGGCCTCACACTGCCGTGGCCCCTCCCATTGGAGAGCACAGGCTCCGGATGCGCAGGCCCAGCAGCCATAGCTCACGGGACAAGCCGCTCCACGGCATGTTGGATTTTCCCGCACCGGGGCATGAACCCGTGTCCCCTGCATCGGTGGCGGACTCTCAACCAGTGCGCCACCAGTGAAGCCCAGCCTGTGTCTTTTTGATTCTCATCCTCTCAGGCGATAGGCCCAGCAGTGGGTATGCTTGATTGAATGGTAGCTCAGTATTTACCTTTTCAAGGCACCTCCTCTGTGTTTTCCTTACTGGTTCTTACCATGTCCCACGTTGAACCAAGGATACGCATTTCTCCACAACCCCTTCAGCATTTATTGTTTGCAGAAGTTTTGCTGATGGCCATTCTGACTGGTGTGAGCTGATCGGATTTTTGTAACTTGGATTTGCATGTCTTTAATTATTCCTAATGTTCACTTTTCCACACCTTTTAAAATTTCTGTTAAGGAAAAAATGCAAAACACGGAGAGTGCAATTAACCTCTTGAAATTGTCTTCTTGAAAGGTTGCCCTCAAAATTGAATTTTGGGGTCAATTTTCGACCCCAGGTTTGTTTCTGAGGGTAGGTGTCATTCACAGGATTGTAATGAGTGTGAATATTTAGTGACCATTAGCACTGGGTTTAAAGCTGCTGTTGTGGGAAACGGCCACAAGGCGGCAGCATTTCTCCATTCCCCAATCTGGTTACTAGGGCAGCAGAGCCTTTCTGGAAGTCCTGTTCCTAGGTTGTAAATTAAAATGGAATGTGTCAGGAGAAACCCCCATAAGTTTCTGTTACATTACTTCTTGTTCATTGTTTTAGTTTTTTTAATCGGGGTAATGATTAGAATATTGTTTGTCCTAGGTGTACACAATCTGGTTCATTTGTGCATAAGATATATATATATATATATATATATATATATATATATATATATATATATTCCTGTACAGATCCACTTCCCATGTAAATTGTTGCAGAGTGTTCCATAGACCTCCCTTGCTATATGGTCGTTCTTTTTGATATATGTATTTAATAGGTATTTGTACACGTATGGTAACCGTAATCTTAATTTTTCCATTCCCCCCCTTTCCTTTTAGATAAGCATAGTTTGTTTTCTAAGTCTGTGAGTGTCTTTCTCTGTGGAAATATGTTCATTTGTGTCCGTTGTTAGATAACGCCTATAAGTGATATCATAGGATATGTCTTTTGCTTTCCGACTTACCTCATGTTCTGTGATTATCTCTAGGCTCATCTGTGGTGCCTCAAAGAGCAGTGTTTCATTGTTTCCCATGGCAAATATTCCTTTTTGTACATGGACCACTTCTTTTTCCACTCATCTGGTGATGGGCATTTTGGTTGCTTCCGTGTCTTGGCTATTGTGAAAAGTCCTGCAGTGCAGCTGTTGAAGCCTGTGCCTTCTTGACTCTGGATTTCTCGGGTGAGAGGCTCAGCAGTGGGCCTGCTGAATGGAATGGTGGCTCAATTTTTTCATTTAAACGCAGCTCCTTTCTGTTCTCATTATTGGCTGTTACCACTTTCCATCTCACCTGCAGCTAGAGGGTACACAGTTCTCTGAAACCCCTTCAGCATTTATTGTTTATAGACTTTTAGCTGATGGTGGTTGACACGTGTGAGTTGACACCTTTTTGGAGGTTAGATTTGCATGAGTCATATAATTCCTCATGTTGAGCTTTTATCCATTTTCCTCTTTTTTGAAAATGAGTGAGTCAAACTTACCCCTCCATACTATCTCCTTGAAAATTTGCCAGTTTTGAATTTGTTTGGCCATTCCCTACCTCCGCACAATTATTTAGGGCAGGTGTCCTTTACAGCCCTGAGTCCCTGTGAATGTTAAGTGACCATTAGCTGTGGGTTTAAAGCCACTCTTGTGGGAAACGGCCTCAAGGCGGCAGCATTTCTACATTTCCAACTCTGGGTTTTGGGGCAACAGAGCTTTCCTGGAGATCGTGTTAGTAAGCTGCAAATTAGAGTGGAATGTGCCAGCGCAAACCCCCAAGAGCTTATATCTCCTAAATTGTTGTTTGTTTTTTAAATTTAATTTTTATTAATTATCAGAGCAAATTTGATAAAAATGTAGATTCTCCTAGGTGTACCGTTTCTGGTTCATCCTATCAATGTATCTGTCTATTCCTCTTTGGATCCTTTCCCGTGGATGTCTTTATAGAGTGTTGAGTAGACCTGTCTGCGTATTCCATAGGTATTTCGTGATTCTATATTTCATAGGTATTAGTATATGTCTGTTAACCCCCATATCCTAATTCATACATTCCTTACTCCTTTCCATTTGGTTAAACATAATTTGGTTTTCTGAATCTATGCATGTCCTTCTCTTGGAAATTATTTCATGGGTATCAATTCTTAGGTAACACCTATAAGTGATGTCATAGGATGTCTGTCTTTCGGTTTCTTTCCTACTTCATGTTGGGTGATTATCTGTAGATGCTTCTATGGTGGTGCCAACGGCACTGTTCCATGCTTTTTCATGGCTAATATTCCATTGTGTACATGGACGACTTCTTCTTGGTGCATTTTTCTGTTGATGGACATTTTGGATTCTTCCAGGTCTTGGCTATGGTACATGTTGCTGCAGTGCAGGATTGCCAGCCTGTGTCTTTTTGATTCTGGTCTACTCAGGTGATAGGCCCATGAGTGGGCCTACCAGATCACATGGTAGCTCCATGTTTACCCTTAAACGCACCTCCATTCTGTTCTCACTACTGGCTGTTACCAGGTTACATCCCACCAGCAGCTAAAGGGTATGCAGTTCTCTAAAACCCCTTCAGCATTTACTCTTTGTAGACTGTTTTTGCTGATGATCATTCTGACAGCTGAGAGGTGAACGTTTTTGTACACTGGATCTGCATGTCTTTATTAATTCCTGATGTTCAGCCTTGTTCCATTCCCGATTTTGAACAAAAAAGAAAGACAGAAAAAGAAGCAGAAGCCAAATGTGCATAAATTATGCCTCTTGAAACTGTCGGTTTGAAATGTGGACGTCTTTTGAATTTTTTGGTCGATATACAACCCCAGGATTTGTTTTCAGGGCAGGTGTGATTTACAGGCCTTCAATTATTCTGAATATCCACTGACTATTAGCGCAGGGATTAAAGCGGCTGTTGTGTGAAACGCCCACAAGGTGGCAGCAGTTGTCCTTTACCATATCTGGTTACTAGGGCAACAGAGCCTCAATGGAAGTCGTGTTCTAGGTTGTAATTTAGAATGGAATGTGCCAGGAAAAAGCCCTTTATGTCTCACTACTTCTTGTTCGCATTTTTAATTTAATTTTTATTTTTATCACAGCAAGTTTGATTACAATGTTTGGCTTGTTCTAGGTGTGCAAGATGTGGTTCTTTTACACATAAACATATGTCTATTCTTCCTGGGATCCTTTTCCATGTACGTGATGACAGAATGTTGAGTAGTCTTCTCTTGGTATTCCATAGGTGTTTGGTGATTCTATATTTCACCTGTGTTTGTATATGTCTGTTAACCCGAATATCCTCATGTATCCAATCCTCACAAATTTCCATTGGTGAACCATAAGTTTGTTTAATGAGTCTGTGGTTGCCCTTCTCTGTGGAGATATCTTCACTGGTATCAGTTTATAGGTAACACCTATAAGTGATATCATCCGATATGTGTCTTTCTCTTTCTGACGTACGACAAGTTGTGTGATTACGTCTAGACTCATCTACGGTGCTGCAAATGGCATTGTGTCCTTTTTTTCCTTGGCTAATATTCCGTGTGTACATGTACCAGTTCTTCTTTGTCCACTCATCTGTTGATGGACTTTTTGGTTGCTTCCATGTCTTGGCTATTGTAATGCTGCGGCAATGCACATTTGCCTGCCTGTGTCTTTCCAATTCTGTGTCCTTAGGTTATAGGCCCAGGAGTGGGCCTGCTGGATCATATGGTAGCAAAATGTTTACCTTGTAAAGGCACCTCCATTCTCTTCTCATTAGTGGCTCTTACCAGGTTACGTCCCACTTAAAGTTGAGGGGGTATGCACTACTCCACAACAACTTCAGCATTTATTGTTTGTAGTTTTTTTGCTGATGTTTATTCTGACTAGTGTGAGCTGATACCTCTTTGAGGCTGGATTTGCATGCGTCTCATAATCCCTTGAAATTGAGCTTTCTGGCATGTCCTTTTTTTCTTCAAACCGTGAGTACACCTTACCTCTTCAAATTGTTTTTGTGAAGTATGTGTGACATTAAGAAATAGTTTGGCCATTACCTCCCTCAAGACATTTTGAGGGCAGGTTTTATTTACAGCCCTCCAGTACTGGTGCCTATGAAGTGACCCTTAGCACAGGTTATAAAGGTGCTGTTGCAGGTAACGGCCAGAGGGCGGCAGCATTTCTGCTTTTCCCAATCTGGTAACTAGGGAAACAGACTTTCCTGGCAGTGGTGTTCCTCGGTTATGAATTAGAGTGGAATGTGCCCGGATAAACCCCCAAAGCTGATGTCTGCCTACATATGTTTGTTTTCTAAATTGAATTTATATTTTTTTATTGGAGTCATATTCTATTTTGTACGTAGACCACTTCTTCTTTGTGCATTCCTCTGTTGATGGACATTTTCGTAGCTTCCAGGTGTTGGCTATGGTAAATATTGCTAGAGTGCAGGATTGCCAGCCTGTGTCTCTTTTTTTTGTGGTATGTGGGCCTCACACTGCCGTGGCCCCTCCCATTGGAGAGCACAGGCTCCGGACGCGCAGGCCCAGCAGCCATAGCTCACGGGACAAGCCGCTCCACGGCATGTTGGATTTTCCCGCACCGGGGCATGAACCCGTGTCCCCTGCATCGGTGGCGGACTCTCAACCAGTGCGCCACCAGTGAAGCCCAGCCTGTGTCTTTTTGATTCTCATCCTCTCAGGCGATAGGCCCAGCAGTGGGTATGCTTGATTGAATGGTAGCTCAGTATTTACCTTTTCAAGGCACCTCCTCTGTGTTTTCCTTACTGGTTCTTACCATGTCCCACGTTGAACCAAGGATACGCATTTCTCCACAACCCCTTCAGCATTTATTGTTTGCAGAAGTTTTGCTGATGGCCATTCTGACTGGTGTGAGCTGATCGGATTTTTGTAACTTGGATTTGCATGTCTTTAATTATTCCTAATGTTCACTTTTCCACACCTTTTAAAATTTCTGTTAAGGAAAAAATGCAAAACACGGAGAGTGCAATTAACCTCTTGAAATTGTCTTCTTGAAAGGTTGCCCTCAAAATTGAATTTTTGGGTCAATTTTCGACCCCAGGTTTGTTTCTGAGGGTAGGTGTCATTCACAGGATTGTAATGAGTGTGAATATTTAGTGACCATTAGCACTGGGTTTAAAGCTGCTGTTGTGGGAAACGGCCACAAGGCGGCAGCATTTCTCCATTCCCCAATCTGGTTACTAGGGCAGCAGAGCCTTTCTGGAAGTCCTGTTCCTAGGTTGTAAATTAAAATGGAATGTGTCAGGAGAAACCCCCATAAGTTTCTGTTACATTACTTCTTGTTCGTTGTTTTAGTTTTTTTAATCGGGGTAATGATTAGAATATTGTTTGTCCTAGGTGTACACAATCTGGTTCATTTGTGCATAACATATATATATATATATATTCATGTACAGATCCACTTCCCATGTAAATTGTTGCAGAGTGTTCCATAGACCTCCCTTGCTATATGGTCGTTCTTTTTGATATATATATTTAATAGGTATTTGTACACGTATGGTAACCATAATCTTAATTTTTCCATTCCCCCCCTTTCCTTTTAGATAAGCATAGTTTGTTTTCTAAGTCTGTGAGTGTCTTTCTCTGTGGAAATATGTTCATTTGTGTCCGTTGTTAGATAACGCCTATAAGTGATATCATAGGATATGTCTTTTGCTTTCCGACTTACCTCATGTTCTGTGATTATCTCTAGGCTCATCTGTGGTGCCTCAAAGAGCAGTGTTTCATTGTTTCCCATGGCAAATATTCCTTTTTGTACATGGACCACTTCTTTTTCCACTCATCTGGTGATGGGCATTTTGGTTGCTTCCGTGTCTTGGCTATTGTGAAAAGTCCTGCAGTGCAGCTGTTGAAGCCTGTGCCTTCTTGACTCTGGATTTCTCGGGTGAGAGGCTCAGCAGTGGGCCTGCTGAATGGAATGGTGGCTCAATTTTTTCATTTAAACGCAGCTCCTTTCTGTTCTCATTATTGGCTGTTACCACTTTACATCTCACCTGCAGCTAGAGGGTACACAGTTCTCTGAAACCCCTTCAGCATTTATTGTTTATAGACTTTTAGCTGATGGTGGTTGACACGTGTGAGTTGACACCGTTTTGGAGGTTAGATTTGCATGAGTCATATAATTCCTCATGTTGAGCTTTTATCCATTTTCCTCTTTTTTGAAAATGAGTGAGTCAAACTTACCCCTCCATACTATCTCCTTGAAAATTTGCCAGTTTTGAATTTGTTTGGCCATTCCCTACCTCCGCACAATTATTTAGGGCAGGTGTCCTTTACAGCCCTGAGTCCCTGTGAATGTTAAGTGACCATTAGCTGTGGGTTTAAAGCCACTCTTGTGGGAAACGGCCTCAAGGCGGCAGCATTTCTACATTTCCAACTCTGGGTTTTGGGGCAACAGAGCTTTCCTGGAGATCGTGTTAGTAAGCTGCAAATTAGAGTGGAATGTGCCAGCGCAAACCCCCAAGAGCTTATATCTCCTAAATTGTTGTTTGTTTTTTAAATTTAATTTTTATTAATTATCAGAGCAAATTTGATAAAAATGTAGATTCTCCTAGGTGTACCGTTTCTGGTTCATCCTATCAATGTATCTGTCTATTCCTCTTTGGATCCTTTCCCGTGGATGTCTTTATAGTGTTGAGTAGACCTGTCTGCGTATTCCATAGGTATTTCGTGATTCTATATTTCATAGGTATTAGTATATGTCTGTTAACCCCCATATCCTAATTCATACATTCCTTACTCCTTTCCATTTGGTTAAACATAATTTGGTTTTCTGAATCTATGCATGTCCTTCTCTTGGAAATTATTTCATGGGTATCAATTCTTAGGTAACACCTATAAGTGATGTCATAGGATGTCTGTCTTTCGGTTTCTTTCCTACTTCATGTTGGGTGATTATCTGTAGATGCTTCTATGGTGGTGCCAACGGCACTGTTCCATGCTTTTTCATGGCTAATATTCCATTGTGTACATGGACGACTTCTTCTTGGTGCATTTTTCTGTTGATGGACATTTTGGATTCTTCCAGGTCTTGGCTATGGTACATGTTGCTGCAGTGCAGGATTGCCAGCCTGTGTCTTTTTGATTCTGGTCTACTCAGGTGATAGGCCCATGAGTGGGCCTACCAGATCACATGGTAGCTCCATGTTTACCCTTAAACGCACCTCCATTCTGTTCTCACTACTGGCTGTTACCAGGTTACATCCCACCAGCAGCTAAAGGGTATGCAGTTCTCTAAAACCCCTTCAGCATTTACTCTTTGTAGACTGTTTTTGCTGATGATCATTCTGACAGCTGAGAGGTGAACGTTTTTGTACACTGGATCTGCATGTCTTTATTAATTCCTGATGTTCAGCCTTGTTCCATTCCCGATTTTGAACAAAAAAGAAAGACAGAAAAAGAAGCAGAAGCCAAATGTGCATAAATTATGCCTCTTGAAACTGTCGGTTTGAAATGTGGACGTCTTTTGAATTTTTTGGTCGATATACAACCCCAGGATTTGTTTTCAGGGCAGGTGTGATTTACAGGCCTTCAATTATTCTGAATATCCACTGACTATTAGCGCAGGGATTAAAGCGGCTGTTGTGTGAAACGCCCACAAGGTGGCAGCAGTTGTCCTTTACCATATCTGGTTACTAGGGCAACAGAGCCTCAATGGAAGTCGTGTTCTAGGTTGTAATTTAGAATGGAATGTGCCAGGAAAAAGCCCTTTATGTCTCACTACTTCTTGTTCGCATTTTTAATTTAATTTTTATTTTTATCACAGCAAGTTTGATTACAATGTTTGGCTTGTTCTAGGTGTGCAAGATGTGGTTCTTTTACACATAAACATATGTCTATTCTTCCTGGGATCCTTTTCCATGTACGTGATGACAGAATGTTGAGTAGTCTTCTCTTGGTATTCCATAGGTGTTTGGTGATTCTATATTTCACCTGTGTTTGTATATGTCTGTTAACCCGAATATCCTCATGTATCCAATCCTCACAAATTTCCATTGGTGAACCATAAGTTTGTTTAATGAGTCTGTGGTTGCCCTTCTCTGTGGAGATATCTTCACTGGTATCAGTTTATAGGTAACACCTATAAGTGATATCATCCGATATGTGTCTTTCTCTTTCTGACGTACGACAAGTTGTGTGATTACGTCTAGACTCATCTACGGTGCTGCAAATGGCATTGTGTCCTTTTTTTCCTTGGCTAATATTCCGTGTGTACATGTACCAGTTCTTCTTTGTCCACTCATCTGTTGATGGACTTTTTGGTTGCTTCCATGTCTTGGCTATTGTAATGCTGCGGCAATGCACATTTGCCTGCCTGTGTCTTTCCAATTCTGTGTCCTTAGGTTATAGGCCCAGGAGTGGGCCTGCTGGATCATATGGTAGCAAAATGTTTACCTTGTAAAGGCACCTCCATTCTCTTCTCATTAGTGGCTCTTACCAGGTTACGTCCCACTTAAAGTTGAGGGGGTATGCACTACTCCACAACAACTTCAGCATTTATTGTTTGTAGTTTTTTTGCTGATGTTTATTCTGACTAGTGTGAGCTGATACCTCTTTGAGGCTGGATTTGCATGCGTCTCATAATCCCTTGAAATTGAGCTTTCTGGCATGTCCTTTTTTTCTTCAAACCGTGAGTACACCTTACCTCTTCAAATTGTTTTTGTGAAGTATGTGTGACATTAAGAAATAGTTTGGCCATTACCTCCCTCAAGACATTTTGAGGGCAGGTTTTATTTACAGCCCTCCAGTACTGGTGCCTATGAAGTGACCCTTAGCACAGGTTATAAAGGTGCTGTTGCAGGTAACGGCCAGAGGGCGGCAGCATTTCTGCTTTTCCCAATCTGGTAACTAGGGAAACAGACTTTCCTGGCAGTGGTGTTCCTCGGTTATGAATTAGAGTGGAATGTGCCCGGATAAACCCCCAAAGCTGATGTCTGCCTACATATGTTTGTTTTCTAAATTGAATTTATATTTTTTTATTGGAGTCATATTCTATTTTGTACGTAGACCACTTCTTCTTTGTGCATTCCTCTGTTGATGGACATTTTCGTAGCTTCCAGGTGTTGGCTATGGTAAATATTGCTAGAGTGCAGGATTGCCAGCCTGTGTCTCTTTTTTTTGTGGTATGTGGGCCTCACACTGCCGTGGCCCCTCCCATTGGAGAGCACAGGCTCCGGACGCGCAGGCCCAGCAGCCATAGCTCACGGGACAAGCCGCTCCACGGCATGTTGGATTTTCCCGCACCGGGGCATGAACCCGTGTCCCCTGCATCGGTGGCGGACTCTCAACCAGTGCGCCACCAGTGAAGCCCAGCCTGTGTCTTTTTGATTCTCATCCTCTCAGGCGATAGGCCCAGCAGTGGGTATGCTTGATTGAATGGTAGCTCAGTATTTACCTTTTCAAGGCACCTCCTCTGTGTTTTCCTTACTGGTTCTTACCATGTCCCACGTTGAACCAAGGATACGCATTTCTCCACAACCCCTTCAGCATTTATTGTTTGCAGAAGTTTTGCTGATGGCCATTCTGACTGGTGTGAGCTGATCGGATTTTTGTAACTTGGATTTGCATGTCTTTAATTATTCCTAATGTTCACTTTTCCACACCTTTTAAAATTTCTGTTAAGGAAAAAATGCAAAACACGGAGAGTGCAATTAACCTCTTGAAATTGTCTTCTTGAAAGGTTGCCCTCAAAATTGAATTTTTGGGTCAATTTTCGACCCCAGGTTTGTTTCTGAGGGTAGGTGTCATTCACAGGATTGTAATGAGTGTGAATATTTAGTGACCATTAGCACTGGGTTTAAAGCTGCTGTTGTGGGAAACGGCCACAAGGCGGCAGCATTTCTCCATTCCCCAATCTGGTTACTAGGGCAGCAGAGCCTTTCTGGAAGTCCTGTTCCTAGGTTGTAAATTAAAATGGAATGTGTCAGGAGAAACCCCCATAAGTTTCTGTTACATTACTTCTTGTTCGTTGTTTTAGTTTTTTTAATCGGGGTAATGATTAGAATATTGTTTGTCCTAGGTGTACACAATCTGGTTCATTTGTGCATAACATATATATATATATATATTCATGTACAGATCCACTTCCCATGTAAATTGTTGCAGAGTGTTCCATAGACCTCCCTTGCTATATGGTCGTTCTTTTTGATATATATATTTAATAGGTATTTGTACACGTATGGTAACCATAATCTTAATTTTTCCATTCCCCCCCTTTCCTTTTAGATAAGCATAGTTTGTTTTCTAAGTCTGTGAGTGTCTTTCTCTGTGGAAATATGTTCATTTGTGTCCGTTGTTAGATAACGCCTATAAGTGATATCATAGGATATGTCTTTTGCTTTCCGACTTACCTCATGTTCTGTGATTATCTCTAGGCTCATCTGTGGTGCCTCAAAGAGCAGTGTTTCATTGTTTCCCATGGCAAATATTCCTTTTTGTACATGGACCACTTCTTTTTCCACTCATCTGGTGATGGGCATTTTGGTTGCTTCCGTGTCTTGGCTATTGTGAAAAGTCCTGCAGTGCAGCTGTTGAAGCCTGTGCCTTCTTGACTCTGGATTTCTCGGGTGAGAGGCTCAGCAGTGGGCCTGCTGAATGGAATGGTGGCTCAATTTTTTCATTTAAACGCAGCTCCTTTCTGTTCTCATTATTGGCTGTTACCACTTTACATCTCACCTGCAGCTAGAGGGTACACAGTTCTCTGAAACCCCTTCAGCATTTATTGTTTATAGACTTTTAGCTGATGGTGGTTGACACGTGTGAGTTGACACCGTTTTGGAGGTTAGATTTGCATGAGTCATATAATTCCTCATGTTGAGCTTTTATCCATTTTCCTCTTTTTTGAAAATGAGTGAGTCAAACTTACCCCTCCATACTATCTCCTTGAAAATTTGCCAGTTTTGAATTTGTTTGGCCATTCCCTACCTCCGCACAATTATTTAGGGCAGGTGTCCTTTACAGCCCTGAGTCCCTGTGAATGTTAAGTGACCATTAGCTGTGGGTTTAAAGCCACTCTTGTGGGAAACGGCCTCAAGGCGGCAGCATTTCTACATTTCCAACTCTGGGTTTTGGGGCAACAGAGCTTTCCTGGAGATCGTGTTAGTAAGCTGCAAATTAGAGTGGAATGTGCCAGCGCAAACCCCCAAGAGCTTATATCTCCTAAATTGTTGTTTGTTTTTTAAATTTAATTTTTATTAATTATCAGAGCAAATTTGATAAAAATGTAGATTCTCCTAGGTGTACCGTTTCTGGTTCATCCTATCAATGTATCTGTCTATTCCTCTTTGGATCCTTTCCCGTGGATGTCTTTATAGTGTTGAGTAGACCTGTCTGCGTATTCCATAGGTATTTCGTGATTCTATATTTCATAGGTATTAGTATATGTCTGTTAACCCCCATATCCTAATTCATACATTCCTTACTCCTTTCCATTTGGTTAAACATAATTTGGTTTTCTGAATCTATGCATGTCCTTCTCTTGGAAATTATTTCATGGGTATCAATTCTTAGGTAACACCTATAAGTGATGTCATAGGATGTCTGTCTTTCGGTTTCTTTCCTACTTCATGTTGGGTGATTATCTGTAGATGCTTCTATGGTGGTGCCAACGGCACTGTTCCATGCTTTTTCATGGCTAATATTCCATTGTGTACATGGACGACTTCTTCTTGGTGCATTTTTCTGTTGATGGACATTTTGGATTCTTCCAGGTCTTGGCTATGGTACATGTTGCTGCAGTGCAGGATTGCCAGCCTGTGTCTTTTTGATTCTGGTCTACTCAGGTGATAGGCCCATGAGTGGGCCTACCAGATCACATGGTAGCTCCATGTTTACCCTTAAACGCACCTCCATTCTGTTCTCACTACTGGCTGTTACCAGGTTACATCCCACCAGCAGCTAAAGGGTATGCAGTTCTCTAAAACCCCTTCAGCATTTACTCTTTGTAGACTGTTTTTGCTGATGATCATTCTGACAGCTGAGAGGTGAACGTTTTTGTACACTGGATCTGCATGTCTTTATTAATTCCTGATGTTCAGCCTTGTTCCATTCCCGATTTTGAACAAAAAAGAAAGACAGAAAAAGAAGCAGAAGCCAAATGTGCATAAATTATGCCTCTTGAAACTGTCGGTTTGAAATGTGGACGTCTTTTGAATTTTTTGGTCGATATACAACCCCAGGATTTGTTTTCAGGGCAGGTGTGATTTACAGGCCTTCAATTATTCTGAATATCCACTGACTATTAGCGCAGGGATTAAAGCGGCTGTTGTGTGAAACGCCCACAAGGTGGCAGCAGTTGTCCTTTACCATATCTGGTTACTAGGGCAACAGAGCCTCAATGGAAGTCGTGTTCTAGGTTGTAATTTAGAATGGAATGTGCCAGGAAAAAGCCCTTTATGTCTCACTACTTCTTGTTCGCATTTTTAATTTAATTTTTATTTTTATCACAGCAAGTTTGATTACAATGTTTGGCTTGTTCTAGGTGTGCAAGATGTGGTTCTTTTACACATAAACATATGTCTATTCTTCCTGGGATCCTTTTCCATGTACGTGATGACAGAATGTTGAGTAGTCTTCTCTTGGTATTCCATAGGTGTTTGGTGATTCTATATTTCACCTGTGTTTGTATATGTCTGTTAACCCGAATATCCTCATGTATCCAATCCTCACAAATTTCCATTGGTGAACCATAAGTTTGTTTAATGAGTCTGTGGTTGCCCTTCTCTGTGGAGATATCTTCACTGGTATCAGTTTATAGGTAACACCTATAAGTGATATCATCCGATATGTGTCTTTCTCTTTCTGACGTACGACAAGTTGTGTGATTACGTCTAGACTCATCTACGGTGCTGCAAATGGCATTGTGTCCTTTTTTTCCTTGGCTAATATTCCGTGTGTACATGTACCAGTTCTTCTTTGTCCACTCATCTGTTGATGGACTTTTTGGTTGCTTCCATGTCTTGGCTATTGTAATGCTGCGGCAATGCACATTTGCCTGCCTGTGTCTTTCCAATTCTGTGTCCTTAGGTTATAGGCCCAGGAGTGGGCCTGCTGGATCATATGGTAGCAAAATGTTTACCTTGTAAAGGCACCTCCATTCTCTTCTCATTAGTGGCTCTTACCAGGTTACGTCCCACTTAAAGTTGAGGGGGTATGCACTACTCCACAACAACTTCAGCATTTATTGTTTGTAGTTTTTTTGCTGATGTTTATTCTGACTAGTGTGAGCTGATACCTCTTTGAGGCTGGATTTGCATGCGTCTCATAATCCCTTGAAATTGAGCTTTCTGGCATGTCCTTTTTTTCTTCAAACCGTGAGTACACCTTACCTCTTCAAATTGTTTTTGTGAAGTATGTGTGACATTAAGAAATAGTTTGGCCATTACCTCCCTCAAGACATTTTGAGGGCAGGTTTTATTTACAGCCCTCCAGTACTGGTGCCTATGAAGTGACCCTTAGCACAGGTTATAAAGGTGCTGTTGCAGGTAACGGCCAGAGGGCGGCAGCATTTCTGCTTTTCCCAATCTGGTAACTAGGGAAACAGACTTTCCTGGCAGTGGTGTTCCTCGGTTATGAATTAGAGTGGAATGTGCCCGGATAAACCCCCAAAGCTGATGTCTGCCTACATATGTTTGTTTTCTAAATTGAATTTATATTTTTTTATTGGAGTCATATTCTATTTTGTACGTAGACCACTTCTTCTTTGTGCATTCCTCTGTTGATGGACATTTTCGTAGCTTCCAGGTGTTGGCTATGGTAAATATTGCTAGAGTGCAGGATTGCCAGCCTGTGTCTCTTTTTTTTGTGGTATGTGGGCCTCACACTGCCGTGGCCCCTCCCATTGGAGAGCACAGGCTCCGGACGCGCAGGCCCAGCAGCCATAGCTCACGGGACAAGCCGCTCCACGGCATGTTGGATTTTCCCGCACCGGGGCATGAACCCTTGTCCCCTGCATCGGTGGCGGACTCTCAACCAGTGCGCCACCAGTGAAGCCCAGCCTGTGTCTTTTTGATTCTCATCCTCTCAGGCGATAGGCCCAGCAGTGGGTATGCTTGATTGAATGGTAGCTCAGTATTTACCTTTTCAAGGCACCTCCTCTGTGTTTTCCTTACTGGTTCTTACCATGTCCCACGTTGAACCAAGGATACGCATTTCTCCACAACCCCTTCAGCATTTATTGTTTGCAGAAGTTTTGCTGATGGCCATTCTGACTGGTGTGAGCTGATCGGATTTTTGTAACTTGGATTTGCATGTCTTTAATTATTCCTAATGTTCACTTTTCCACACCTTTTAAAATTTCTGTTAAGGAAAAAATGCAAAACACGGAGAGTGCAATTAACCTCTTGAAATTGTCTTCTTGAAAGGTTGCCCTCAAAATTGAATTTTTGGGTCAATTTTCGACCCCAGGTTTGTTTCTGAGGGTAGGTGTCATTCACAGGATTGTAATGAGTGTGAATATTTAGTGACCATTAGCACTGGGTTTAAAGCTGCTGTTGTGGGAAACGGCCACAAGGCGGCAGCATTTCTCCATTCCCCAATCTGGTTACTAGGGCAGCAGAGCCTTTCTGGAAGTCCTGTTCCTAGGTTGTAAATTAAAATGGAATGTGTCAGGAGAAACCCCCATAAGTTTCTGTTACATTACTTCTTGTTCGTTGTTTTAGTTTTTTTAATCGGGGTAATGATTAGAATATTGTTTGTCCTAGGTGTACACAATCTGGTTCATTTGTGCATAACATATATATATATATATATTCATGTACAGATCCACTTCCCATGTAAATTGTTGCAGAGTGTTCCATAGACCTCCCTTGCTATATGGTCGTTCTTTTTGATATATATATTTAATAGGTATTTGTACACGTATGGTAACCGTAATCTTAATTTTTCCATTCCCCCCCTTTCCTTTTAGATAAGCATAGTTTGTTTTCTAAGTCTGTGAGTGTCTTTCTCTGTGGAAATATGTTCATTTGTGTCCGTTGTTAGATAACGCCTATAAGTGATATCATAGGATATGTCTTTTGCTTTCCGACTTACCTCATGTACTGTGATTATCTCTAGGCTCATCTGTGGTGCCTCAAAGAGCAGTGTTTCATTGTTTCCCATGGCAAATATTCCTTTTTGTACATGGACCACTTCTTTTTCCACTCATCTGGTGATGGGCATTTTGGTTGCTTCCGTGTCTTGGCTATTGTGAAAAGTCCTGCAGTGCAGCTGTTGAAGCCTGTGCCTTCTTGACTCTGGATTTCTCGGGTGAGAGGCTCAGCAGTGGGCCTGCTGAATGGAATGGTGGCTCAATTTTTTCATTTAAACGCAGCTCCTTTCTGTTCTCATTATTGGCTGTTACCACTTTCCATCTCACCTGCAGCTAGAGGGTACACAGTTCTCTGAAACCCCTTCAGCATTTATTGTTTATAGACTTTTAGCTGATGGTGGTTGACACGTGTGAGTTGACACCTTTTTGGAGGTTAGATTTGCATGAGTCATATAATTCCTCATGTTGAGCTTTTATCCATTTTCCTCTTTTTTGAAAATGAGTGAGTCAAACTTACCCCTCCATACTATCTCCTTGAAAATTTGCCAGTTTTGAATTTGTTTGGCCATTCCCTACCTCCGCACAATTATTTAGGGCAGGTGTCCTTTACAGCCCTGAGTCCCTGTGAATGTTAAGTGACCATTAGCTGTGGGTTTAAAGCCACTCTTGTGGGAAACGGCCTCAAGGCGGCAGCATTTCTACATTTCCAACTCTGGGTTTTGGGGCAACAGAGCTTTCCTGGAGATCGTGTTAGTAAGCTGCAAATTAGAGTGGAATGTGCCAGCGCAAACCCCCAAGAGCTTATATCTCCTAAATTGTTGTTTGTTTTTTAAATTTAATTTTTATTAATTATCAGAGCAAATTTGATAAAAATGTAGATTCTCCTAGGTGTACCGTTTCTGGTTCATCCTATCAATGTATCTGTCTATTCCTCTTTGGATCCTTTCCCGTGGATGTCTTTATAGAGTGTTGAGTAGACCTGTCTGCGTATTCCATAGGTATTTCGTGATTCTATATTTCATAGGTATTAGTATATGTCTGTTAACCCCCATATCCTAATTCATACATTCCTTACTCCTTTCCATTTGGTTAAACATAATTTGGTTTTCTGAATCTATGCATGTCCTTCTCTTGCAAATTATTTCATGGGTATCAATTTTTAGGTAACACCTATAAGTGATGTCATAGGATGTCTGTCTTTCGGTTTCTTTCCTACTTCATGTTGGGTGATTATCTGTAGATGCTTCTATGGTGGTGCCAACGGCACTGTTCCATGCTTTTTCATGGCTAATATTCCATTGTGTACATGGACGACTTCTTCTTGGTGCATTTTTCTGTTGATGGACATTTTGGATTCTTCCAGGTCTTGGCTATGGTACATGTTGCTGCAGTGCAGGATTGCCAGCCTGTGTCTTTTTGATTCTGGTCTACTCAGGTGATAGGCCCATGAGTGGGCCCACCAGATCACATGGTAGCTCCATGTTTACCCTTAAACGCACCTCCATTCTGTTCTCACTACTGGCTGTTACCAGGTTACATCCCACCAGCAGCTAAAGGGTATGCAGTTCTCTAAAACCCCTTCAGCATTTACTCTTTGTAGACTGTTTTTGCTGATGATCATTCTGACCGCTGAGAGGTGAACGTTTTTGTACACTGGATCTGCATGTCTTTATTAATTCCTGATGTTCAGCCTTGTTCCATTCCCGATTTTGAACAAAAAAGAAAGACAGAAAAAGAAGCAGAAGCCAAATGTGCATAAATTATGCCTCTTGAAACTGTCGGTTTGAAATGTGGACGTCTTTTGAATTTTTTGGTCGATATACAACCCCAGGATTTGTTTTCAGGGCAGGTGTGATTTACAGGCCTTCAATTATTCTGAATATCCACTGACTATTAGCGCAGGGATTAAAGCGGCTGTTGTGTGAAACGCCCACAAGGTGGCAGCAGTTGTCCTTTACCATATCTGGTTACTAGGGCAACAGAGCCTCAATGGAAGTCGTGTTCTAGGTTGTAATTTAGAATGGAATGTGCCAGGAAAAAGCCCTTTATGTCTCACTACTTCTTGTTCGCATTTTTAATTTAATTTTTATTTTTATCACAGCAAGTTTGATTACAATGTTTGGCTTGTTCTAGGTGTGCAAGATGTGGTTCTTTTACACATAAACATATGTCTATTCTTCCTGGGATCCTTTTCCATGTACGTGATGACAGAATGTTGAGTAGTCTTCTCTTGGTATTCCATAGGTGTTTGGTGATTCTATATTTCACCTGTGTTTGTATATGTCTGTTAACCCGAATATCCTCATGTATCCAATCCTCACAAATTTCCATTGGTGAACCATAAGTTTGTTTAATGAGTCTGTGGTTGCCCTTCTCTGTGGAGATATCTTCACTGGTATCAGTTTATAGGTAACACCTATAAGTGATATCATACGATATGTGTCTTTCTCTTTCTGACGTACGACAAGTTGTGTGATTACGTCTAGACTCATCTACGGTGCTGCAAATGGCATTGTGTCCTTTTTTTCCTTGGCTAATATTCCGTGTGTACATGTACCAGTTCTTCTTTGTCCACTCATCTGTTGATGGACTTTTTGGTTGCTTCCATGTCTTGGCTATTGTAATGCTGCGGCAATGCACATTTGCCTGCCTGTGTCTTTCCAATTCTGTGTCCTTAGGTTATAGGCCCAGGAGTGGGCCTGCTGGATCATATGGTAGCAAAATGTTTACCTTGTAAAGGCACCTCCATTCTCTTCTCATTAGTGGCTCTTACCAGGTTACGTCCCACTTAAAGTTGAGGGGGTATGCACTACTCCACAACAACTTCAGCATTTATTGTTTGTAGTTTTTTTGCTGATGTTTATTCTGACTAGTGTGAGCTGATACCTCTTTGAGGCTGGATTTGCATGCGTCTCATAATCCCTTGAAATTGAGCTTTCTGGCATGTCCTTTTTTTCTTCAAACCGTGAGTACACCTTACCTCTTCAAATTGTTTTTGTGAAGTATGTGTGACATTAAGAAATAGTTTGGCCATTACCTCCCTCAAGACATTTTGAGGGCAGGTTTTATTTACAGCCCTCCAGTACTGGTGCCTATGAAGTGACCCTTAGCACAGGTTATAAAGGTGCTGTTGCAGGTAACGGCCAGAGGGCGGCAGCATTTCTGCTTTTCCCAATCTGGTAACTAGGGAAACAGACTTTCCTGGCAGTGGTGTTCCTCGGTTATGAATTAGAGTGGAATGTGCCCGGATAAACCCCCAAAGCTGATGTCTGCCTACATATGTTTGTTTTCTAAATTGAATTTATATTTTTTTATTGGAGTCATATTCTATTTTGTACATAGACCACTTCTTCTTTGTGCATTCCTCTGTTGATGGACATTTTCGTAGCTTCCAGGTGTTGGCTATGGTAAATATTGCTAGAGTGCAGGATTGCCAGCCTGTGTCTCTTTTTTTGTGGTATGTGGGCCTCACACTGCCGTGGCCCCTCCCATTGGAGAGCACAGGCTCCGGACGCGCAGGCCCAGCAGCCATAGCTCACGGGACAAACCGCTCCACGGCATGTTGGATTTTCCCGCACCGGGGCATGAACCCGTGTCCCCTGCATCGGTGGCGGACTCTCAACCAGTGCGCCACCAGTGAAGCCCAGCCTGTGTCTTTTTGATTCTCATCCTCTCAGGCGATAGGCCCAGCAGTGGGTATGCTTGATTGAATGGTAGCTCAGTATTTACCTTTTCAAGGCACCTCCTCTGTGTTTTCCTTACTGGTTCTTACCATGTCCCACGTTGAACCAAGGATACGCATTTCTCCACAACCCCTTCAGCATTTATTGTTTGCAGAAGTTTTGCTGATGGCCATTCTGACTGGTGTGAGCTGATCGGATTTTTGTAACTTGGATTTGCATGTCTTTAATTATTCCTAATGTTCACTTTTCCACACCTTTTAAAATTTCTGTTAAGGAAAAAATGCAAAACACGGAGAGTGCAATTAACCTCTTGAAATTGTCTTCTTGAAAGGTTGCCCTCAAAATTGAATTTTTGGGTCAATTTTCGACCCCAGGTTTGTTTCTGAGGGTAGGTGTCATTCACAGGATTGTAATGAGTGTGAATATTTAGTGACCATTAGCACTGGGTTTAAAGCTGCTGTTGTGGGAAACGGCCACAAGGCGGCAGCATTTCTCCATTCCCCAATCTGGTTACTAGGGCAGCAGAGCCTTTCTGGAAGTCCTGTTCCTAGGTTGTAAATTAAAATGGAATGTGTCAGGAGAAACCCCCATAAGTTTCTGTTACATTACTTCTTGTTCGTTGTTTTAGTTTTTTTAATCGGGGTAATGATTAGAATATTGTTTGTCCTAGGTGTACACAATCTGGTTCATTTGTGCATAACATATATATATATATATATATATATATATATATATATATATATATATATATATTCATGTACAGATCCACTTCCCATGTAAATTGTTGCAGAGTGTTCCATAGACCTCCCTTGCTATATGGTCGTTCTTTTTGATATATGTATTTAATAGGTATTTGTACACGTATGGTAACCGTAATCTTAATTTTTCCATTCCCCCCCTTTCCTTTTAGATAAGCATAGTTTGTTTTCTAAGTCTGTGAGTGTCTTTCTCTGTGGAAATATGTTCATTTGTGTCCGTTGTTAGATAACGCCTATAAGTGATATCATAGGATATGTCTTTTGCTTTCCGACTTACCTCATGTTCTGTGATTATCTCTAGGCTCATCTGTGGTGCCTCAAAGAGCAGTGTTTCATTGTTTCCCATGGCAAATATTCCTTTTTGTACATGGACCACTTCTTTTTCCACTCATCTGGTGATGGGCATTTTGGTTGCTTCCATGTCTTGGCTATTGTGAAAAGTCCTGCAGTGCAGCTGTTGAAGCCTGTGCCTTCTTGACTCTGGATTTCTCGGGTGAGAGGCTCAGCAGTGGGCCTGCTGAATGGAATGGTGGCTCAATTTTTTCATTTAAACGCAGCTCCTTTCTGTTCTCATTATTGGCTGTTACCACTTTACATCTCACCTGCAGCTAGAGGGTACACAGTTCTCTGAAACCCCTTCAGCATTTATTGTTTATAGACTTTTAGCTGATGGTGGTTGACACGTGTGAGTTGACACCTTTTTGGAGGTTAGATTTGCATGAGTCATATAATTCCTCATGTTGAGCTTTTATCCATTTTCCTCTTTTTTGAAAATGAGTGAGTCAACTTACCCCTCCATACTATCTCCTTGAAAATTTGCCAGTTTTGAATTTGTTTGGCCATTCCCTACCTCCGCACAATTATTTAGGGCAGGTGTCCTTTACAGCCCTGAGTCCCTGTGAATGTTAAGTGACCATTAGCTGTGGGTTTAAAGCCACTCTTGTGGGAAACGGCCTCAAGGCGGCAGCATTTCTACATTTCCAACTCTGGGTTTTTGGGCAACAGAGCTTTCCTGGAGATCGTGTTAGTAAGCTGCAAATTAGAGTGGAATGTGCCAGCGCAAACCCCCAAGAACTTATATCTCCTAAATTGTTGTTTGTTTTTTAAATTTAATTTTTATTAATTATCAGAGCAAATTTGATAAAAATGTAGATTCTCCTAGGTGTACCGTTTCTGGTTCATCCTATCAATGTATCTGTCTATTCCTCTTTGGATCCTTTCCCGTGGATGTCTTTATAGAGTGTTGAGTAGACCTGTCTGCGTATTCCATAGGTATTTCGTGATTCTATATTTCATAGGTATTAGTATATGTCTGTTAACCCCCATATCCTAATTCATACATTCCTTACTCCTTTCCATTTGGTTAAACATAATTTGGTTTTCTGAATCTATGCATGTCCTTCTCTTGCAAATTATTTCATGGGTATCAATTTTTAGGTAACACCTATAAGTGATGTCATAGGATGTCTGTCTTTCGGTTTCTTTCCTACTTCATGTTGGGTGATTATCTGTAGATGCTTCTATGGTGGTGCCAACGGCACTGTTCCATGCTTTTTCATGGCTAATATTCCATTGTGTACATGGACGACTTCTTCTTGGTGCATTTTTCTGTTGATGGACATTTTGGATTCTTCCAGGTCTTGGCTATGGTACATGTTGCTGCAGTGCAGGATTGCCAGCCTGTGTCTTTTTGATTCTGGTCTACTCAGGTGATAGGCCCATGAGTGGGCCCACCAGATCACATGGTAGCTCCATGTTTACCCTTAAACGCACCTCCATTCTGTTCTCACTACTGGCTGTTACCAGGTTACATCCCACCAGCAGCTAAAGGGTATGCAGTTCTCTAAAACCCCTTCAGCATTTACTCTTTGTAGACTGTTTTTGCTGATGATCATTCTGACAGCTGAGAGGTGAACGTTTTTGTACACTGGATCTGCATGTCTTTATTAATTCCTGATGTTCAGCCTTGTTCCATTCCCGATTTTGAACAAAAAAGAAAGACAGAAAAAGAAGCAGAAGCCAAATGTGCATAAATTATGCCTCTTGAAACTGTCGGTTTGAAATGTGGACGTCTTTTGAATTTTTTGGTCGATATACAACCCCAGGATTTGTTTTCAGGGCAGGTGTGATTTACAGGCCTTCAATTATTCTGAATATCCACTGACTATTAGCGCAGGGATTAAAGCTGCTGTTGTGTGAAACGCCCACAAGGTGGCAGCAGTTGTCCTTTACCATATCTGGTTACTAGGGCAACAGAGCCTCAATGGAAGTCGTGTTCTAGGTTGTAATTTAGAATGGAATGTGCCAGGAAAAAGCCCTTTATGTCTCACTACTTCTTGTTCGCATTTTTAATTTAATTTTTATTTTTATCACAGCAAGTTTGATTACAATGTTTGGCTTGTTCTAGGTGTGCAAGATGTGGTTCTTTTACACATAAACATATGTCTATTCTTCCTGGGATCCTTTTCCATGTACGTGATGACAGAATGTTGAGTAGTCTTCTCTTGGTATTCCATAGGTGTTTGGTGATTCTATATTTCACCTGTGTTTGTATATGTCTGTTAACCCGAATATCCTCATGTATCCAATCCTCACAAATTTCCATTGGTGAACCATAAGTTTGTTTAATGAGTCTGTGGTTGCCCTTCTCTGTGGAGATATCTTCACTGGTATCAGTTTATAGGTAACACCTATAAGTGATATCATCCGATATGTGTCTTTCTCTTTCTGACGTACGACAAGTTGTGTGATTACGTCTAGACTCATCTACGGTGCTGCAAATGGCATTGTGTCCTTTTTTTCCTTGGCTAATATTCCGTGTGTACATGTACCAGTTCTTCTTTGTCCACTCATCTGTTGATGGACTTTTTGGTTGCTTCCATGTCTTGGCTATTGTAATGCTGCGGCAATGCACATTTGCCTGCCTGTGTCTTTCCAATTCTGTGTCCTTAGGTTATAGGCCCAGGAGTGGGCCTGCTGGATCATATGGTAGCAAAATGTTTACCTTGTAAAGGCACCTCCATTCTCTTCTCATTAGTGGCTCTTACCAGGTTGCGTCCCACTTAAAGTTGAGGGGGTATGCACTACTCCACAGCAACTTCAGCATTTATTGTTTGTAGTTTTTTGCTGATGTTTATTCTAACTAGTGTGAGCTGATACCTCTTTGAGGCTGGATTTGCATGCGTCTCATAATCCCTTGAAATTGAGCTTTCTGGCATGTCCTTTTTTTCTTCAAACCGTGAGTACACCTTACCTCTTCAAATTGTTTTTGTGAAGTATGTGTGACATTAAGAAATAGTTTGGCCATTACCTCCCTCAAGACATTTTGAGGGCAGGTTTTATTTACAGCCCTCCAGTACTGGTGCCTATGAAGTGACCCTTAGCACAGGTTATAAAGGTGCTGTTGCAGGTAACGGCCAGAGGGCGGCAGCATTTCTGCTTTTCCCAATCTGGTAACTAGGGAAACAGACTTTCCTGGCAGTGGTGTTCCTCGGTTATAAATTAGAGTGGAATGTGCCCGGATAAACCCCCAAAGCTGATGTCTGCCTACATATGTTTGTTTTCTAAATTGAATTTATATTTTTTTATTGGAGTCATATTCTATTTTGTACATAGACCACTTCTTCTTTGTGCATTCCTCTGTTGATGGACATTTTCGTAGCTTCCAGGTGTTGGCTATGGTAAATATTGCTAGAGTGCAGGATTGCCAGCCTGTGTCTCTTTTTTTTTGTGGTATGTGGGCCTCACACTGCCGTGGCCCCTCCCATTGGAGAGCACAGGCTCCGGATGCGCAGGCCCAGCAGCCATAGCTCACGGGACAAGCCGCTCCACGGCATGTTGGATTTTCCCGCACCGGGGCATGAACCCGTGTCCCCTGCATCGGTGGCGGACTCTCAACCAGTGCGCCACCAGTGAAGCCCAGCCTGTGTCTTTTTGATTCTCATCCTCTCAGGCGATAGGCCCAGCAGTGGGTATGCTTGATTGAATGGTAGCTCAGTATTTACCTTTTCAAGGCACCTCCTCTGTGTTTTCCTTACTGGTTCTTACCATGTCCCACGTTGAACCAAGGATACGCATTTCTCCACAACCCCTTCAGCATTTATTGTTTGCAGAAGTTTTGCTGATGGCCATTCTGACTGGTGTGAGCTGATCGGATTTTTGTAACTTGGATTTGCATGTCTTTAATTATTCCTAATGTTCACTTTTCCACACCTTTTAAAATTTCTGTTAAGGAAAAAATGCAAAACACGGAGAGTGCAATTAACCTCTTGAAATTGTCTTCTTGAAAGGTTGCCCTCAAAATTGAATTTTGGGGTCAATTTTCGACCCCAGGTTTGTTTCTGAGGGTAGGTGTCATTCACAGGATTGTAATGAGTGTGAATATTTAGTGACCATTAGCACTGGGTTTAAAGCTGCTGTTGTGGGAAACGGCCACAAGGCGGCAGCATTTCTCCATTCCCCAATCTGGTTACTAGGGCAGCAGAGCCTTTCTGGAAGTCCTGTTCCTAGGTTGTAAATTAAAATGGAATGTGTCAGGAGAAACCCCCATAAGTTTCTGTTACATTACTTCTTGTTCATTGTTTTAGTTTTTTTAATCGGGGTAATGATTAGAATATTGTTTGTCCTAGGTGTACACAATCTGGTTCATTTGTGCATAAGATATATATATATATATATATATATATATATATATATATATATATATATTCCTGTACAGATCCACTTCCCATGTAAATTGTTGCAGAGTGTTCCATAGACCTCCCTTGCTATATGGTCGTTCTTTTTGATATATGTATTTAATAGGTATTTGTACACGTATGGTAACCGTAATCTTAATTTTTCCATTCCCCCCCTTTCCTTTTAGATAAGCATAGTTTGTTTTCTAAGTCTGTGAGTGTCTTTCTCTGTGGAAATATGTTCATTTGTGTCCGTTGTTAGATAACGCCTATAAGTGATATCATAGGATATGTCTTTTGCTTTCCGACTTACCTCATGTTCTGTGATTATCTCTAGGCTCATCTGTGGTGCCTCAAAGAGCAGTGTTTCATTGTTTCCCATGGCAAATATTCCTTTTTGTACATGGACCACTTCTTTTTCCACTCATCTGGTGATGGGCATTTTGGTTGCTTCCGTGTCTTGGCTATTGTGAAAAGTCCTGCAGTGCAGCTGTTGAAGCCTGTGCCTTCTTGACTCTGGATTTCTCGGGTGAGAGGCTCAGCAGTGGGCCTGCTGAATGGAATGGTGGCTCAATTTTTTCATTTAAACGCAGCTCCTTTCTGTTCTCATTATTGGCTGTTACCACTTTACATCTCACCTGCAGCTAGAGGGTACACAGTTCTCTGAAACCCCTTCAGCATTTATTGTTTATAGACTTTTAGCTGATGGTGGTTGACACGTGTGAGTTGACACCTTTTTGGAGGTTAGATTTGCATGAGTCATATAATTCCTCATGTTGAGCTTTTATCCATTTTCCTCTTTTTTGAAAATGAGTGAGTCAAACTTACCCCTCCATACTATCTCCTTGAAAATTTGCCAGTTTTGAATTTGTTTGGCCATTCCCTACCTCCGCACAATTATTTAGGGCAGGTGTCCTTTACAGCCCTGAGTCCCTGTGAATGTTAAGTGACCATTAGCTGTGGGTTTAAAGCCACTCTTGTGGGAAACGGCCTCAAGGCGGCAGCATTTCTACATTTCCAACTCTGGGTTTTTGGGCAACAGAGCTTTCCTGGAGATCGTGTTAGTAAGCTGCAAATTAGAGTGGAATGTGCCAGCGCAAACCCCCAAGAGCTTATATCTCCTAAATTGTTGTTTGTTTTTTAAATTTAATTTTTATTAATTATCAGAGCAAATTTGATAAAAATGTAGATTCTCCTAGGTGTACCGTTTCTGGTTCATCCTATCAATGTATCTGTCTATTCCTCTTTGGATCCTTTCCCGTGGATGTCTTTATAGAGTGTTGAGTAGACCTGTCTGCGTATTCCATAGGTATTTCGTGATTCTATATTTCATAGGTATTAGTATATGTCTGTTAACCCCCATATCCTAATTCATACATTCCTTACTCCTTTCCATTTGGTTAAACATAATTTGGTTTTCTGAATCTATGCATGTCCTTCTCTTGGAAATTATTTCATGGGTATCAATTTTTAGGTAACACCTATAAGTGATGTCATAGGATGTCTGTCTTTCGGTTTCTTTCCTACTTCATGTTGGGTGATTATCTGTAGATGCTTCTATGGTGGTGCCAACGGCACTGTTCCATGCTTTTTCATGGCTAATATTCCATTGTGTACATGGACGACTTCTTCTTGGTGCATTTTTCTGTTGATGGACATTTTGGATTCTTCCAGGTCTTGACTATGGTACATGTTGCTGCAGTGCAGGATTGCCAGCCTGTGTCTTTTTGATTCTGGTCTACTCAGGTGATAGGCCCATGAGTGGGCCCACCAGATCACATGGTAGCTCCATGTTTACCCTTAAACGCACCTCCATTCTGTTCTCACTACTGGCTGTTACCAGGTTACATCCCACCAGCAGCTAAAGGGTATGCAGTTCTCTAAAACCCCTTCAGCATTTACTCTTTGTAGACTGTTTTTGCTGATGATCATTCTGACGGCTGAGAGGTGAACGTTTTTGTACACTGGATCTGCATGTCTTTATTAATTCCTGATGTTCAGCCTTGTTCCATTCCCGATTTTGAACAAAAAAGAAAGACAGAAAAAGAAGCAGAAGCCAAATGTGCATAAATTATGCCTCTTGAAACTGTCGGTTTGAAATGTGGACGTCTTTTGAATTTTTTGGTCGATATACAACCCCAGGATTTGTTTTCAGGGCAGGTGTGATTTACAGGCCTTCAATTATTCTGAATATCCACTGACTATTAGCGCAGGGATTAAAGCTGCTGTTGTGTGAAACGCCCACAAGGTGGCAGCAGTTGTCCTTTACCATATCTGGTTACTAGGGCAACAGAGCCTCAATGGAAGTCGTGTTCTAGGTTGTAATTTAGAATGGAATGTGCCAGGAAAAAGCCCTTTATGTCTCACTACTTCTTGTTCGCATTTTTAATTTAATTTTTATTTTTATCACAGCAAGTTTGATTACAATGTTTGGCTTGTTCTAGGTGTGCAAGATGTGGTTCTTTTACACATAAACATATGTCTATTCTTCCTGGGATCCTTTTCCATGTACGTGATGACAGAATGTTGAGTAGTCTTCTCTTGGTATTCCATAGGTGTTTGGTGATTCTATATTTCACCTGTGTTTGTATATGTCTGTTAACCCGAATATCCTCATGTATCCAATCCTCACAAATTTCCATTGGTGAACCATAAGTTTGTTTAATGAGTCTGTGGTTGCCCTTCTCTGTGGAGATATCTTCACTGGTATCAGTTTATAGGTAACACCTATAAGTGATATCATACGATATGTGTCTTTCTCTTTCTGACGTACGACAAGTTGTGTGATTACGTCTAGACTCATCTACGGTGCTGCAAATGGCATTGTGTCCTTTTTTTCCTTGGCTAATATTCCGTGTGTACATGTACCAGTTCTTCTTTGTCCACTCATCTGTTGATGGACTTTTTGGTTGCTTCCATGTCTTGGCTATTGTAATGCTGCGGCAATGCACATTTGCCTGCCTGTGTCTTTCCAATTCTGTGTCCTTAGGTTATAGGCCCAGGAGTGGGCCTGCTGGATCATATGGTAGCAAAATGTTTACCTTGTAAAGGCACCTCCATTCTCTTCTCATTAGTGGCTCTTACCAGGTTGCGTCCCACTTAAAGTTGAGGGGGTATGCACTACTCCACAGCAACTTCAGCATTTATTGTTTGTAGTTTTTTGCTGATGTTTATTCTAACTAGTGTGAGCTGATACCTATTTGAGGCTGGATTTGCATGCGTCTCATAATCCCTTGAAATTGAGCTTTCTGGCATGTCCTTTTTTTCTTCAAACCGTGAGTACACCTTACCTCTTCAAATTGTTTTTGTGAAGTATGTGTGACATTAAGAAATAGTTTGGCCATTACCTCCCTCAAGACATTTTGAGGGCAGGTTTTATTTACAGCCCTCCAGTACTGGTGCCTATGAAGTGACCCTTAGCACAGGTTATAAAGGTGCTGTTGCAGGTAACGGCCAGAGGGCGGCAGCATTTCTGCTTTTCCCAATCTGGTAACTAGGGAAACAGACTTTCCTGGCAGTGGTGTTCCTCGGTTATGAATTAGAGTGGAATGTGCCCGGATAAACCCCCAAAGCTGATGTCTGCCTACATATGTTTGTTTTCTAAATTGAATTTATATTTTTTTATTGGAGTCATATTCTATTTTGTACATAGACCACTTCTTCTTTGTGCATTCCTCTGTTGATGGACATTTTCGTAGCTTCCAGGTGTTGGCTATGGTAAATATTGCTAGAGTGCAGGATTGCCAGCCTGTGTCTCTTTTTTTTGTGGTATGTGGGCCTCACACTGCCGTGGCCCCTCCCATTGGAGAGCACAGGCTCCGGACGCGCAGGCCCAGCAGCCATAGCTCACGGGACAAGCCGCTCCACGGCATGTTGGATTTTCCCGCACCGGGGCATGAACCTGTGTCCCCTGCATCGGTGGCGGACTCTCAACCAGTGCGCCACCAGTGAAGCCCAGCCTGTGTCTTTTTGATTCTCATCCTCTCAGGCGATAGGCCCAGCAGTGGGTATGCTTGATTGAATGGTAGCTCAGTATTTACCTTTTCAAGGCACCTCCTCTGTGTTTTCCTTACTGGTTCTTACCATGTCCCACGTTGAACCAAGGATACGCATTTATCCACAACCCCTTCAGCATTTATTGTTTGCAGAAGTTTTGCTGATGGCCATTCTGACTGGTGTGAGCTGATCGGATTTTTGTAACTTGGATTTGCATGTCTTTAATTATTCCTAATGTTCACTTTTCCACACCTTTTAAAATTTCTGTTAAGGAAAAAATGCAAAACACGGAGAGTGCAATTAACCTCTTGAAATTGTCTTCTTGAAAGGTTGCCCTCAAAATTGAATTTTTGGGTCAATTTTCGACCCCAGGTTTGTTTCTGAGGGTAGGTGTCATTCACAGGATTGTAATGAGTGTGAATATTTAGTGACCATTAGCACTGGGTTTAAAGCTGCTGTTGTGGGAAACGGCCACAAGGCGGCAGCATTTCTCCATTCCCCAATCTGGTTACTAGGGCAGCAGAGCCTTTCTGGAAGTCCTGTTCCTAGGTTGTAAATTAAAATGGAATGTGTCAGGAGAAACCCCCATAAGTTTCTGTTACATTACTTCTTGTTCGTTGTTTTAGTTTTTTTAATCGGGGTAATGATTAGAATATTGTTTGTCCTAGGTGTACACAATCTGGTTCATTTGTGCATAACATATATATATATATATATATATATATATATATATATTCCTGTACAGATCCACTTCCCATGTAAATTATTGCAGAGTGTTCCATAGACCTCCCTTGCTATATGGTCGTTCTTTTTGATATATGTATTTAATAGGTATTTGTACACGTATGGTAACCGTAATCTTAATTTTTCCATTCCCCCCCTTTCCTTTTAGATAAGCATAGTTTGTTTTCTAAGTCTGTGAGTGTCTTTCTCTGTGGAAATATGTTCATTTGTGTCCGTTGTTAGATAACGCCTATAAGTGATATCATAGGATATGTCTTTTGCTTTCCGACTTACCTCATGTTCTGTGATTATCTCTAGGCTCATCTGTGGTGCCTCAAAGAGCAGTGTTTCATTGTTTCCCATGGCAAATATTCCTTTTTGTACATGGACCACTTCTTTTTCCACTCATCTGGTGATGGGCATTTTGGTTGCTTCCGTGTCTTGGCTATTGTGAAAAGTCCTGCAGTGCAGCTGTTGAAGCCTGTGCCTTCTTGACTCTGGATTTCTCGGGTGAGAGGCTCAGCAGTGGGCCTGCTGAATGGAATGGTGGCTCAATTTTTTCATTTAAACGCAGCTCCTTTCTGTTCTCATTATTGGCTGTTACCACTTTACATCTCACCTGCAGCTAGAGGGTACACAGTTCTCTGAAACCCCTTCAGCATTTATTGTTTATAGACTTTTAGCTGATGGTGGTTGACACGTGTGAGTTGACACCTTTTTGGAGGTTAGATTTGCATGAGTCATATAATTCCTCATGTTGAGCTTTTATCCATTTTCCTCTTTTTTGAAAATGAGTGAGTCAAACTTACCCCTCCATACTATCTCCTTGAAAATTTGCCAGTTTTGAATTTGTTTGGCCATTCCCTACCTCCGCACAATTATTTAGGGCAGGTGTCCTTTACAGCCCTGAGTCCCTGTGAATGTTAAGTGACCATTAGCTGTGGGTTTAAAGCCACTCTTGTGGGAAACGGCCTCAAGGCGGCAGCATTTCTACATTTCCAACTCTGGGTTTTTGGGCAACAGAGCTTTCCTGGAGATCGTGTTAGTAAGCTGCAAATTAGAGTGGAATGTGCCAGCGCAAACCCCCAAGAGCTTATATCTCCTAAATTGTTGTTTGTTTTTTAAATTTAATTTTTATTAATTATCAGAGCAAATTTGATAAAAATGTAGATTCTCCTAGGTGTACCTTTTCTGGTTCATCCTATCAATGTATCTGTCTATTCCTCTTTGGATCCTTTCCCGTGGATGTCTTTATAGAGTGTTGAGTAGACCTGTCTGCATATTCCATAGGTATTTCGTGATTCTATATTTCATAGGTATTAGTATATGTCTGTTAACCCCCATATCCTAATTCATACATTCCTTACTCCTTTCCATTTGGTTAAACATAATTTGGTCTTCTGAATCTATGCATGTCCTTCTCTTGGAAATTATTTCATGGGTATCAATTTTTAGGTAACACCTATAAGTGATGTCATAGGATGTCTGTCTTTCGGTTTCTTTCCTACTTCATGTTGGGTGATTATCTGTAGATGCTTCTATGGTGGTGCCAACGGCACTGTTCCATGCTTTTTCATGGCTAATATTCCATTGTGTACATGGACGACTTCTTCTTGGTGCATTTTTCTGTTGATGGACATTTTGGATTCTTCCAGGTCTTGACTATGGTACATGTTGCTGCAGTGCAGGATTGCCAGCCTGTGTCTTTTTGATTCTGGTCTACTCAGGTGATAGGCCCATGAGTGGGCCCACCAGATCACATGGTAGCTCCATGTTTACCCTTAAACGCACCTCCATTCTGTTCTCACTACTGGCTGTTACCAGGTTACATCCCACCAGCAGCTAAAGGGTATGCAGTTCTCTAAAACCCCTTCAGCATTTACTCTTTGTAGACTGTTTTTGCTGATGATCATTCTGACGGCTGAGAGGTGAACGTTTTTGTACACTGGATCTGCATGTCTTTATTAATTCCTGATGTTCAGCCTTGTTCCATTCCCGATTTTGAACAAAAAAGAAAGACAGAAAAAGAAGCAGAAGCCAAATGTGCATAAATTATGCCTCTTGAAACTGTCGGTTTGAAATGTGGACGTCTTTTGAATTTTTTGGTCGATATACAACCCCAGGATTTGTTTTCAGGGCAGGTGTGATTTACAGGCCTTCAATTATTCTGAATATCCACTGACTATTAGCGCAGGGATTAAAGCGGCTGTTGTGTGAAACGCCCACAAGGTGGCAGCAGTTGTCCTTTACCATATCTGGTTACTAGGGCAACAGAGCCTCAATGGAAGTCGTGTTCTAGGTTGTAATTTAGAATGGAATGTGCCAGGAAAAAGCCCTTTATGTCTCACTACTTCTTGTTCGCATTTTTAATTTAATTTTTATTTTTATCAGAGCAAGTTTGATTACAATGTTTGGCTTGTTCTAGGTGTGCAAGATGTGGTTCTTTTACACATAAACATATGTCTATTCTTCCTGGGATCCTTTTCCATGTACGTGATGACAGAATGTTGAGTAGTCTTCTCTTGGTATTCCATAGGTGTTTGGTGATTCTATATTTCACCTGTGTTTGTATATGTCTGTTAACCCGAATATCCTCATGTATCCAATCCTCACAAATTTCCATTGGTGAACCATAAGTTTGTTTAATGAGTCTGTGGTTGCCCTTCTCTGTGGAGATATCTTCACTGGTATCAGTTTATAGGTAACACCTATAAGTGATATCATACGATATGTGTCTTTCGCTTTCTGACGTACGACAAGTTGTGTGGTTACGTCTAGACTCATCTACGGTGCTACAAATGGCATTGTGTCCTTTTTTTCCTTGGCTAATATTCCGTGTGTACATGTACCAGTTCTTCTTTGTCCACTCATCTGTTGATGGACTTTTTGGTTGCTTCCATGTCTTGGCTATTGTAATGCTGTGGCAATGCACATTTGCCTGCCTGTGTCTTTCCAATTCTGTGTCCTTAGGTTATAGGCCCAGGAGTGGGCCTGCTGGATCATATGGTAGCAAAATGTTTACCTTGTAAAGGCACCTCCATTCTCTTCTCATTAGTGGCTCTTACCAGGTTGCGTCCCACTTAAAGTTGAGGGGGTATGCACTACTCCACAGCAACTTCAGCATTTATTGTTTGTAGTTTTTTGCTGATGTCTATTCTGACTAGTGTGAGCTGATACCTCTTTGAGGCTGGATTTGCATGCGTCTCATAATCCCTTGAAATTGAGCTTTCTGGCATGTCCTTTTTTTCTTCAAACCGTGAGTACACCTTACCTCTTCAAATTGTTTTTGTGAAGTATGTGTGACATTAAGAAATAGTTTGGCCATTACCTCCCTCAAGACATTTTGAGGGCAGGTTTTATTTACAGCCCTCCAGTACTGGTGCCTATGAAGTGACCCTTAGCACAGGTTATAAAGGTGCTGTTGCAGGTAACGGCCAGAGGGCGGCAGCATTTCTGCTTTTCCCAATCTGGTAACTAGGGAAACAGACTTTCCTGGCAGTGGTGTTCCTCGGTTATAAATTAGAGTGGAATGTGCCCGGATAAACCCCCAAAGCTGATGTCTGCCTACATATGTTTGTTTTCTAAATTGAATTTATATTTTTTTATTGGAGTCATATTCTATTTTGTACATAGACCACTTCTTCTTTGTGCATTCCTCTGTTGATGGACATTTTCATAGCTTCCAGGTGTTGGCTATGGTAAATATTGCTAGAGTGCAGGATTGCCAGCCTGTGTCTCTTTTTTTTTGTGGTATGTGGGCCTCACACTGCCGTGGCCCCTCCCATTGGAGAGCACAGGCTCCGGACGCGCAGGCCCAGCAGCCATAGCTCACGGGACAAGCCGCTCCACGGCATGTTGGATTTTCCCGCACCAGGGCATGAACCCGTGTCCCCTGCATTGGTGGCGGACTCTCAACCAGTGCGCCACCAGTGAAGCCCAGCCTGTGTCTTTTTGATTCTCATCCTCTCAGGCGATAGGCCCAGCAGTGGGTATGCTTGATTGAATAGTAGCTCAGTATTTACCTTTTCAAGGCACCTCCTCTGTGTTTTCCTTACTGGTTCTTACCATGTCCCACGTTGAACCAAGGATACGCATTTCTCCACAACCCCTTCAGCATTTATTGTTTGCAGAAGTTTTGCTGATGGCCATTCTGACTGGTGTGAGCTGATCGGATTTTTGTAACTTGGATTTGCATGTCTTTAATTATTCCTAATGTTCACTTTTCCACACCTTTTAAAATTTCGGTTAAGGAAAAAATGCAAAACACGGAGAGTGCAATTAACCTCTTGAAATTGTCTTCTTGAAAGGTTGCCCTCAAAATTGAATTTTTGGGTCAATTTTCGACCCCAGGTTTGTTTCTGAGGGTAGGTGTCATTCACAGGATTGTAATGAGTGTGAATATTTAGTGACCATTAGCACTGGGTTTAAAGCTGCTGTTGTGGGAAACGGCCACAAGGCGGCAGCATTTCTCCATTCCCCAATCTGGTTACTAGGGCAGCAGAGCCTTTCTGGAAGTCCTGTTCCTAGGTTGTAAATTAAAATGGAATGTGTCAGGAGAAACCCCCATAAGTTTCTGTTACATTACTTCTTGTTCATTGTTTTAGTTTTTTTTTTAATCGGGGTAATGATTAGAATATTGTTTGTCCTATGTACACAATCTGGTTCATTTGTGCATAACATATATATATATATATATATATATATATATATATATATATATATATATATTCCTGTACAGATCCACTTCCCATGTAAATTGTTGCAGAGTGTTCCATAGACCTCCCTTGCTATATGGTCGTTCTTTTTGATATATGTATTTAATAGGTATTTGTACACGTATGGTAACCGTAATCTTAATTTTTCCATTCCCCCCCTTTCCTTTTAGATAAGCATAGTTTGTTTTCTAAGTCTGTGAGTGTCTTTCTCTGTGGAAATATGTTCATTTGTGTCCGTTGTTAGATAACGCCTATAAGTGATATCATAGGATATGTCTTTTGCTTTCCGACTTACCTCATGTTCTGTGATTATCTCTAGGCTCATCTGTGGTGCCTCAAAGAGCAGTGTTTCATTGTTTCCCATGGCAAATATTCCTTTTTGTACATGGACCACTTCTTTTTCCACTCATCTGGTGATGGGCATTTTGGTTGCTTCCGTGTCTTGGCTATTGTGAAAAGTCCTGCAGTGCAGCTGTTGAAGCCTGTGCCTTCTTGACTCTGGATTTCTCGGGTGAGAGGCTCAGCAGTGGGCCTGCTGAATGGAATGGTGGCTCAATTTTTTCATTTAAACGCAGCTCCTTTCTGTTCTCATTATTGGCTGTTACCACTTTCCATCTCACCTGCAGCTAGAGGGTACACAGTTCTCTGAAACCCCTTCAGCATTTATTGTTTATAGACTTTTAGCTGATGGTGGTTGACACGTGTGAATTGACACCTTTTTGGAGGTTAGATTTGCATGAGTCATATAATTCCTCATGTTGAGCTTTTATCCATTTTCCTCTTTTTTGAAAATGAGTGAGTCAAACTTACCCCTCCATACTATCTCCTTGAAAATTTGCCAGTTTTGAATTTGTTTGGCCATTCCCTACCTCCGCACAATTATTTAGGGCAGGTGTCCTTTACAGCCCTGAGTCCCTGTGAATGTTAAGTGACCATTAGCTGTGGGTTTAAAGCCGCTCTTGTGGGAAACGGCCTCAAGGCGGCAGCATTTCTACATTTCCAACTCTGGGTTTTTGGGCAACAGAGCTTTCCTGGAGATCGTGTTAGTAAGCTGCAAATTAGAGTGGAATGTGCCAGCGCAAACCCCCAAGAGCTTATATCTCCTAAATTGTTGTTTGTTTTTTAAATTTAATTTTTATTAATTATCAGAGCAAATTTGATAAAAATGTAGATTCTCCTAGGTGTACTGTTTCTGGTTCATCCTATCAATGTATCTGTCTATTCCTCTTTGGATCCTTTCCCGTGGATGTCTTTATAGAGTGTTGAGTAGACCTGTCTGCGTATTCCATAGGTATTTCGTGATTCTATATTTCATAGGTATTAGTATATGTCTGTTAACCCCCATATCCTAATTCATACATTCCTTACTCCTTTCCATTTGGTTAAACATAATTTGGTCTTCTGAATCTATGCATGTCCTTCTCTTGGAAATTATTTCATGGGTATCAATTTTTAGGTAACACCTATAAGTGATGTCATAGGATGTCTGTCTTTCGGTTTCTTTCCTACTTCATGTTGGGTGATTATCTGTAGATGCTTCTATGGTGGTGCCAACGGCACTGTTCCATGCTTTTTCATGGCTAATATTCCATTGTGTACATGGACGACTTCTTCTTGGTGCATTTTTCTGTTGATGGACATTTTGGATTCTTCCAGGTCTTGGCTATGGTACATGTTGCTGCAGTGCAGGATTGCCAGCCTGTGTCTTTTTGATTCTGGTCTACTCAGGTGATAGGCCCATGAGTGGGCCTACCAGATCACATGGTAGCTCCATGTTTACCCTTAAACGCACCTCCATTCTGTTCTCACTACTGGATGTTACCAGGTTACATCCCACCAGCAGCTAAAGGGTATGCAGTTCTCTAAAACCCCTTCAGCATTTACTCTTTGTAGACTGTTTTTGCTGATGATCATTCTGACAGCTGAGAGGTGAACGTTTTTGTACACTGGATCTGCATGTCTTTATTAATTCCTGATGTTCAGCCTTGTTCCATTCCCGATTTTGAACAAAAAAGAAAGACAGAAAAAGAAGCAGAAGCCAAATGTGCATAAATTATGCCTCTTGAAACTGTCGGTTTGAAATGTGGACGTCTTTTGAATTTTTTGGTCGATATACAACCCCAGGATTTGTTTTCAGGGCAGGTGTGATTTACAGGCCTTCAATTATTCTGAATATCCACTGACTATTAGCGCAGGGATTAAAGCGGCTGTTGTGTGAAACGCCCACAAGGTGGCAGCAGTTGTCCTTTACCATATCTGGTTACTAGGGCAACAGAGCCTCAATGGAAGTCGTGTTCTAGGTTGTAATTTAGAATGGAATGTGCCAGGAAAAAGCCCTTTATGTCTCACTACTTCTTGTTCGCATTTTTAATTTAATTTTTATTTTTATCACAGCAAGTTTGATTACAATGTTTGGCTTGTTCTAGGTGTGCAAGATGTGGTTCTTTTACACATAAACATATGTCTATTCTTCCTGGGATCCTTTTCCATGTACGTGATGACAGAATGTTGAGTAGTCTTCTCTTGGTATTCCATAGGTGTTTGGTGATTCTATATTTCACCTGTGTTTGTATATGTCTGTTAACCCGAATATCCTCATGTATCCAATCCTCACAAATTTCCATTGGTGAACCATAAGTTTGTTTAATGAGTCTGTGGTTGCCCTTCTCTGTGGAGATATCTTCACTGGTATCAGTTTATAGGTAACACCTATAAGTGATATCATACGATATGTGTCTTTCTCTTTCTGACGTACGACAAGTTGTGTGATTACGTCTAGACTCATCTACGGTGCTGCAAATGGCATTGTGTCCTTTTTTTCCTTGGCTAATATTCCGTGTGTACATGTACCAGTTCTTCTTTGTCCACTCATCTGTTGATGGACTTTTTGGTTGCTTCCATGTCTTGGCTATTGTAATGCTGCGGCAATGCACATTTGCCTGCCTGTGTCTTTCCAATTCTGTGTCCTTAGGTTATAGGCCCAGGAGTGGGCCTGCTGGATCATATGGTAGCAAAATGTTTACCTTGTAAAGGCACCTCCATTCTCTTCTCATTAGTGGCTCTTACCAGGTTACGTCCCACTTAAAGTTGAGGGGGTATGCACTACTCCACAACAACTTCAGCATTTATTGTTTGTAGTTTTTTTGCTGATGTTTATTCTGACTAGTGTGAGCTGATACCTCTTTGAGGCTGGATTTGCATGCGTCTCATAATCCCTTGAAATTGAGCTTTCTGGCATGTCCTTTTTTTCTTCAAACCGTGAGTACACCTTACCTCTTCAAATTGTTTTTGTGAAGTATGTGTGACATTAAGAAATAGTTTGGCCATTACCTCCCTCAAGACATTTTGAGGGCAGGTTTTATTTACAGCCCTCCAGTACTGGTGCCTATGAAGTGACCCTTAGCACAGGTTATAAAGGTGCTGATGCAGGTAACGGCCAGAGGGCGGCAGCATTTCTGCTTTTCCCAATCTGGTAACTAGGGAAACAGACTTTCCTGGCAGTGGTGTTCCTCGGTTATGAATTAGAGTGGAATGTGCCCGGATAAACCCCCAAAGCTGATGTCTGCCTACATATGTTTGTTTTCTAAATTGAATTTATATTTTTTTATTGGAGTCATATTCTATTTTGTACGTAGACCACTTCTTCTTTGTGCATTCCTCTGTTGATGGACATTTTCGTAGCTTCCAGGTGTTGGCTATGGTAAATATTGCTAGAGTGCAGGATTGCCAGCCTGTGTCTCTTTTTTTTGTGGTATGTGGGCCTCACACTGCCGTGGCCCCTCCCATTGGAGAGCACAGGCTCCGGACGCGCAGGCCCAGCAGCCATAGCTCACGGGACAAGCCGCTCCACGGCATGTTGGATTTTCCCGCACCGGGGCATGAACCCGTGTCCCCTGCATCGGTGGCGGACTCTCAACCAGTGCGCCACCAGTGAAGCCCAGCCTGTGTCTTTTTGATTCTCATCCTCTCAGGCGATAGGCCCAGCAGTGGGTATGCTTGATTGAATGGTAGCTCAGTATTTACCTTTTCAAGGCACCTCCTCTGTGTTTTCCTTACTGGTTCTTACCATGTCCCACGTTGAACCAAGGATACGCATTTCTCCACAACCCCTTCAGCATTTATTGTTTGCAGAAGTTTTGCTGATGGCCATTCTGACTGGTGTGAGCTGATCGGATTTTTGTAACTTGGATTTGCATGTCTTTAATTATTCCTAATGTTCACTTTTCCACACCTTTTAAAATTTCTGTTAAGGAAAAAATGCAAAACACGGAGAGTGCAATTAACCTCTTGAAATTGTCTTCTTGAAAGGTTGCCCTCAAAATTGAATTTTTGGGTCAATTTTCGACCCCAGGTTTGTTTCTGAGGGTAGGTGTCATTCACAGGATTGTAATGAGTGTGAATATTTAGTGACCATTAGCACTGGGTTTAAAGCTGCTGTTGTGGGAAACGGCCACAAGGCGGCAGCATTTCTCCATTCCCCAATCTGGTTACTAGGGCAGCAGAGCCTTTCTGGAAGTCCTGTTCCTAGGTTGTAAATTAAAATGGAATGTGTCAGGAGAAACCCCCATAAGTTTCTGTTACATTACTTCTTGTTCGTTGTTTTAGTTTTTTTAATCGGGGTAATGATTAGAATATTGTTTGTCCTAGGTGTACACAATCTGGTTCATTTGTGCATAACATATATATATATATTCATGTACAGATCCACTTCCCATGTAAATTGTTGCAGAGTGTTCCATAGACCTCCCTTGCTATATGGTCGTTCTTTTTGATATATGTATTTAATAGGTATTTGTACACGTATGGTAACCGTAATCTTAATTTTTCCATTCCCCCCCTTTCCTTTTAGATAAGCATAGTTTGTTTTCTAAGTCTGTGAGTGTCTTTCTCTGTGGAAATATGTTCATTTGTGTCCGTTGTTAGATAACGCCTATAAGTGATATCATAGGATATGTCTTTTGCTTTCCGACTTACCTCATGTTCTGTGATTATCTCTAGGCTCATCTGTGGTGCCTCAAAGAGCAGTGTTTCATTGTTTCCCATGGCAAATATTCCTTTTTGTACATGGACCACTTCTTTTTCCACTCATCTGGTGATGGGCATTTTGGTTGCTTCCGTGTCTTGGCTATTGTGAAAAGTCCTGCAGTGCAGCTGTTGAAGCCTGTGCCTTCTTGACTCTGGATTTCTCGGGTGAGAGGCTCAGCAGTGGGCCTGCTGAATGGAATGGTGGCTCAATTTTTTCATTTAAACGCAGCTCCTTTCTGTTCTCATTATTGGCTGTTACCACTTTACATCTCACCTGCAGCTAGAGGGTACACAGTTCTCTGAAACCCCTTCAGCATTTATTGTTTATAGACTTTTAGCTGATGGTGGTTGACACGTGTGAGTTGACACCTTTTTGGAGGTTAGATTTGCATGAGTCATATAATTCCTCATGTTGAGCTTTTATCCATTTTCCTCTTTTTTGAAAATGAGTGAGTCAAACTTACCCCTCCATACTATCTCCTTGAAAATTTGCCAGTTTTGAATTTGTTTGGCCATTCCCTACCTCCGCACAATTATTTAGGGCAGGTGTCCTTTACAGCCCTGAGTCCCTGTGAATGTTAAGTGACCATTAGCTGTGGGTTTAAAGCCACTCTTGTGGGAAACGGCCTCAAGGCGGCAGCATTTCTACATTTCCAACTCTGGGTTTTTGGGCAACAGAGCTTTCCTGGAGATCGTGTTAGTAAGCTGCAAATTAGAGTGGAATGTGCCAGCGCAAACCCCCAAGAGCTTATATCTCCTAAATTGTTGTTTGTTTTTTAAATTTAATTTTTATTAATTATCAGAGCAAATTTGATAAAAATGTAGATTCTCCTAGGTGTACCGTTTCTGGTTCATCCTATCAATGTATCTGTCTATTCCTCTTTGGATCCTTTCCCGTGGATGTCTTTATAGAGTGTTGAGTAGACCTGTCTGCGTATTCCATAGGTATTTCGTGATTCTATATTTCATAGGTATTAGTATATGTCTGTTAACCCCCATATCCTAATTCATACATTCCTTACTCCTTTCCATTTGGTTAAACATAATTTGGTCTTCTGAATCTATGCATGTCCTTCTCTTGGAAATTATTTCATGGGTATCAATTTTTAGGTAACACCTATAAGTGATGTCATAGGATGTCTGTCTTTCGGTTTCTTTCCTACTTCATGTTGGGTGATTATCTGTAGATGCTTCTATGGTGGTGCCAACGGCACTGTTCCATGCTTTTTCATGGCTAATATTCCATTGTGTACATGGACGACTTCTTCTTGGTGCATTTTTCTGTTGATGGACATTTTGGATTCTTCCAGGTCTTGGCTATGGTACATGTTGCTGCAGTGCAGGATTGCCAGCCTGTGTCTTTTTGATTCTGGTCTACTCAGGTGATAGGCCCATGAGTGGGCCTACCAGATCACATGGTAGCTCCATGTTTACCCTTAAACGCACCTCCATTCTGTTCTCACTACTGGCTGTTACCAGGTTACATCCCACCAGCAGCTAAAGGGTATGCAGTTCTCTAAAACCCCTTCAGCATTTACTCTTTGTAGACTGTTTTTGCTGATGATCATTCTGACAGCTGAGAGGTGAACGTTTTTGTACACTGGATCTGCATGTCTTTATTAATTCCTGATGTTCAGCCTTGTTCCATTCCCGATTTTGAACAAAAAAGAAAGACAGAAAAAGAAGCAGAAGCCAAATGTGCATAAATTATGCCTCTTGAAACTGTCGGTTTGAAATGTGGACGTCTTTTGAATTTTTTGGTCGATATACAACCCCAGGATTTGTTTTCAGGGCAGGTGTGATTTACAGGCCTTCAATTATTCTGAATATCCACTGACTATTAGCGCAGGGATTAAAGCGGCTGTTGTGTGAAACGCCCACAAGGTGGCAGCAGTTGTCCTTTACCATATCTGGTTACTAGGGCAACAGAGCCTCAATGGAAGTCGTGTTCTAGGTTGTAATTTAGAATGGAATGTGCCAGGAAAAAGCCCTTTATGTCTCACTACTTCTTGTTCGCATTTTTAATTTAATTTTTATTTTTATCACAGCAAGTTTGATTACAATGTTTGGCTTGTTCTAGGTGTGCAAGATGTGGTTCTTTTACACATAAACATATGTCTATTCTTCCTGGGATCCTTTTCCATGTACGTGATGACAGAATGTTGAGTAGTCTTCTCTTGGTATTCCATAGGTGTTTGGTGATTCTATATTTCACCTGTGTTTGTATATGTCTGTTAACCCGAATATCCTCATGTATCCAATCCTCACAAATTTCCATTGGTGAACCATAAGTTTGTTTAATGAGTCTGTGGTTGCCCTTCTCTGTGGAGATATCTTCACTGGTATCAGTTTATAGGTAACACCTATAAGTGATATCATACGATATGTGTCTTTCTCTTTCTGACGTACGACAAGTTGTGTGATTACGTCTAGACTCATCTACGGTGCTGCAAATGGCATTGTGTCCTTTTTTTCCTTGGCTAATATTCCGTGTGTACATGTACCAGTTCTTCTTTGTCCACTCATCTGTTGATGGACTTTTTGGTTGCTTCCATGTCTTGGCTATTGTAATGCTGCGGCAATGCACATTTGCCTGCCTGTGTCTTTCCAATTCTGTGTCCTTAGGTTATAGGCCCAGGAGTGGGCCTGCTGGATCATATGGTAGCAAAATGTTTACCTTGTAAAGGCACCTCCATTCTCTTCTCATTAGTGGCTCTTACCAGGTTACGTCCCACTTAAAGTTGAGGGGGTATGCACTACTCCACAACAACTTCAGCATTTATTGTTTGTAGTTTTTTTGCTGATGTTTATTCTGACTAGTGTGAGCTGATACCTCTTTGAGGCTGGATTTGCATGCGTCTCATAATCCCTTGAAATTGAGCTTTCTGGCATGTCCTTTTTTTCTTCAAACCGTGAGTACACCTTACCTCTTCAAATTGTTTTTGTGAAGTATGTGTGACATTAAGAAATAGTTTGGCCATTACCTCCCTCAAGACATTTTGAGGGCAGGTTTTATTTACAGCCCTCCAGTACTGGTGCCTATGAAGTGACCCTTAGCACAGGTTTTAAAGGTGCTGTTGCAGGTAACGGCCAGAGGGTGGCAGCATTTCTGCTTTTCCCTATCTGGTAACTAGGGAAACAGACTTTCCTGGCAGTGGTGTTCCTCGGTTATAAATTAGAGTGGAATGTGCCCGGATAAACCCCCAAAGCTGATGTCTGCCTACATATGTTTGTTATCTAAATTGAATTTATATTTTTTTATTGGAGTCATATTCTATTTTGTACGTAGACCACTTCTTCTTTGTGCATTCCTCTGTTGATGGACATTTTCGTAGCTTCCAGGTGTTGGCTATGGTAAATATTGCTAGAGTGCAGGATTGCCAGCCTGTGTCTCTTTTTTTTGTGGTATGTGGGCCTCACACTGCCGTGGCCCCTCCCATTGGAGAGCACAGGCTCTGTACGCGCAGGCCCAGCAGCCATAGCTCACGGGACAAGCCGCTCCACGGCATGTTGGATTTTCCCGCACCGGGGCATGAACCCGTGTCCCCTGCATCGGTGGCGGACTCTCAACCAGTGCGCCACCAGTGAAGCCCAGCCTGTGTCTTTTTGATTCTCATCCTCTCAGGCGATAGGCCCAGCAGTGGGTATGCTTGATTGAATGGTAGCTCAGTATTTACCTTTTCAAGGCACCTCCTCTGTGTTTTCCTTACTGGTTCTTACCATGTCCCACGTTGAACCAAGGATACGCATTTCTCCACAACCCCTTCAGCATTTATTGTTTGCAGAAGTTTTGCTGATGGCCATTCTGACTGGTGTGAGCTGATCGGATTTTTGTAACTTGGATTTGCATGTCTTTAATTATTCCTAATGTTCACTTTTCCACACCTTTTAAAATTTCTGTTAAGGAAAAAATGCAAAACACGGAGAGTGCAATTAACCTCTTGAAATTGTCTTCTTGAAAGGTTGCCCTCAAAATTGAATTTTTGGGTCAATTTTCGACCCCAGGTTTGTTTCTGAGGGTAGGTGTCATTCACAGGATTGTAATGAGTGTGAATATTTAGTGACCATTAGCACTGGGTTTAAAGCTGCTGTTGTGGGAAACGGCCACAAGGCGGCAGCATTTCTCCATTCCCCAATCTGGTTACTAGGGCAGCAGAGCCTTTCTGGAAGTCCTGTTCCTAGGTTGTAAATTAAAATGGAATGTGTCAGGAGAAACCCCCATAAGTTTCTGTTACATTACTTCTTGTTCGTTGTTTTAGTTTTTTTAATCGGGGTAATGATTAGAATATTGTTTGTCCTAGGTGTACACAATCTGGTTCATTTGTGCATAACATATATATATATATATATATATATATATATATTCATGTACAGATCCACTTCCCATGTAAATTGTTGCAGAGTGTTCCATAGACCTCCCTTGCTATATGGTCGTTCTTTTTGATATATGTATTTAATAGGTATTTGTACACGTATGGTAACCGTAATCTTAATTTTTCCATTCCCCCCCTTTCCTTTTAGATAAGCATAGTTTGTTTTCTAAGTCTGTGAGTGTCTTTCTCTGTGGAAATATGTTCATTTGTGTCCGTTGTTAGATAACGCCTATAAGTGATATCATAGGATATGTCTTTTGCTTTCCGACTTACCTCATGTTCTGTGATTATCTCTAGGCTCATCTGTGGTGCCTCAAAGAGCAGTGTTTCATTGTTTCCCATGGCAAATATTCCTTTTTGTACATGGACCACTTCTTTTTCCACTCATCTGGTGATGGGCATTTTGGTTGCTTCCTTGTCTTGGCTATTGTGAAAAGTCCTGCAGTGCAGCTGTTGAAGCCTGTGCCTTCTTGACTCTGGATTTCTCGGGTGAGAGGCTCAGCAGTGGGCCTGCTGAATGGAATGGTGGCTCAATTTTTTCATTTAAACGCAGCTCCTTTCTGTTCTCATTATTGGCTGTTACCACTTTCCATCTCACCTGCAGCTAGAGGGTACACAGTTCTCTGAAACCCCTTCAGCATTTATTGTTTATAGACTTTTAGCTGATGGTGGTTGACACGTGTGAGTTGACACCTTTTTGGAGGTTAGATTTGCATGAGTCATATAATTCCTCATGTTGAGCTTTTATCCATTTTCCTCTTTTTTGAAAATGAGTGAGTCAAACTTACCCCTCCATACTATCTCCTTGAAAATTTGCCAGTTTTGAATTTGTTTGGCCATTCCCTACCTCCGCACAATTATTTAGGGCAGGTGTCCTTTACAGCCCTGAGTCCCTGTGAATGTTAAGTGACCATTAGCTGTGGGTTTAAAGCCACTCTTGTGGGAAACGGCCTCAAGGCGGCAGCATTTCTACATTTCCAACTCTGGGTTTTTGGGCAACAGAGCTTTCCTGGAGATCGTGTTAGTAAGCTGCAAATTAGAGTGGAATGTGCCAGCGCAAACCCCCAAGAGCTTATATCTCCTAAATTGTTGTTTGTTTTTTAAATTTAATTTTTATTAATTATCAGAGCAAATTTGATAAAAATGTAGATTCTCCTAGGTGTACCGTTTCTGGTTCATCCTATCAATGTATCTGTCTATTCCTCTTTGGATCCTTTCCCGTGGATGTCTTTATAGAGTGTTGAGTAGACCTGTCTGCGTATTCCATAGGTATTTCGTGATTCTATATTTCATAGGTATTAGTATATGTCTGTTAACCCCCATATCCTAATTCATACATTCCTTACTCCTTTCCATTTGGTTAAACATAATTTGGTTTTGTGAATCTATGCATGTCCTTCTCTTGGAAATTATTTCATGGGTATCAATTTTTAGGTAACACCTATAAGTGATGTCATAGGATGTCTGTCTTTCGGTTTCTTTCCTACTTCATGTTGGGTGATTATCTGTAGATGCTTCTATGGTGGTGCCAACGGCACTGTTCCATGCTTTTTCATGGCTAATATTCCATTGTGTACATGGACGACTTCTTCTTGGTGCATTTTTCTGTTGATGGACATTTTGGATTCTTCCAGGTCTTGGCTATGGTACATGTTGCTGCAGTGCAGGATTGCCAGCCTGTGTCTTTTTGATTCTGGTCTACTCAGGTGATAGGCCCATGAGTGGGCCTACCAGATCACATGGTAGCTCCATGTTTACCCTTAAACGCACCTCCATTCTGTTCTCACTACTGGCTGTTACCAGGTTACATCCCACCAGCAGCTAAAGGGTATGCAGTTCTCTAAAACCCCTTCAGCATTTACTCTTTGTAGACTGTTTTTGCTGATGATCATTCTGACAGCTGAGAGGTGAACGTTTTTGTACACTGGATCTGCATGTCTTTATTAATTCCTGATGTTCAGCCTTGTTCCATTCCCGATTTTGAACAAAAAAGAAAGACAGAAAAAGAAGCAGAAGCCAAATGTGCATAAATTATGCCTCTTGAAACTGTCGGTTTGAAATGTGGACGTCTTTTGAATTTTTTGGTCGATATACAACCCCAGGATTTGTTTTCAGGGCAGGTGTGATTTACAGGCCTTCAATTATTCTGAATATCCACTGACTATTAGCGCAGGGATTAAAGCTGCTGTTGTGTGAAACGCCCACAAGGTGGCAGCAGTTGTCCTTTACCATATCTGGTTACTAGGGCAACAGAGCCTCAATGGAAGTCGTGTTCTAGGTTGTAATTTAGAATGGAATGTGCCAGGAAAAAGCCCTTTATGTCTCACTACTTCTTGTTCGCATTTTTAATTTAATTTTTATTTTTATCACAGCAAGTTTGATTACAATGTTTGGCTTGTTCTAGGTGTGCAAGATGTGGTTCTTTTACACATAAACATATGTCTATTCTTCCTGGGATCCTTTTCCATGTACGTGATGACAGAATGTTGAGTAGTCTTCTCTTGGTATTCCATAGGTGTTTGGTGATTCTATATTTCACCTGTGTTTGTATATGTCTGTTAACCCGAATATCCTCATGTATCCAATCCTCACAAATTTCCATTGGTGAACCATAAGTTTGTTTAATGAGTCTGTGGTTGCCCTTCTCTGTGGAGTTATCTTCACTGGTATCAGTTTATAGGTAACACCTATAAGTGATATCATACGATATGTGTCTTTCTCTTTCTGACGTACGACAAGTTGTGTGATTACGTCTAGACTCATCTACGGTGCTGCAAATGGCATTGTGTCCTTTTTTTCCTTGGCTAATATTCCGTGTGTACATGTACCAGTTCTTCTTTGTCCACTCATCTGTTGATGGACTTTTTGGTTGCTTCCATGTCTTGGCTATTGTAATGCTGCGGCAATGCACATTTGCCTGCCTGTGTCTTTCCAATTCTGTGTCCTTAGGTTATAGGCCCAGGAGTGGGCCTGCTGGATCATATGGTAGCAAAATGTTTACCTTGTAAAGGCACCTCCATTCTCTTCTCATTAGTGGCTCTTACCAGGTTACGTCCCACTTAAAGTTGAGGGGGTATGCACTACTCCACAACAACTTCAGCATTTATTGTTTGTAGTTTTTTTGCTGATGTTTATTCTGACTAGTGTGAGCTGATACCTCTTTGAGGCTGGATTTGCATGCATCTCATAATCCCTTGAAATTGAGCTTTCTGGCATGTCCTTTTTTTCTTCAAACCGTGAGTACACCTTACCTCTTCAAATTGTTTTTGTGAAGTATGTGTGACATTAAGAAATAGTTTGGCCATTACCTCCCTCAAGACATTTTGAGGGCAGGTTTTATTTACAGCCCTCCAGTACTGGTGCCTATGAAGTGACCCTTAGCACAGGTTATAAAGGTGCTGATGCAGGTAACGGCCAGAGGGCGGCAGCATTTCTGCTTTTCCCAATCTGGTAACTAGGGAAACAGACTTTCCTGGCAGTGGTGTTCCTCGGTTATGAATTAGAGTGGAATGTGCCCGGATAAACCCCCAAAGCTGATGTCTGCCTACATATGTTTGTTTTCTAAATTGAATTTATATTTTTTTATAGGAGTCATATTCTATTTTGTACATAGACCACTTCTTCTTTGTGCATTCCTCTGTTGATGGACATTTTCATAGCTTCCAGGTGTTGGCTATGGTAAATATTGCTAGAGTGCAGGATTGCCAGCCTGTGTCTCTTTTTTTTGTGGTATGTGGGCCTCACACTGCCGTGGCCCCTCCCATTGGAGAGCACAGGCTCCGGACGCGCAGGCCCAGCAGCCATAGCTCACGGGACAAGCCGCTCCACGGCATGTTGGATTTTTCCGCACCGGGGCATGAACCCGTGTCCCCTGCATCGGTGGCGGACTCTCAACCAGTGCGCCACCAGTGAAGCCCAGCCTGTGTCTTTTTGATTCTCATCCTCTCAGGCGATAGGCCCAGCAGTGGGTATGCTTGATTGAATGGTAGCTCAGTATTTACCTTTTCAAGGCACCTCCTCTGTGTTTTCCTTACTGGTTCTTACCATGTCCCACGTTGAACCAAGGATATGCATTTCTCCACAACCCCTTCAGCATTTATTGTTTGCAGAAGTTTTGCTGATGGCCATTCTGACTGGTGTGAGCTGATCGGATTTTTGTAACTTGGATTTGCATGTCTTTAATTATTCCTAATGTTCACTTTTCCACACCTTTTAAAATTTCTGTTAAGGAAAAAATGCAAAACACGGAGAGTGCAATTAACCTCTTGAAATTGTCTTCTTGAAAGGTTGCCCTCAAAATTGAATTTTTGGGTCAATTTTCGACCCCAGGTTTGTTTCTGAGGGTAGGTGTCATTCACAGGATTGTAATGAGTGTGAATATTTAGTGACCATTAGCACTGGGTTTAAAGCTGCTGTTGTGGGAAACGGCCACAAGGCGGCAGCATTTCTCCATTCCCCAATCTGGTTACTAGGGCAGCAGAGCCTTTCTGGAAGTCCTGTTCCTAGGTTGTAAATTAAAATGGAATGTGTCAGGAGAAACCCCCATAAGTTTCTGTTACATTACTTCTTGTTCGTTGTTTTAGTTTTTTTAATCGGGGTAATGATTAGAATATTGTTTGTCCTAGGTGTACACAATCTGGTTCATTTGTGCATAACATATATATATATATATATATATATATATATATATATATATATATTTATATATATATATATATATATTCATGTACAGATCCACTTCCCATGTAAATTGTTGCAGAGTGTTCCATAGACCTCCCTTGCTATATGGTCGTTCTTTTTGATATATGTATTTAATAGGTATTTGTACACGTATGGTAACCGTAATCTTAATTTTTCCATTCCCCCCCTTTCCTTTTAGATAAGCATAGTTTGTTTTCTAAGTCTGTGAGTGTCTTTCTCTGTGGAAATATGTTCATTTGTGTCCGTTGTTAGATAACGCCTATAAGTGATATCATAGGATATGTCTTTTGCTTTCCGACTTACCTCATGTTCTGTGATTATCTCTAGGCTCATCTGTGGTGCCTCAAAGAGCAGTGTTTCATTGTTTCCCATGGCAAATATTCCTTTTTGTACATGGACCACTTCTTTTTCCACTCATCTGGTGATGGGCATTTTGGTTGCTTCCATGTCTTGGCTATTGTGAAAAGTCCTGCAGTGCAGCTGTTGAAGCCTGTGCCTTCTTGACTCTGGATTTCTCGGGTGAGAGGCTCAGCAGTGGGCCTGCTGAATGGAATGGTGGCTCAATTTTTTCATTTAAACGCAGCTCCTTTCTGTTCTCATTATTGGCTGTTACCACTTTCCATCTCACCTGCAGCTAGAGGGTACACAGTTCTCTGAAACCCCTTCAGCATTTATTGTTTATAGACTTTTAGCTGATGGTGGTTGACACGTGTGAGTTGACACCTTTTTGGAGGTTAGATTTGCATGAGTCATATAATTCCTCATGTTGAGCTTTTATCCATTTTCCTCTTTTTTGAAAATGAGTGAGTCAACTTACCCCTCCATACTATCTCCTTGAAAATTTGCCAGTTTTGAATTTGTTTGGCCATTCCCTACCTCCGCACAATTATTTAGGGCAGGTGTCCTTTACAGCCCTGAGTCCCTGTGAATGTTAAGTGACCATTAGCTGTGGGTTTAAAGCCACTCTTGTGGGAAACGGCCTCAAGGCGGCAGCATTTCTACATTTCCAACTCTGGGTTTTTGGGCAACAGAGCTTTCCTGGAGATCGTGTTAGTAAGCTGCAAATTAGAGTGGAATGTGCCAGCGCAAACCCCCAAGAGCTTATATCTCCTAAATTGTTGTTTGTTTTTTAAATTTAATTTTTATTAATTATCAGAGCAAATTTGATAAAAATGTAGATTCTCCTAGGTGTACCGTTTCTGGTTCATCCTATCAATGTATCTGTCTATTCCTCTTTGGATCCTTTCCCGTGGATGTCTTTATAGAGTGTTGAGTAGACCTGTCTGCGTATTCCATAGGTATTTCGTGATTCTATATTTCATAGGTATTAGTATATGTCTGTTAACCCCCATATCCTAATTCATACATTCCTTACTCCTTTCCATTTGGTTAAACATAATTTGGTTTTGTGAATCTATGCATGTCCTTCTCTTGGAAATTATTTCATGGGTATCAATTTTTAGGTAACACCTATAAGTGATGTCATAGGATGTCTGTCTTTCGGTTTCTTTCCTACTTCATGTTGGGTGATTATCTGTAGATGCTTCTATGGTGGTGCCAACGGCACTGTTCCATGCTTTTTCATGGCTAATATTCCATTGTGTACATGGACGACTTCTTCTTGGTGCATTTTTCTGTTGATGGACATTTTGGATTCTTCCAGGTCTTGGCTATGGTACATGTTGCTGCAGTGCAGGATTGCCAGCCTGTGTCTTTTTGATTCTGGTCTACTCAGGTGATAGGCCCATGAGTGGGCCTACCAGATCACATGGTAGCTCCATGTTTACCCTTAAACGCACCTCCATTCTGTTCTCACTACTGGCTGTTACCAGGTTACATCCCACCAGCAGCTAAAGGGTATGCAGTTCTCTAAAACCCCTTCAGCATTTACTCTTTGTAGACTGTTTTTGCTGATGATCATTCTGACAGCTGAGAGGTGAACGTTTTTGTACACTGGATCTGCATGTCTTTATTAATTCCTGATGTTCAGCCTTGTTCCATTCCCGATTTTGAACAAAAAAGAAAGACAGAAAAAGAAGCAGAAGCCAAATGTGCATAAATTATGCCTCTTGAAACTGTCGGTTTGAAATGTGGACGTCTTTTGAATTTTTTGGTCGATATACAACCCCAGGATTTGTTTTCAGGGCAGGTGTGATTTACAGGCCTTCAATTATTCTGAATATCCACTGACTATTAGCGCAGGGATTAAAGCGGCTGTTGTGTGAAACGCCCACAAGGTGGCAGCAGTTGTCCTTTACCATATCTGGTTACTAGGGCAACAGAGCCTCAATGGAAGTCGTGTTCTAGGTTGTAATTTAGAATGGAATGTGCCAGGAAAAAGCCCTTTATGTCTCACTACTTCTTGTTCGCATTTTTAATTTAATTTTTATTTTTATCACAGCAAGTTTGATTACAATGTTTGGCTTGTTCTAGGTGTGCAAGATGTGGTTCTTTTACACATAAACATATGTCTATTCTTCCTGGGATCCTTTTCCATGTACGTGATGACAGAATGTTGAGTAGTCTTCTCTTGGTATTCCATAGGTGTTTGGTGATTCTATATTTCACCTGTGTTTGTATATGTCTGTTAACCCGAATATCCTCATGTATCCAATCCTCACAAATTTCCATTGGTGAACCATAAGTTTGTTTAATGAGTCTGTGGTTGCCCTTCTCTGTGGAGATATCTTCACTGGTATCAGTTTATAGGTAACACCTATAAGTGATATCATACGATATGTGTCTTTCTCTTTCTGACGTACGACAAGTTGTGTGATTACCTCTAGACTCATCTACGGTGCTGCAAATGGCATTGTGTCCTTTTTTTCCTTGGCTAATATTCCGTGTGTACATGTACCAGTTCTTCTTTGTCCACTCATCTGTTGATGGACATTTTGGTTGCTTCCATGTCTTGGCTATTGTAATGCTGCGGCAATGCACATTTGCCTGCCTGTGTCTTTCCAATTCTGTGTCCTTAGGTTATAGGCCCAGGAGTGGGCCTGCTGGATCATATGGTAGCAAAATGTTTACCTTGTAAAGGCACCTCCATTCTCTTCTCATTAGTGGCTCTTACCAGGTTGCGTCCCACTTAAAGTTGAGGGGGTATGCACTACTCCACAACAACTTCAGCATTTATTGTTTGTAATTTTTTGCTGATGTCTATTCTGACTAGTGTGAGCTGATACCTCTTTGAGGCTGGATTTGCATGCGTCTCATAATCCCTTGAAATTGAGCTTTCTGGCATGTCCTTTTTTTCTTCAAACCGTGAGTACACCTTACCTCTTCAAATTGTTTTTGTGAAGTATGTGTGACATTAAGAAATAGTTTGGCCATTACCTCCCTCAAGACATTTTGAGGGCAGGTTTTATTTACAGCCCTCCAGTACTGGTGCCTATGAAGTGACCCTTAGCACAGGTTATAAAGGTGCTGTTGCAGGTAACGGCCAGAGGGCGGCAGCATTTCTGCTTTTCCCAATCTGGTAACTAGGGAAACAGACTTTCCTGGCAGTGGTGTTCCTCGGTTATAAATTAGAGTGGAATGTGCCCGGATAAACCCCCAAAGCTGATGTCTGCCTACATATGTTTGTTTTCTAAATTGAATTTATATTTTTTTATTGGAGTCATATTCTATTTTGTACATAGACTACTTCTTCTTTGTGCATTCCTCTGTTGATGGACATTTTCGTAGCTTCCAGGTGTTGGCTATGGTAAATATTGCTAGAGTGCAGGATTGCCAGCCTGTGTCTCTTTTTTTTGTGGTATGTGGGCCTCACACTGCCGTGGCCCCTCCCATTGGAGAGCACAGGCTCCGGACGCGCAGGCCCAGCAGCCATAGCTCACGGGACAAGCCGCTCCACGGCATGTTGGATTTTCCCGCACCGGGGCATGAACCCGTGTCCCCTGCATCGGTGGCGGACTCTCAACCAGTGCGCCACCAGTGAAGCCCAGCCTGTGTCTTTTTGATTCTCATCCTCTCAGGCGATAGGCCCAGCAGTGGGTATGCTTGATTGAATGGTAGCTCAGTATTTACCTTTTCAAGGCACCTCCTCTGTGTTTTCCTTACTGGTTCTTACCATGTCCCACGTTGAACCAAGGATACGCATTTCTCCACAACCCCTTCAGCATTTATTGTTTGCAGAAGTTTTGCTGATGGCCATTCTGACTGGTGTGAGCTGATCGGATTTTTGTAACTTGGATTTGCATGTCTTTAATTATTCCTAATGTTCACTTTTCCACACCTTTTAAAATTTCTGTTAAGGAAAAAATGCAAAACACGGAGAGTGCAATTAACCTCTTGAAATTGTCTTCTTGAAAGGTTGCCCTCAAAATTGAATTTTTGGGTCAATTTTCGACCCCAGGTTTGTTTCTGAGGGTAGGTGTCATTCACAGGATTGTAATGAGTGTGAATATTTAGTGACCATTAGCACTGGGTTTAAAGCTGCTGTTGTGGGAAACGGCCACAAGGCGGCAGCATTTCTCCATTCCCCAATCTGGTTACTAGGGCAGCAGAGCCTTTCTGGAAGTCCTGTTCCTAGGTTGTAAATTAAAATGGAATGTGTCAGGAGAAACCCCCATAAGTTTCTGTTACATTACTTCTTGTTCATTGTTTTAGTTTTTTTAATCGGGGTAATGATTAGAATATTGTTTGTCCTAGGTGTACACAATCTGGTTCATTTGTGCATAACATATATATATATATATATATATATATATATATATATATATATATATATATATTCCTGTACAGATCCACTTCCCATGTAAATTGTTGCAGAGTGTTCCATAGACCTCCCTTGCTATATGGTCGTTCTTTTTGATATATGTATTTAATAGGTATTTGTACACGTATGGTAACCGTAATCTTAATTTTTCCATTCCCCCCCTTTCCTTTTAGATAAGCATAGTTTGTTTTCTAAGTCTGTGAGTGTCTTTCTCTGTGGAAATATGTTCATTTGTGTCCGTTGTTAGATAACGCCTATAAGTGATATCATAGGATATGTCTTTTGCTTTCCGACTTACCTCATGTTCTGTGATTATCTCTAGGCTCATCTGTGGTGCCTCAAAGAGCAGTGTTTCATTGTTTCCCATGGCAAATATTCCTTTTTGTACATGGACCACTTCTTTTTCCACTCATCTGGTGATGGGCATTTTGGTTGCTTCCGTGTCTTGGCTATTGTGAAAAGTCCTGCAGTGCAGCTGTTGAAGCCTGTGCCTTCTTGACTCTGGATTTCTCGGGTGAGAGGCTCAGCAGTGGGCCTGCTGAATGGAATGGTGGCTCAATTTTTTCATTTAAACGCAGCTCCTTTCTGTTCTCATTATTGGCTGTTACCACTTTCCATCTCACCTGCAGCTAGAGGGTACACAGTTCTCTGAAACCCCTTCAGCATTTATTGTTTATAGACTTTTAGCTGATGGTGGTTGACACGTGTGAGTTGACACCTTTTTGGAGGTTAGATTTGCATGAGTCATATAATTCCTCATGTTGAGCTTTTATCCATTTTCCTCTTTTTTGAAAATGAGTGAGTCAAACTTACCCCTCCATACTATCTCCTTGAAAATTTGCCAGTTTTGAATTTGTTTGGCCATTCCCTACCTCCGCACAATTATTTAGGGCAGGTGTCCTTTACAGCCCTGAGTCCCTGTGAATGTTAAGTGACCATTAGCTGTGGGTTTAAAGCCACTCTTGTGGGAAACGGCCTCAAGGCGGCAGCATTTCTACATTTCCAACTCTGGGTTTTTGGGCAACAGAGCTTTCCTGGAGATCGTGTTAGTAAGCTGCAAATTAGAGTGGAATGTGCCAGCGCAAACCCCCAAGAGCTTATATCTCCTAAATTGTTGTTTGTTTTTTAAATTTAATTTTTATTAATTATCAGAGCAAATTTGATAAAAATGTAGATTCTCCTAGGTGTACCGTTTCTGGTTCATCCTATCAATGTATCTGTCTATTCCTCTTTGGATCCTTTCCCGTGGATGTCTTTATAGAGTGTTGAGTAGACCTGTCTGCGTATTCCATAGGTATTTCGTGATTCTATATTTCATAGGTATTAGTATATGTCTGTTAACCCCCATATCCTAATTCATACATTCCTTACTCCTTTCCATTTGGTTAAACATAATTTGGTTTTCTGAATCTATGCATGTCCTTCTCTTGGAAATTATTTCATGGGTATCAATTCTTAGGTAACACCTATAAGTGATGTCATAGGATGTCTGTCTTTCGGTTTCTTTCCTACTTCATGTTGGGTGATTATCTGTAGATGCTTCTATGGTGGTGCCAACGGCACTGTTCCATGCTTTTTCATGGCTAATATTCCATTGTGTACATGGACGACTTCTTCTTGGTGCATTTTTCTGTTGATGGACATTTTGGATTCTTCCAGGTCTTGGCTATGGTACATGTTGCTGCAGTGCAGGATTGCCAGCCTGTGTCTTTTTGATTCTGGTCTACTCAGGTGATAGGCCCATGAGTGGGCCTACCAGATCACATGGTAGCTCCATGTTTACCCTTAAACGCACCTCCATTCTGTTCTCACTACTGGCTGTTACCAGGTTACATCCCACCAGCAGCTAAAGGGTATGCAGTTCTCTAAAACCCCTTCAGCATTTACTCTTTGTAGACTGTTTTTGCTGATGATCATTCTGACGGCTGAGAGGTGAACGTTTTTGTACACTGGATCTGCATGTCTTTATTAATTCCTGATGTTCAGCCTTGTTCCATTCCCGATTTTGAACAAAAAAGAAAGACAGAAAAAGAAGCAGAAGCCAAATGTGCATAAATTATGCCTCTTGAAACTGTCGGTTTGAAATGTGGACGTCTTTTGAATTTTTTGGTCGATATACAACCCCAGGATTTGTTTTCAGGGCAGGTGTGATTTACAGGCCTTCAATTATTCTGAATATCCACTGACTATTAGCGCAGGGATTAAAGCGGCTGTTGTGTGAAACGCCCACAAGGTGGCAGCAGTTGTCCTTTACCATATCTGGTTACTAGGGCAACAGAGCCTCAATGGAAGTCGTGTTCTAGGTTGTAATTTAGAATGGAATGTGCCAGGAAAAAGCCCTTTATGTCTCACTACTTCTTGTTCGCATTTTTAATTTAATTTTTATTTTTATCACAGCAAGTTTGATTACAATGTTTGGCTTGTTCTAGGTGTGCAAGATGTGGTTCTTTTACACATAAACATATGTCTATTCTTCCTGGGATCCTTTTCCATGTACGTGATGACAGAATGTTGAGTAGTCTTCTCTTGGTATTCCATAGGTGTTTGGTGATTCTATATTTCACCTGTGTTTGTATATGTCTGTTAACCCGAATATCCTCATGTATCCAATCCTCACAAATTTCCATTGGTGAACCATAAGTTTGTTTAATGAGTCTGTGGTTGCCCTTCTCTGTGGAGATATCTTCACTGGTATCAGTTTATAGGTAACACCTATAAGTGATATCATCCGATATGTGTCTTTCTCTTTCTGACGTACGACAAGTTGTGTGATTACGTCTAGACTCATCTACGGTGCTGCAAATGGCATTGTGTCCTTTTTTTCCTTGGCTAATATTCCGTGTGTACATGTACCAGTTCTTCTTTGTCCACTCATCTGTTGATGGACTTTTTGGTTGCTTCCATGTCTTGGCTATTGTAATGCTGCGGCAATGCACATTTGCCTGCCTGTGTCTTTCCAATTCTGTGTCCTTAGGTTATAGGCCCAGGAGTGGGCCTGCTGGATCATATGGTAGCAAAATGTTTACCTTGTAAAGGCACCTCCATTCTCTTCTCATTAGTGGCTCTTACCAGGTTGCGTCCCACTTAAAGTTGAGGGGGTATGCACTACTCCACAACAACTTCAGCATTTATTGTTTGTAGTTTTTTTGCTGATGTTTATTCTGACTAGTGTGAGCTGATACCTCTTTGAGGCTGGATTTGCATGCGTCTCATAATCCCTTGAAATTGAGCTTTCTGGCATGTCCTTTTTTTCTTCAAACCGTGAGTACACCTTACCTCTTCAAATTGTTTTTGTGAAGTATGTGTGACATTAAGAAATAGTTTGGCCATTACCTCCCTCAAGACATTTTGAGGGCAGGTTTTATTTACAGCCCTCCAGTACTGGTGCCTATGAAGTGACCCTTAGCACAGGTTATAAAGGTGCTGTTGCAGGTAACGGCCAGAGGGCGGCAGCATTTCTGCTTTTCCCAATCTGGTAACTAGGGAAACAGACTTTCCTGGCAGTGGTGTTCCTCGGTTATGAATTAGAGTGGAATGTGCCCGGATAAACCCCCAAAGCTGATGTCTGCCTACATATGTTTGTTTTCTAAATTGAATTTATATTTTTTTATTGGAGTCATATTCTATTTTGTACGTAGACCACTTCTTCTTTGTGCATTCCTCTGTTGATGGACATTTTCGTAGCTTCCAGGTGTTGGCTATGGTAAATATTGCTAGAGTGCAGGATTGCCAGCCTGTGTCTCTTTTTTTTGTGGTATGTGGGCCTCACACTGCCGTGGCCCCTCCCATTGGAGAGCACAGGCTCCGGACGCGCAGGCCCAGCAGCCATAGCTCACGGGACAAGCCGCTCCACGGCATGTTGGATTTTCCCGCACCGGGGCATGAACCCGTGTCCCCTGCATCGGTGGCGGACTCTCAACCAGTGCGCCACCAGTGAAGCCCAGCCTGTGTCTTTTTGATTCTCATCCTCTCAGGCAATAGGCCCAGCAGTGGGTATGCTTGATTGAATGGTAGCTCAGTATTTACCTTTTCAAGGCACCTCCTCTGTGTTTTCCTTACTGGTTCTTACCATGTCCCACGTTGAACCAAGGATACGCATTTCTCCACAACCCCTTCAGCATTTATTGTTTGCAGAAGTTTTGCTGATGGCCATTCTGACTGGTGTGAGCTGATCGGATTTTTGTAACTTGGATTTGCATGTCTTTAATTATTCCTAATGTTCACTTTTCCACACCTTTTAAAATTTCTGTTAAGGAAAAAATGCAAAACACGGAGAGTGCAATTAACCTCTTGAAATTGTCTTCTTGAAAGGTTGCCCTCAAAATTGAATTTTTGGGTCAATTTTCGACCCCAGGTTTGTTTCTGAGGGTAGGTGTCATTCACAGGATTGTAATGAGTGTGAATATTTAGTGACCATTAGCACTGGGTTTAAAGCTGCTGTTGTGGGAAACGGCCACAAGGCGGCAGCATTTCTCCATTCCCCAATCTGGTTACTAGGGCAGCAGAGCCTTTCTGGAAGTCCTGTTCCTAGGTTGTAAATTAAAATGGAATGTGTCAGGAGAAACCCCCATAAGTTTCTGTTACATTACTTCTTGTTCGTTGTTTTAGTTTTTTTAATCGGGGTAATGATTAGAATATTGTTTGTCCTAGGTGTACACAATCTGGTTCATTTGTGCATAACATATATATATATATATATTCATGTACAGATCCACTTCCCATGTAAATTGTTGCAGAGTGTTCCATAGACCTCCCTTGCTATATGGTCGTTCTTTTTGATATATATATTTAATAGGTATTTGTACACGTATGGTAACCGTAATCTTAATTTTTCCATTCCCCCCCTTTCCTTTTAGATAAGCATAGTTTGTTTTCTAAGTCTGTGAGTGTCTTTCTCTGTGGAAATATGTTCATTTGTGTCCGTTGTTAGATAACGCCTATAAGTGATATCATAGGATATGTCTTTTGCTTTCCGACTTACCTCATGTTCTGTGATTATCTCTAGGCTCATCTGTGGTGCCTCAAAGAGCAGTGTTTCATTGTTTCCCATGGCAAATATTCCTTTTTGTACATGGACCACTTCTTTTTCCACTCATCTGGTGATGGGCATTTTGGTTGCTTCCGTGTCTTGGCTATTGTGAAAAGTCCTGCAGTGCAGCTGTTGAAGCCTGTGCCTTCTTGACTCTGGATTTCTCGGGTGAGAGGCTCAGCAGTGGGCCTGCTGAATGGAATGGTGGCTCAATTTTTTCATTTAAACGCAGCTCCTTTCTGTTCTCATTATTGGCTGTTACCACTTTCCATCTCACCTGCAGCTAGAGGGTACACAGTTCTCTGAAACCCCTTCAGCATTTATTGTTTATAGACTTTTAGCTGATGGTGGTTGACACGTGTGAGTTGACACCTTTTTGGAGGTTAGATTTGCATGAGTCATATAATTCCTCATGTTGAGCTTTTATCCATTTTCCTCTTTTTTGAAAATGAGTGAGTCAAACTTACCCCTCCATACTATCTCCTTGAAAATTTGCCAGTTTTGAATTTGTTTGGCCATTCCCTACCTCCGCACAATTATTTAGGGCAGGTGTCCTTTACAGCCCTGAGTCCCTGTGAATGTTAAGTGACCATTAGCTGTGGGTTTAAAGCCACTCTTGTGGGAAACGGCCTCAAGGCGGCAGCATTTCTACATTTCCAACTCTGGGTTTTGGGGCAACAGAGCTTTCCTGGAGATCGTGTTAGTAAGCTGCAAATTAGAGTGGAATGTGCCAGCGCAAACCCCCAAGAGCTTATATCTCCTAAATTGTTGTTTGTTTTTTAAATTTAATTTTTATTAATTATCAGAGCAAATTTGATAAAAATGTAGATTCTCCTAGGTGTACCGTTTCTGGTTCATCCTATCAATGTATCTGTCTATTCCTCTTTGGATCCTTTCCCGTGGATGTCTTTATAGAGTGTTGAGTAGACCTGTCTGCGTATTCCATAGGTATTTCGTGATTCTATATTTCATAGGTATTAGTATATGTCTGTTAACCCCCATATCCTAATTCATACATTCCTTACTCCTTTCCATTTGGTTAAACATAATTTGGTTTTCTGAATCTATGCATGTCCTTCTCTTGGAAATTATTTCATGGGTATCAATTCTTAGGTAACACCTATAAGTGATGTCATAGGATGTCTGTCTTTCGGTTTCTTTCCTACTTCATGTTGGGTGATTATCTGTAGATGCTTCTATGGTGGTGCCAACGGCACTGTTCCATGCTTTTTCATGGCTAATATTCCATTGTGTACATGGACGACTTCTTCTTGGTGCATTTTTCTGTTGATGGACATTTTGGATTCTTCCAGGTCTTGGCTATGGTACATGTTGCTGCAGTGCAGGATTGCCAGCCTGTGTCTTTTTGATTCTGGTCTACTCAGGTGATAGGCCCATGAGTGGGCCTACCAGATCACATGGTAGCTCCATGTTTACCCTTAAACGCACCTCCATTCTGTTCTCACTACTGGCTGTTACCAGGTTACATCCCACCAGCAGCTAAAGGGTATGCAGTTCTCTAAAACCCCTTCAGCATTTACTCTTTGTAGACTGTTTTTGCTGATGATCATTCTGACAGCTGAGAGGTGAACATTTTTGTACACTGGATCTGCATGTCTTTATTAATTCCTGATGTTCAGCCTTGTTCCATTCCCGATTTTGAACAAAAAAGAAAGACAGAAAAAGAAGCAGAAGCCAAATGTGCATAAATTATGCCTCTTGAAACTGTCGGTTTGAAATGTGGACGTCTTTTGAATTTTTTGGTCGATATACAACCCCAGGATTTGTTTTCAGGGCAGGTGTGATTTACAGGCCTTCAATTATTCTGAATATCCACTGACTATTAGCGCAGGGATTAAAGCGGCTGTTGTGTGAAACGCCCACAAGGTGGCAGCAGTTGTCCTTTACCATATCTGGTTACTAGGGCAACAGAGCCTCAATGGAAGTCGTGTTCTAGGTTGTAATTTAGAATGGAATGTGCCAGGAAAAAGCCCTTTATGTCTCACTACTTCTTGTTCGCATTTTTAATTTAATTTTTATTTTTATCACAGCAAGTTTGATTACAATGTTTGGCTTGTTCTAGGTGTGCAAGATGTGGTTCTTTTACACATAAACATATGTCTATTCTTCCTGGGATCCTTTTCCATGTACGTGATGACAGAATGTTGAGTAGTCTTCTCTTGGTATTCCATAGGTGTTTGGTGATTCTATATTTCACCTGTGTTTGTATATGTCTGTTAACCCGAATATCCTCATGTATCCAATCCTCACAAATTTCCATTGGTGAACCATAAGTTTGTTTAATGAGTCTGTGGTTGCCCTTCTCTGTGGAGATATCTTCACTGGTATCAGTTTATAGGTAACACCTATAAGTGATATCATCCGATATGTGTCTTTCTCTTTCTGACGTACGACAAGTTGTGTGATTACGTCTAGACTCATCTACGGTGCTGCAAATGGCATTGTGTCCTTTTTTTCCTTGGCTAATATTCCGTGTGTACATGTACCAGTTCTTCTTTGTCCACTCATCTGTTGATGGACTTTTTGGTTGCTTCCATGTCTTGGCTATTGTAATGCTGCGGCAATGCACATTTGCCTGCCTGTGTCTTTCCAATTCTGTGTCCTTAGGTTATAGGCCCAGGAGTGGGCCTGCTGGATCATATGGTAGCAAAATGTTTACCTTGTAAAGGCACCTCCATTCTCTTCTCATTAGTGGCTCTTACCAGGTTACGTCCCACTTAAAGTTGAGGGGGTATGCACTACTCCACAACAACTTCAGCATTTATTGTTTGTAGTTTTTTTGCTGATGTTTATTCTGACTAGTGTGAGCTGATACCTCTTTGAGGCTGGATTTGCATGCGTCTCATAATCCCTTGAAATTGAGCTTTCTGGCATGTCCTTTTTTTCTTCAAACCGTGAGTACACCTTACCTCTTCAAATTGTTTTTGTGAAGTATGTGTGACATTAAGAAATAGTTTGGCCATTACCTCCCTCAAGACATTTTGAGGGCAGGTTTTATTTACAGCCCTCCAGTACTGGTGCCTATGAAGTGACCCTTAGCACAGGTTATAAAGGTGCTGTTGCAGGTAACGGCCAGAGGGCGGCAGCATTTCTGCTTTTCCCAATCTGGTAACTAGGGAAACAGACTTTCCTGGCAGTGGTGTTCCTCGGTTATGAATTAGAGTGGAATGTGCCCGGATAAACCCCCAAAGCTGATGTCTGCCTACATATGTTTGTTTTCTAAATTGAATTTATATTTTTTTATTGGAGTCATATTCTATTTTGTACGTAGACCACTTCTTCTTTGTGCATTCCTCTGTTGATGGACATTTTCGTAGCTTCCAGGTGTTGGCTATGGTAAATATTGCTAGAGTGCAGGATTGCCAGCCTGTGTCTCTTTTTTTTGTGGTATGTGGGCCTCACACTGCCGTGGCCCCTCCCATTGGAGAGCACAGGCTCCGGACGCGCAGGCCCAGCAGCCATAGCTCACGGGACAAGCCGCTCCACGGCATGTTGGATTTTCCCGCACCGGGGCATGAACCCGTGTCCCCTGCATCGGTGGCGGACTCTCAACCAGTGCGCCACCAGTGAAGCCCAGCCTGTGTCTTTTTGATTCTCATCCTCTCAGGCGATAGGCCCAGCAGTGGGTATGCTTGATTGAATGGTAGCTCAGTATTTACCTTTTCAAGGCACCTCCTCTGTGTTTTCCTTACTGGTTCTTACCATGTCCCACGTTGAACCAAGGATACGCATTTCTCCACAACCCCTTCAGCATTTATTGTTTGCAGAAGTTTTGCTGATGGCCATTCTGACTGGTGTGAGCTGATCGGATTTTTGTAACTTGGATTTGCATGTCTTTAATTATTCCTAATGTTCACTTTTCCACACCTTTTAAAATTTCTGTTAAGGAAAAAATGCAAAACACGGAGAGTGCAATTAACCTCTTGAAATTGTCTTCTTGAAAGGTTGCCCTCAAAATTGAATTTTTGGGTCAATTTTCGACCCCAGGTTTGTTTCTGAGGGTAGGTGTCATTCACAGGATTGTAATGAGTGTGAATATTTAGTGACCATTAGCACTGGGTTTAAAGCTGCTGTTGTGGGAAACGGCCACAAGGCGGCAGCATTTCTCCATTCCCCAATCTGGTTACTAGGGCAGCAGAGCCTTTCTGGAAGTCCTGTTCCTAGGTTGTAAATTAAAATGGAATGTGTCAGGAGAAACCCCCATAAGTTTCTGTTACATTACTTCTTGTTCGTTGTTTTAGTTTTTTTAATCGGGGTAATGATTAGAATATTGTTTGTCCTAGGTGTACACAATCTGGTTCATTTGTGCATAACATATATATATATATATATATTCATGTACAGATCCACTTCCCATGTAAATTGTTGCAGAGTGTTCCATAGACCTCCCTTGCTATATGGTCGTTCTTTTTGATATATATATTTAATAGGTATTTGTACACGTATGGTAACCGTAATCTTAATTTTTCCATTCCCCCCCTTTCCTTTTAGATAAGCATAGTTTGTTTTCTAAGTCTGTGAGTGTCTTTCTCTGTGGAAATATGTTCATTTGTGTCCGTTGTTAGATAACGCCTATAAGTGATATCATAGGATATGTCTTTTGCTTTCCGACTTACCTCATGTACTGTGATTATCTCTAGGCTCATCTGTGGTGCCTCAAAGAGCAGTGTTTCATTGTTTCCCATGGCAAATATTCCTTTTTGTACATGGACCACTTCTTTTTCCACTCATCTGGTGATGGGCATTTTGGTTGCTTCCGTGTCTTGGCTATTGTGAAAAGTCCTGCAGTGCAGCTGTTGAAGCCTGTGCCTTCTTGACTCTGGATTTCTCGGGTGAGAGGCTCAGCAGTGGGCCTGCTGAATGGAATGGTGGCTCAATTTTTTCATTTAAACGCAGCTCCTTTCTGTTCTCATTATTGGCTGTTACCACTTTACATCTCACCTGCAGCTAGAGGGTACACAGTTCTCTGAAACCCCTTCAGCATTTATTGTTTATAGACTTTTAGCTGATGGTGGTTGACACGTGTGAGTTGACACCGTTTTGGAGGTTAGATTTGCATGAGTCATATAATTCCTCATGTTGAGCTTTTATCCATTTTCCTCTTTTTTGAAAATGAGTGAGTCAAACTTACCCCTCCATACTATCTCCTTGAAAATTTGCCAGTTTTGAATTTGTTTGGCCATTCCCTACCTCCGCACAATTATTTAGGGCAGGTGTCCTTTACAGCCCTGAGTCCCTGTGAATGTTAAGTGACCATTAGCTGTGGGTTTAAAGCCACTCTTGTGGGAAACGGCCTCAAGGCGGCAGCATTTCTACATTTCCAACTCTGGGTTTTGGGGCAACAGAGCTTTCCTGGAGATCGTGTTAGTAAGCTGCAAATTAGAGTGGAATGTGCCAGCGCAAACCCCCAAGAGCTTATATCTCCTAAATTGTTGTTTGTTTTTTAAATTTAATTTTTATTAATTATCAGAGCAAATTTGATAAAAATGTAGATTCTCCTAGGTGTACCGTTTCTGGTTCATCCTATCAATGTATCTGTCTATTCCTCTTTGGATCCTTTCCCGTGGATGTCTTTATAGTGTTGAGTAGACCTGTCTGCGTATTCCATAGGTATTTCGTGATTCTATATTTCATAGGTATTAGTATATGTCTGTTAACCCCCATATCCTAATTCATACATTCCTTACTCCTTTCCATTTGGTTAAACATAATTTGGTTTTCTGAATCTATGCATGTCCTTCTCTTGGAAATTATTTCATGGGTATCAATTCTTAGGTAACACCTATAAGTGATGTCATAGGATGTCTGTCTTTCGGTTTCTTTCCTACTTCATGTTGGGTGATTATCTGTAGATGCTTCTATGGTGGTGCCAACGGCACTGTTCCATGCTTTTTCATGGCTAATATTCCATTGTGTACATGGACGACTTCTTCTTGGTGCATTTTTCTGTTGATGGACATTTTGGATTCTTCCAGGTCTTGGCTATGGTACATGTTGCTGCAGTGCAGGATTGCCAGCCTGTGTCTTTTTGATTCTGGTCTACTCAGGTGATAGGCCCATGAGTGGGCCTACCAGATCACATGGTAGCTCCATGTTTACCCTTAAACGCACCTCCATTCTGTTCTCACTACTGGCTGTTACCAGGTTACATCCCACCAGCAGCTAAAGGGTATGCAGTTCTCTAAAACCCCTTCAGCATTTACTCTTTGTAGACTGTTTTTGCTGATGATCATTCTGACAGCTGAGAGGTGAACGTTTTTGTACACTGGATCTGCATGTCTTTATTAATTCCTGATGTTCAGCCTTGTTCCATTCCCGATTTTGAACAAAAAAGAAAGACAGAAAAAGAAGCAGAAGCCAAATGTGCATAAATTATGCCTCTTGAAACTGTCGGTTTGAAATGTGGACGTCTTTTGAATTTTTTGGTCGATATACAACCCCAGGATTTGTTTTCAGGGCAGGTGTGATTTACAGGCCTTCAATTATTCTGAATATCCACTGACTATTAGCGCAGGGATTAAAGCGGCTGTTGTGTGAAACGCCCACAAGGTGGCAGCAGTTGTCCTTTACCATATCTGGTTACTAGGGCAACAGAGCCTCAATGGAAGTCGTGTTCTAGGTTGTAATTTAGAATGGAATGTGCCAGGAAAAAGCCCTTTATGTCTCACTACTTCTTGTTCGCATTTTTAATTTAATTTTTATTTTTATCACAGCAAGTTTGATTACAATGTTTGGCTTGTTCTAGGTGTGCAAGATGTGGTTCTTTTACACATAAACATATGTCTATTCTTCCTGGGATCCTTTTCCATGTACGTGATGACAGAATGTTGAGTAGTCTTCTCTTGGTATTCCATAGGTGTTTGGTGATTCTATATTTCACCTGTGTTTGTATATGTCTGTTAACCCGAATATCCTCATGTATCCAATCCTCACAAATTTCCATTGGTGAACCATAAGTTTGTTTAATGAGTCTGTGGTTGCCCTTCTCTGTGGAGATATCTTCACTGGTATCAGTTTATAGGTAACACCTATAAGTGATATCATCCGATATGTGTCTTTCTCTTTCTGACGTACGACAAGTTGTGTGATTACGTCTAGACTCATCTACGGTGCTGCAAATGGCATTGTGTCCTTTTTTTCCTTGGCTAATATTCCGTGTGTACATGTACCAGTTCTTCTTTGTCCACTCATCTGTTGATGGACTTTTTGGTTGCTTCCATGTCTTGGCTATTGTAATGCTGCGGCAATGCACATTTGCCTGCCTGTGTCTTTCCAATTCTGTGTCCTTAGGTTATAGGCCCAGGAGTGGGCCTGCTGGATCATATGGTAGCAAAATGTTTACCTTGTAAAGGCACCTCCATTCTCTTCTCATTAGTGGCTCTTACCAGGTTACGTCCCACTTAAAGTTGAGGGGGTATGCACTACTCCACAACAACTTCAGCATTTATTGTTTGTAGTTTTTTTGCTGATGTTTATTCTGACTAGTGTGAGCTGATACCTCTTTGAGGCTGGATTTGCATGCGTCTCATAATCCCTTGAAATTGAGCTTTCTGGCATGTCCTTTTTTTCTTCAAACCGTGAGTACACCTTACCTCTTCAAATTGTTTTTGTGAAGTATGTGTGACATTAAGAAATAGTTTGGCCATTACCTCCCTCAAGACATTTTGAGGGCAGGTTTTATTTACAGCCCTCCAGTACTGGTGCCTATGAAGTGACCCTTAGCACAGGTTATAAAGGTGCTGTTGCAGGTAACGGCCAGAGGGCGGCAGCATTTCTGCTTTTCCCAATCTGGTAACTAGGGAAACAGACTTTCCTGGCAGTGGTGTTCCTCGGTTATGAATTAGAGTGGAATGTGCCCGGATAAACCCCCAAAGCTGATGTCTGCCTACATATGTTTGTTTTCTAAATTGAATTTATATTTTTTTATTGGAGTCATATTCTATTTTGTACGTAGACCACTTCTTCTTTGTGCATTCCTCTGTTGATGGACATTTTCGTAGCTTCCAGGTGTTGGCTATGGTAAATATTGCTAGAGTGCAGGATTGCCAGCCTGTGTCTCTTTTTTTTGTGGTATGTGGGCCTCACACTGCCGTGGCCCCTCCCATTGGAGAGCACAGGCTCCGGACGCGCAGGCCCAGCAGCCATAGCTCACGGGACAAGCCGCTCCACGGCATGTTGGATTTTCCCGCACCGGGGCATGAACCCGTGTCCCCTGCATCGGTGGCGGACTCTCAACCAGTGCGCCACCAGTGAAGCCCAGCCTGTGTCTTTTTGATTCTCATCCTCTCAGGCGATAGGCCCAGCAGTGGGTATGCTTGATTGAATGGTAGCTCAGTATTTACCTTTTCAAGGCACCTCCTCTGTGTTTTCCTTACTGGTTCTTACCATGTCCCACGTTGAACCAAGGATACGCATTTCTCCACAACCCCTTCAGCATTTATTGTTTGCAGAAGTTTTGCTGATGGCCATTCTGACTGGTGTGAGCTGATCGGATTTTTGTAACTTGGATTTGCATGTCTTTAATTATTCCTAATGTTCACTTTTCCACACCTTTTAAAATTTCTGTTAAGGAAAAAATGCAAAACACGGAGAGTGCAATTAACCTCTTGAAATTGTCTTCTTGAAAGGTTGCCCTCAAAATTGAATTTTTGGGTCAATTTTCGACCCCAGGTTTGTTTCTGAGGGTAGGTGTCATTCACAGGATTGTAATGAGTGTGAATATTTAGTGACCATTAGCACTGGGTTTAAAGCTGCTGTTGTGGGAAACGGCCACAAGGCGGCAGCATTTCTCCATTCCCCAATCTGGTTACTAGGGCAGCAGAGCCTTTCTGGAAGTCCTGTTCCTAGGTTGTAAATTAAAATGGAATGTGTCAGGAGAAACCCCCATAAGTTTCTGTTACATTACTTCTTGTTCGTTGTTTTAGTTTTTTTAATCGGGGTAATGATTAGAATATTGTTTGTCCTAGGTGTACACAATCTGGTTCATTTGTGCATAACATATATATATATATATATTCATGTACAGATCCACTTCCCATGTAAATTGTTGCAGAGTGTTCCATAGACCTCCCTTGCTATATGGTCGTTCTTTTTGATATATATATTTAATAGGTATTTGTACACGTATGGTAACCATAATCTTAATTTTTCCATTCCCCCCCTTTCCTTTTAGATAAGCATAGTTTGTTTTCTAAGTCTGTGAGTGTCTTTCTCTGTGGAAATATGTTCATTTGTGTCCGTTGTTAGATAACGCCTATAAGTGATATCATAGGATATGTCTTTTGCTTTCCGACTTACCTCATGTTCTGTGATTATCTCTAGGCTCATCTGTGGTGCCTCAAAGAGCAGTGTTTCATTGTTTCCCATGGCAAATATTCCTTTTTGTACATGGACCACTTCTTTTTCCACTCATCTGGTGATGGGCATTTTGGTTGCTTCCGTGTCTTGGCTATTGTGAAAAGTCCTGCAGTGCAGCTGTTGAAGCCTGTGCCTTCTTGACTCTGGATTTCTCGGGTGAGAGGCTCAGCAGTGGGCCTGCTGAATGGAATGGTGGCTCAATTTTTTCATTTAAACGCAGCTCCTTTCTGTTCTCATTATTGGCTGTTACCACTTTACATCTCACCTGCAGCTAGAGGGTACACAGTTCTCTGAAACCCCTTCAGCATTTATTGTTTATAGACTTTTAGCTGATGGTGGTTGACACGTGTGAGTTGACACCGTTTTGGAGGTTAGATTTGCATGAGTCATATAATTCCTCATGTTGAGCTTTTATCCATTTTCCTCTTTTTTGAAAATGAGTGAGTCAAACTTACCCCTCCATACTATCTCCTTGAAAATTTGCCAGTTTTGAATTTGTTTGGCCATTCCCTACCTCCGCACAATTATTTAGGGCAGGTGTCCTTTACAGCCCTGAGTCCCTGTGAATGTTAAGTGACCATTAGCTGTGGGTTTAAAGCCACTCTTGTGGGAAACGGCCTCAAGGCGGCAGCATTTCTACATTTCCAACTCTGGGTTTTGGGGCAACAGAGCTTTCCTGGAGATCGTGTTAGTAAGCTGCAAATTAGAGTGGAATGTGCCAGCGCAAACCCCCAAGAGCTTATATCTCCTAAATTGTTGTTTGTTTTTTAAATTTAATTTTTATTAATTATCAGAGCAAATTTGATAAAAATGTAGATTCTCCTAGGTGTACCGTTTCTGGTTCATCCTATCAATGTATCTGTCTATTCCTCTTTGGATCCTTTCCCGTGGATGTCTTTATAGTGTTGAGTAGACCTGTCTGCGTATTCCATAGGTATTTCGTGATTCTATATTTCATAGGTATTAGTATATGTCTGTTAACCCCCATATCCTAATTCATACATTCCTTACTCCTTTCCATTTGGTTAAACATAATTTGGTTTTCTGAATCTATGCATGTCCTTCTCTTGGAAATTATTTCATGGGTATCAATTCTTAGGTAACACCTATAAGTGATGTCATAGGATGTCTGTCTTTCGGTTTCTTTCCTACTTCATGTTGGGTGATTATCTGTAGATGCTTCTATGGTGGTGCCAACGGCACTGTTCCATGCTTTTTCATGGCTAATATTCCATTGTGTACATGGACGACTTCTTCTTGGTGCATTTTTCTGTTGATGGACATTTTGGATTCTTCCAGGTCTTGGCTATGGTACATGTTGCTGCAGTGCAGGATTGCCAGCCTGTGTCTTTTTGATTCTGGTCTACTCAGGTGATAGGCCCATGAGTGGGCCTACCAGATCACATGGTAGCTCCATGTTTACCCTTAAACGCACCTCCATTCTGTTCTCACTACTGGCTGTTACCAGGTTACATCCCACCAGCAGCTAAAGGGTATGCAGTTCTCTAAAACCCCTTCAGCATTTACTCTTTGTAGACTGTTTTTGCTGATGATCATTCTGACAGCTGAGAGGTGAACGTTTTTGTACACTGGATCTGCATGTCTTTATTAATTCCTGATGTTCAGCCTTGTTCCATTCCCGATTTTGAACAAAAAAGAAAGACAGAAAAAGAAGCAGAAGCCAAATGTGCATAAATTATGCCTCTTGAAACTGTCGGTTTGAAATGTGGACGTCTTTTGAATTTTTTGGTCGATATACAACCCCAGGATTTGTTTTCAGGGCAGGTGTGATTTACAGGCCTTCAATTATTCTGAATATCCACTGACTATTAGCGCAGGGATTAAAGCGGCTGTTGTGTGAAACGCCCACAAGGTGGCAGCAGTTGTCCTTTACCATATCTGGTTACTAGGGCAACAGAGCCTCAATGGAAGTCGTGTTCTAGGTTGTAATTTAGAATGGAATGTGCCAGGAAAAAGCCCTTTATGTCTCACTACTTCTTGTTCGCATTTTTAATTTAATTTTTATTTTTATCACAGCAAGTTTGATTACAATGTTTGGCTTGTTCTAGGTGTGCAAGATGTGGTTCTTTTACACATAAACATATGTCTATTCTTCCTGGGATCCTTTTCCATGTACGTGATGACAGAATGTTGAGTAGTCTTCTCTTGGTATTCCATAGGTGTTTGGTGATTCTATATTTCACCTGTGTTTGTATATGTCTGTTAACCCGAATATCCTCATGTATCCAATCCTCACAAATTTCCATTGGTGAACCATAAGTTTGTTTAATGAGTCTGTGGTTGCCCTTCTCTGTGGAGATATCTTCACTGGTATCAGTTTATAGGTAACACCTATAAGTGATATCATCCGATATGTGTCTTTCTCTTTCTGACGTACGACAAGTTGTGTGATTACGTCTAGACTCATCTACGGTGCTGCAAATGGCATTGTGTCCTTTTTTTCCTTGGCTAATATTCCGTGTGTACATGTACCAGTTCTTCTTTGTCCACTCATCTGTTGATGGACTTTTTGGTTGCTTCCATGTCTTGGCTATTGTAATGCTGCGGCAATGCACATTTGCCTGCCTGTGTCTTTCCAATTCTGTGTCCTTAGGTTATAGGCCCAGGAGTGGGCCTGCTGGATCATATGGTAGCAAAATGTTTACCTTGTAAAGGCACCTCCATTCTCTTCTCATTAGTGGCTCTTACCAGGTTACGTCCCACTTAAAGTTGAGGGGGTATGCACTACTCCACAACAACTTCAGCATTTATTGTTTGTAGTTTTTTTGCTGATGTTTATTCTGACTAGTGTGAGCTGATACCTCTTTGAGGCTGGATTTGCATGCGTCTCATAATCCCTTGAAATTGAGCTTTCTGGCATGTCCTTTTTTTCTTCAAACCGTGAGTACACCTTACCTCTTCAAATTGTTTTTGTGAAGTATGTGTGACATTAAGAAATAGTTTGGCCATTACCTCCCTCAAGACATTTTGAGGGCAGGTTTTATTTACAGCCCTCCAGTACTGGTGCCTATGAAGTGACCCTTAGCACAGGTTATAAAGGTGCTGTTGCAGGTAACGGCCAGAGGGCGGCAGCATTTCTGCTTTTCCCAATCTGGTAACTAGGGAAACAGACTTTCCTGGCAGTGGTGTTCCTCGGTTATGAATTAGAGTGGAATGTGCCCGGATAAACCCCCAAAGCTGATGTCTGCCTACATATGTTTGTTTTCTAAATTGAATTTATATTTTTTTATTGGAGTCATATTCTATTTTGTACATAGACCACTTCTTCTTTGTGCATTCCTCTGTTGATGGACATTTTCGTAGCTTCCAGGTGTTGGCTATGGTAAATATTGCTAGAGTGCAGGATTGCCAGCCTGTGTCTCTTTTTTTGTGGTATGTGGGCCTCACACTGCCGTGGCCCCTCCCATTGGAGAGCACAGGCTCCGGACGCGCAGGCCCAGCAGCCATAGCTCACGGGACAAACCGCTCCACGGCATGTTGGATTTTCCCGCACCGGGGCATGAACCCGTGTCCCCTGCATCGGTGGCGGACTCTCAACCAGTGCGCCACCAGTGAAGCCCAGCCTGTGTCTTTTTGATTCTCATCCTCTCAGGCGATAGGCCCAGCAGTGGGTATGCTTGATTGAATGGTAGCTCAGTATTTACCTTTTCAAGGCACCTCCTCTGTGTTTTCCTTACTGGTTCTTACCATGTCCCACGTTGAACCAAGGATACGCATTTCTCCACAACCCCTTCAGCATTTATTGTTTGCAGAAGTTTTGCTGATGGCCATTCTGACTGGTGTGAGCTGATCGGATTTTTGTAACTTGGATTTGCATGTCTTTAATTATTCCTAATGTTCACTTTTCCACACCTTTTAAAATTTCTGTTAAGGAAAAAATGCAAAACACGGAGAGTGCAATTAACCTCTTGAAATTGTCTTCTTGAAAGGTTGCCCTCAAAATTGAATTTTTGGGTCAATTTTCGACCCCAGGTTTGTTTCTGAGGGTAGGTGTCATTCACAGGATTGTAATGAGTGTGAATATTTAGTGACCATTAGCACTGGGTTTAAAGCTGCTGTTGTGGGAAACGGCCACAAGGCGGCAGCATTTCTCCATTCCCCAATCTGGTTACTAGGGCAGCAGAGCCTTTCTGGAAGTCCTGTTCCTAGGTTGTAAATTAAAATGGAATGTGTCAGGAGAAACCCCCATAAGTTTCTGTTACATTACTTCTTGTTCGTTGTTTTAGTTTTTTTAATCGGGGTAATGATTAGAATATTGTTTGTCCTAGGTGTACACAATCTGGTTCATTTGTGCATAACATATATATATATATATATATATATATATATATATATATATATATATATATTCATGTACAGATCCACTTCCCATGTAAATTGTTGCAGAGTGTTCCATAGACCTCCCTTGCTATATGGTCGTTCTTTTTGATATATGTATTTAATAGGTATTTGTACACGTATGGTAACCGTAATCTTAATTTTTCCATTCCCCCCCTTTCCTTTTAGATAAGCATAGTTTGTTTTCTAAGTCTGTGAGTGTCTTTCTCTGTGGAAATATGTTCATTTGTGTCCGTTGTTAGATAACGCCTATAAGTGATATCATAGGATATGTCTTTTGCTTTCCGACTTACCTCATGTTCTGTGATTATCTCTAGGCTCATCTGTGGTGCCTCAAAGAGCAGTGTTTCATTGTTTCCCATGGCAAATATTCCTTTTTGTACATGGACCACTTCTTTTTCCACTCATCTGGTGATGGGCATTTTGGTTGCTTCCATGTCTTGGCTATTGTGAAAAGTCCTGCAGTGCAGCTGTTGAAGCCTGTGCCTTCTTGACTCTGGATTTCTCGGGTGAGAGGCTCAGCAGTGGGCCTGCTGAATGGAATGGTGGCTCAATTTTTTCATTTAAACGCAGCTCCTTTCTGTTCTCATTATTGGCTGTTACCACTTTACATCTCACCTGCAGCTAGAGGGTACACAGTTCTCTGAAACCCCTTCAGCATTTATTGTTTATAGACTTTTAGCTGATGGTGGTTGACACGTGTGAGTTGACACCTTTTTGGAGGTTAGATTTGCATGAGTCATATAATTCCTCATGTTGAGCTTTTATCCATTTTCCTCTTTTTTGAAAATGAGTGAGTCAACTTACCCCTCCATACTATCTCCTTGAAAATTTGCCAGTTTTGAATTTGTTTGGCCATTCCCTACCTCCGCACAATTATTTAGGGCAGGTGTCCTTTACAGCCCTGAGTCCCTGTGAATGTTAAGTGACCATTAGCTGTGGGTTTAAAGCCACTCTTGTGGGAAACGGCCTCAAGGCGGCAGCATTTCTACATTTCCAACTCTGGGTTTTTGGGCAACAGAGCTTTCCTGGAGATCGTGTTAGTAAGCTGCAAATTAGAGTGGAATGTGCCAGCGCAAACCCCCAAGAACTTATATCTCCTAAATTGTTGTTTGTTTTTTAAATTTAATTTTTATTAATTATCAGAGCAAATTTGATAAAAATGTAGATTCTCCTAGGTGTACCGTTTCTGGTTCATCCTATCAATGTATCTGTCTATTCCTCTTTGGATCCTTTCCCGTGGATGTCTTTATAGAGTGTTGAGTAGACCTGTCTGCGTATTCCATAGGTATTTCGTGATTCTATATTTCATAGGTATTAGTATATGTCTGTTAACCCCCATATCCTAATTCATACATTCCTTACTCCTTTCCATTTGGTTAAACATAATTTGGTTTTCTGAATCTATGCATGTCCTTCTCTTGCAAATTATTTCATGGGTATCAATTTTTAGGTAACACCTATAAGTGATGTCATAGGATGTCTGTCTTTCGGTTTCTTTCCTACTTCATGTTGGGTGATTATCTGTAGATGCTTCTATGGTGGTGCCAACGGCACTGTTCCATGCTTTTTCATGGCTAATATTCCATTGTGTACATGGACGACTTCTTCTTGGTGCATTTTTCTGTTGATGGACATTTTGGATTCTTCCAGGTCTTGGCTATGGTACATGTTGCTGCAGTGCAGGATTGCCAGCCTGTGTCTTTTTGATTCTGGTCTACTCAGGTGATAGGCCCATGAGTGGGCCCACCAGATCACATGGTAGCTCCATGTTTACCCTTAAACGCACCTCCATTCTGTTCTCACTACTGGCTGTTACCAGGTTACATCCCACCAGCAGCTAAAGGGTATGCAGTTCTCTAAAACCCCTTCAGCATTTACTCTTTGTAGACTGTTTTTGCTGATGATCATTCTGACAGCTGAGAGGTGAACGTTTTTGTACACTGGATCTGCATGTCTTTATTAATTCCTGATGTTCAGCCTTGTTCCATTCCCGATTTTGAACAAAAAAGAAAGACAGAAAAAGAAGCAGAAGCCAAATGTGCATAAATTATGCCTCTTGAAACTGTCGGTTTGAAATGTGGACGTCTTTTGAATTTTTTGGTCGATATACAACCCCAGGATTTGTTTTCAGGGCAGGTGTGATTTACAGGCCTTCAATTATTCTGAATATCCACTGACTATTAGCGCAGGGATTAAAGCTGCTGTTGTGTGAAACGCCCACAAGGTGGCAGCAGTTGTCCTTTACCATATCTGGTTACTAGGGCAACAGAGCCTCAATGGAAGTCGTGTTCTAGGTTGTAATTTAGAATGGAATGTGCCAGGAAAAAGCCCTTTATGTCTCACTACTTCTTGTTCGCATTTTTAATTTAATTTTTATTTTTATCACAGCAAGTTTGATTACAATGTTTGGCTTGTTCTAGGTGTGCAAGATGTGGTTCTTTTACACATAAACATATGTCTATTCTTCCTGGGATCCTTTTCCATGTACGTGATGACAGAATGTTGAGTAGTCTTCTCTTGGTATTCCATAGGTGTTTGGTGATTCTATATTTCACCTGTGTTTGTATATGTCTGTTAACCCGAATATCCTCATGTATCCAATCCTCACAAATTTCCATTGGTGAACCATAAGTTTGTTTAATGAGTCTGTGGTTGCCCTTCTCTGTGGAGATATCTTCACTGGTATCAGTTTATAGGTAACACCTATAAGTGATATCATCCGATATGTGTCTTTCTCTTTCTGACGTACGACAAGTTGTGTGATTACGTCTAGACTCATCTACGGTGCTGCAAATGGCATTGTGTCCTTTTTTTCCTTGGCTAATATTCCGTGTGTACATGTACCAGTTCTTCTTTGTCCACTCATCTGTTGATGGACTTTTTGGTTGCTTCCATGTCTTGGCTATTGTAATGCTGCGGCAATGCACATTTGCCTGCCTGTGTCTTTCCAATTCTGTGTCCTTAGGTTATAGGCCCAGGAGTGGGCCTGCTGGATCATATGGTAGCAAAATGTTTACCTTGTAAAGGCACCTCCATTCTCTTCTCATTAGTGGCTCTTACCAGGTTGCGTCCCACTTAAAGTTGAGGGGGTATGCACTACTCCACAGCAACTTCAGCATTTATTGTTTGTAGTTTTTTGCTGATGTTTATTCTAACTAGTGTGAGCTGATACCTCTTTGAGGCTGGATTTGCATGCGTCTCATAATCCCTTGAAATTGAGCTTTCTGGCATGTCCTTTTTTTCTTCAAACCGTGAGTACACCTTACCTCTTCAAATTGTTTTTGTGAAGTATGTGTGACATTAAGAAATAGTTTGGCCATTACCTCCCTCAAGACATTTTGAGGGCAGGTTTTATTTACAGCCCTCCAGTACTGGTGCCTATGAAGTGACCCTTAGCACAGGTTATAAAGGTGCTGTTGCAGGTAACGGCCAGAGGGCGGCAGCATTTCTGCTTTTCCCAATCTGGTAACTAGGGAAACAGACTTTCCTGGCAGTGGTGTTCCTCGGTTATAAATTAGAGTGGAATGTGCCCGGATAAACCCCCAAAGCTGATGTCTGCCTACATATGTTTGTTTTCTAAATTGAATTTATATTTTTTTATTGGAGTCATATTCTATTTTGTACATAGACCACTTCTTCTTTGTGCATTCCTCTGTTGATGGACATTTTCGTAGCTTCCAGGTGTTGGCTATGGTAAATATTGCTAGAGTGCAGGATTGCCAGCCTGTGTCTCTTTTTTTTTGTGGTATGTGGGCCTCACACTGCCGTGGCCCCTCCCATTGGAGAGCACAGGCTCCGGATGCGCAGGCCCAGCAGCCATAGCTCACGGGACAAGCCGCTCCACGGCATGTTGGATTTTCCCGCACCGGGGCATGAACCCGTGTCCCCTGCATCGGTGGCGGACTCTCAACCAGTGCGCCACCAGTGAAGCCCAGCCTGTGTCTTTTTGATTCTCATCCTCTCAGGCGATAGGCCCAGCAGTGGGTATGCTTGATTGAATGGTAGCTCAGTATTTACCTTTTCAAGGCACCTCCTCTGTGTTTTCCTTACTGGTTCTTACCATGTCCCACGTTGAACCAAGGATACGCATTTCTCCACAACCCCTTCAGCATTTATTGTTTGCAGAAGTTTTGCTGATGGCCATTCTGACTGGTGTGAGCTGATCGGATTTTTGTAACTTGGATTTGCATGTCTTTAATTATTCCTAATGTTCACTTTTCCACACCTTTTAAAATTTCTGTTAAGGAAAAAATGCAAAACACGGAGAGTGCAATTAACCTCTTGAAATTGTCTTCTTGAAAGGTTGCCCTCAAAATTGAATTTTGGGGTCAATTTTCGACCCCAGGTTTGTTTCTGAGGGTAGGTGTCATTCACAGGATTGTAATGAGTGTGAATATTTAGTGACCATTAGCACTGGGTTTAAAGCTGCTGTTGTGGGAAACGGCCACAAGGCGGCAGCATTTCTCCATTCCCCAATCTGGTTACTAGGGCAGCAGAGCCTTTCTGGAAGTCCTGTTCCTAGGTTGTAAATTAAAATGGAATGTGTCAGGAGAAACCCCCATAAGTTTCTGTTACATTACTTCTTGTTCATTGTTTTAGTTTTTTTAATCGGGGTAATGATTAGAATATTGTTTGTCCTAGGTGTACACAATCTGGTTCATTTGTGCATAAGATATATATATATATATATATATATATATATATATATATATATTCCTGTACAGATCCACTTCCCATGTAAATTGTTGCAGAGTGTTCCATAGACCTCCCTTGCTATATGGTCGTTCTTTTTGATATATGTATTTAATAGGTATTTGTACACGTATGGTAACCGTAATCTTAATTTTTCCATTCCCCCCCTTTCCTTTTAGATAAGCATAGTTTGTTTTCTAAGTCTGTGAGTGTCTTTCTCTGTGGAAATATGTTCATTTGTGTCCGTTGTTAGATAACGCCTATAAGTGATATCATAGGATATGTCTTTTGCTTTCCGACTTACCTCATGTTCTGTGATTATCTCTAGGCTCATCTGTGGTGCCTCAAAGAGCAGTGTTTCATTGTTTCCCATGGCAAATATTCCTTTTTGTACATGGACCACTTCTTTTTCCACTCATCTGGTGATGGGCATTTTGGTTGCTTCCGTGTCTTGGCTATTGTGAAAAGTCCTGCAGTGCAGCTGTTGAAGCCTGTGCCTTCTTGACTCTGGATTTCTCGGGTGAGAGGCTCAGCAGTGGGCCTGCTGAATGGAATGGTGGCTCAATTTTTTCATTTAAACGCAGCTCCTTTCTGTTCTCATTATTGGCTGTTACCACTTTACATCTCACCTGCAGCTAGAGGGTACACAGTTCTCTGAAACCCCTTCAGCATTTATTGTTTATAGACTTTTAGCTGATGGTGGTTGACACGTGTGAGTTGACACCTTTTTGGAGGTTAGATTTGCATGAGTCATATAATTCCTCATGTTGAGCTTTTATCCATTTTCCTCTTTTTTGAAAATGAGTGAGTCAAACTTACCCCTCCATACTATCTCCTTGAAAATTTGCCAGTTTTGAATTTGTTTGGCCATTCCCTACCTCCGCACAATTATTTAGGGCAGGTGTCCTTTACAGCCCTGAGTCCCTGTGAATGTTAAGTGACCATTAGCTGTGGGTTTAAAGCCACTCTTGTGGGAAACGGCCTCAAGGCGGCAGCATTTCTACATTTCCAACTCTGGGTTTTTGGGCAACAGAGCTTTCCTGGAGATCGTGTTAGTAAGCTGCAAATTAGAGTGGAATGTGCCAGCGCAAACCCCCAAGAGCTTATATCTCCTAAATTGTTGTTTGTTTTTTAAATTTAATTTTTATTAATTATCAGAGCAAATTTGATAAAAATGTAGATTCTCCTAGGTGTACCGTTTCTGGTTCATCCTATCAATGTATCTGTCTATTCCTCTTTGGATCCTTTCCCGTGGATGTCTTTATAGAGTGTTGAGTAGACCTGTCTGCGTATTCCATAGGTATTTCGTGATTCTATATTTCATAGGTATTAGTATATGTCTGTTAACCCCCATATCCTAATTCATACATTCCTTACTCCTTTCCATTTGGTTAAACATAATTTGGTTTTGTGAATCTATGCATGTCCTTCTCTTGGAAATTATTTCATGGGTATCAATTTTTAGGTAACACCTATAAGTGATGTCATAGGATGTCTGTCTTTCGGTTTCTTTCCTACTTCATGTTGGGTGATTATCTGTAGATGCTTCTATGGTGGTGCCAACGGCACTGTTCCATGCTTTTTCATGGCTAATATTCCATTGTGTACATGGACGACTTCTTCTTGGTGCATTTTTCTGTTGATGGACATTTTGGATTCTTCCAGGTCTTGGCTATGGTACATGTTGCTGCAGTGCAGGATTGCCAGCCTGTGTCTTTTTGATTCTGGTCTACTCAGGTGATAGGCCCATGAGTGGGCCTACCAGATCACATGGTAGCTCCATGTTTACCCTTAAACGCACCTCCATTCTGTTCTCACTACTGGCTGTTACCAGGTTACATCCCACCAGCAGCTAAAGGGTATGCAGTTCTCTAAAACCCCTTCAGCATTTACTCTTTGTAGACTGTTTTTGCTGATGATCATTCTGACGGCTGAGAGGTGAACGTTTTTGTACACTGGATCTGCATGTCTTTATTAATTCCTGATGTTCAGCCTTGTTCCATTCCCGATTTTGAACAAAAAAGAAAGACAGAAAAAGAAGCAGAAGCCAAATGTGCATAAATTATGCCTCTTGAAACTGTCGGTTTGAAATGTGGACGTCTTTTGAATTTTTTGGTCGATATACAACCCCAGGATTTGTTTTCAGGGCAGGTGTGATTTACAGGCCTTCAATTATTCTGAATATCCACTGACTATTAGCGCAGGGATTAAAGCTGCTGTTGTGTGAAACGCCCACAAGGTGGCAGCAGTTGTCCTTTACCATATCTGGTTACTAGGGCAACAGAGCCTCAATGGAAGTCGTGTTCTAGGTTGTAATTTAGAATGGAATGTGCCAGGAAAAAGCCCTTTATGTCTCACTACTTCTTGTTCGCATTTTTAATTTAATTTTTATTTTTATCACAGCAAGTTTGATTACAATGTTTGGCTTGTTCTAGGTGTGCAAGATGTGGTTCTTTTACACATAAACATATGTCTATTCTTCCTGGGATCCTTTTCCATGTACGTGATGACAGAATGTTTAGTAGTCTTCTCTTGGTATTCCATAGGTGTTTGGTGATTCTATATTTCACCTGTGTTTGTATATGTCTGTTAACCCGAATATCCTCATGTATCCAATCCTCACAAATTTCCATTGGTGAACCATAAGTTTGTTTAATGAGTCTGTGGTTGCCCTTCTCTGTGGAGTTATCTTCACTGGTATCAGTTTATAGGTAACACCTATAAGTGATATCATACGATATGTGTCTTTCTCTTTCTGACGTACGACAAGTTGTGTGATTACGTCTAGACTCATCTACGGTGCTGCAAATGGCATTGTGTCCTTTTTTTCCTTGGCTAATATTCCGTGTGTACATGTACCAGTTCTTCTTTGTCCACTCATCTGTTGATGGACTTTTTGGTTGCTTCCATGTCTTGGCTATTGTAATGCTGCGGCAATGCACATTTGCCTGCCTGTGTCTTTCCAATTCTGTGTCCTTAGGTTATAGGCCCAGGAGTGGGCCTGCTGGATCATATGGTAGCAAAATGTTTACCTTGTAAAGGCACCTCCATTCTCTTCTCATTAGTGGCTCTTACCAGGTTACGTCCCACTTAAAGTTGAGGGGGTATGCACTACTCCACAACAACTTCAGCATTTATTGTTTGTAGTTTTTTTGCTGATGTTTATTCTGACTAGTGTGAGCTGATACCTCTTTGAGGCTGGATTTGCATGCATCTCATAATCCCTTGAAATTGAGCTTTCTGGCATGTCCTTTTTTTCTTCAAACCGTGAGTACACCTTACCTCTTCAAATTGTTTTTGTGAAGTATGTGTGACATTAAGAAATAGTTTGGCCATTACCTCCCTCAAGACATTTTGAGGGCAGGTTTTATTTACAGCCCTCCAGTACTGGTGCCTATGAAGTGACCCTTAGCACAGGTTATAAAGGTGCTGATGCAGGTAACGGCCAGAGGGCGGCAGCATTTCTGCTTTTCCCAATCTGGTAACTAGGGAAACAGACTTTCCTGGCAGTGGTGTTCCTCGGTTATGAATTAGAGTGGAATGTGCCCGGATAAACCCCCAAAGCTGATGTCTGCCTACATATGTTTGTTTTCTAAATTGAATTTATATTTTTTTATAGGAGTCATATTCTATTTTGTACATAGACCACTTCTTCTTTGTGCATTCCTCTGTTGATGGACATTTTCATAGCTTCCAGGTGTTGGCTATGGTAAATATTGCTAGAGTGCAGGATTGCCAGCCTGTGTCTCTTTTTTTTGTGGTATGTGGGCCTCACACTGCCGTGGCCCCTCCCATTGGAGAGCACAGGCTCCGGACGCGCAGGCCCAGCAGCCATAGCTCACGGGACAAGCCGCTCCACGGCATGTTGGATTTTTCCGCACCGGGGCATGAACCCGTGTCCCCTGCATCGGTGGCGGACTCTCAACCAGTGCGCCACCAGTGAAGCCCAGCCTGTGTCTTTTTGATTCTCATCCTCTCAGGCGATAGGCCCAGCAGTGGGTATGCTTGATTGAATGGTAGCTCAGTATTTACCTTTTCAAGGCACCTCCTCTGTGTTTTCCTTACTGGTTCTTACCATGTCCCACGTTGAACCAAGGATATGCATTTCTCCACAACCCCTTCAGCATTTATTGTTTGCAGAAGTTTTGCTGATGGCCATTCTGACTGGTGTGAGCTGATCGGATTTTTGTAACTTGGATTTGCATGTCTTTAATTATTCCTAATGTTCACTTTTCCACACCTTTTAAAATTTCTGTTAAGGAAAAAATGCAAAACACGGAGAGTGCAATTAACCTCTTGAAATTGTCTTCTTGAAAGGTTGCCCTCAAAATTGAATTTTTGGGTCAATTTTCGACCCCAGGTTTGTTTCTGAGGGTAGGTGTCATTCACAGGATTGTAATGAGTGTGAATATTTAGTGACCATTAGCACTGGGTTTAAAGCTGCTGTTGTGGGAAACGGCCACAAGGCGGCAGCATTTCTCCATTCCCCAATCTGGTTACTAGGGCAGCAGAGCCTTTCTGGAAGTCCTGTTCCTAGGTTGTAAATTAAAATGGAATGTGTCAGGAGAAACCCCCATAAGTTTCTGTTACATTACTTCTTGTTCGTTGTTTTAGTTTTTTTAATCGGGGTAATGATTAGAATATTGTTTGTCCTAGGTGTACACAATCTGGTTCATTTGTGCATAACATATATATATATATATATATATATATATATATATATATATATATATATATATATATATATATATATATTCATGTACAGATCCACTTCCCATGTAAATTGTTGCAGAGTGTTCCATAGACCTCCCTTGCTATATGGTCGTTCTTTTTGATATATGTATTTAATAGGTATTTGTACACGTATGGTAACCGTAATCTTAATTTTTCCATTCCCCCCCTTTCCTTTTAGATAAGCATAGTTTGTTTTCTAAGTCTGTGAGTGTCTTTCTCTGTGGAAATATGTTCATTTGTGTCCGTTGTTAGATAACGCCTATAAGTGATATCATAGGATATGTCTTTTGCTTTCCGACTTACCTCATGTTCTGTGATTATCTCTAGGCTCATCTGTGGTGCCTCAAAGAGCAGTGTTTCATTGTTTCCCATGGCAAATATTCCTTTTTGTACATGGACCACTTCTTTTTCCACTCATCTGGTGATGGGCATTTTGGTTGCTTCCATGTCTTGGCTATTGTGAAAAGTCCTGCAGTGCAGCTGTTGAAGCCTGTGCCTTCTTGACTCTGGATTTCTCGGGTGAGAGGCTCAGCAGTGGGCCTGCTGAATGGAATGGTGGCTCAATTTTTTCATTTAAACGCAGCTCCTTTCTGTTCTCATTATTGGCTGTTACCACTTTCCATCTCACCTGCAGCTAGAGGGTACACAGTTCTCTGAAACCCCTTCAGCATTTATTGTTTATAGACTTTTAGCTGATGGTGGTTGACACGTGTGAGTTGACACCTTTTTGGAGGTTAGATTTGCATGAGTCATATAATTCCTCATGTTGAGCTTTTATCCATTTTCCTCTTTTTTGAAAATGAGTGAGTCAACTTACCCCTCCATACTATCTCCTTGAAAATTTGCCAGTTTTGAATTTGTTTGGCCATTCCCTACCTCCGCACAATTATTTAGGGCAGGTGTCCTTTACAGCCCTGAGTCCCTGTGAATGTTAAGTGACCATTAGCTGTGGGTTTAAAGCCACTCTTGTGGGAAACGGCCTCAAGGCGGCAGCATTTCTACATTTCCAACTCTGGGTTTTGGGGCAACAGAGCTTTCCTGGAGATCGTGTTAGTAAGCTGCAAATTAGAGTGGAATGTGCCAGCGCAAACCCCCAAGAGCTTATATCTCCTAAATTGTTGTTTGTTTTTTAAATTTAATTTTTATTAATTATCAGAGCAAATTTGATAAAAATGTAGATTCTCCTAGGTGTACCGTTTCTGGTTCATCCTATCAATGTATCTGTCTATTCCTCTTTGGATCCTTTCCCGTGGATGTCTTTATAGAGTGTTGAGTAGACCTGTCTGCGTATTCCATAGGTATTTCGTGATTCTATATTTCATAGGTATTAGTATATGTCTGTTAACCCCCATATCCTAATTCATACATTCCTTACTCCTTTCCATTTGGTTAAACATAATTTGGTTTTGTGAATCTATGCATGTCCTTCTCTTGGAAATTATTTCATGGGTATCAATTTTTAGGTAACACCTATAAGTGATGTCATAGGATGTCTGTCTTTCGGTTTCTTTCCTACTTCATGTTGGGTGATTATCTGTAGATGCTTCTATGGTGGTGCCAACGGCACTGTTCCATGCTTTTTCATGGCTAATATTCCATTGTGTACATGGACGACTTCTTCTTGGTGCATTTTTCTGTTGATGGACATTTTGGATTCTTCCAGGTCTTGGCTATGGTACATGTTGCTGCAGTGCAGGATTGCCAGCCTGTGTCTTTTTGATTCTGGTCTACTCAGGTGATAGGCCCATGAGTGGGCCTACCAGATCACATGGTAGCTCCATGTTTACCCTTAAACGCACCTCCATTCTGTTCTCACTACTGGCTGTTACCAGGTTACATCCCACCAGCAGCTAAAGGGTATGCAGTTCTCTAAAACCCCTTCAGCATTTACTCTTTGTAGACTGTTTTTGCTGATGATCATTCTGACAGCTGAGAGGTGAACGTTTTTGTACACTGGATCTGCATGTCTTTATTAATTCCTGATGTTCAGCCTTGTTCCATTCCCGATTTTGAACAAAAAAGAAAGACAGAAAAAGAAGCAGAAGCCAAATGTGCATAAATTATGCCTCTTGAAACTGTCGGTTTGAAATGTGGACGTCTTTTGAATTTTTTGGTCGATATACAACCCCAGGATTTGTTTTCAGGGCAGGTGTGATTTACAGGCCTTCAATTATTCTGAATATCCACTGACTATTAGCGCAGGGATTAAAGCGGCTGTTGTGTGAAACGCCCACAAGGTGGCAGCAGTTGTCCTTTACCATATCTGGTTACTAGGGCAACAGAGCCTCAATGGAAGTCGTGTTCTAGGTTGTAATTTAGAATGGAATGTGCCAGGAAAAAGCCCTTTATGTCTCACTACTTCTTGTTCGCATTTTTAATTTAATTTTTATTTTTATCACAGCAAGTTTGATTACAATGTTTGGCTTGTTCTAGGTGTGCAAGATGTGGTTCTTTTACACATAAACATATGTCTATTCTTCCTGGGATCCTTTTCCATGTACGTGATGACAGAATGTTGAGTAGTCTTCTCTTGGTATTCCATAGGTGTTTGGTGATTCTATATTTCACCTGTGTTTGTATATGTCTGTTAACCCGAATATCCTCATGTATCCAATCCTCACAAATTTCCATTGGTGAACCATAAGTTTGTTTAATGAGTCTGTGGTTGCCCTTCTCTGTGGAGATATCTTCACTGGTATCAGTTTATAGGTAACACCTATAAGTGATATCATACGATATGTGTCTTTCTCTTTCTGACGTACGACAAGTTGTGTGATTACCTCTAGACTCATCTACGGTGCTGCAAATGGCATTGTGTCCTTTTTTTCCTTGGCTAATATTCCGTGTGTACATGTACCAGTTCTTCTTTGTCCACTCATCTGTTGATGGACATTTTGGTTGCTTCCATGTCTTGGCTATTGTAATGCTGCGGCAATGCACATTTGCCTGCCTGTGTCTTTCCAATTCTGTGTCCTTAGGTTATAGGCCCAGGAGTGGGCCTGCTGGATCATATGGTAGCAAAATGTTTACCTTGTAAAGGCACCTCCATTCTCTTCTCATTAGTGGCTCTTACCAGGTTGCGTCCCACTTAAAGTTGAGGGGGTATGCACTACTCCACAACAACTTCAGCATTTATTGTTTGTAGTTTTTTGCTGATGTCTATTCTGACTAGTGTGAGCTGATACCTCTTTGAGGCTGGATTTGCATGCGTCTCATAATCCCTTGAAATTGAGCTTTCTGGCATGTCCTTTTTTTCTTCAAACCGTGAGTACACCTTACCTCTTCAAATTGTTTTTGTGAAGTATGTGTGACATTAAGAAATAGTTTGGCCATTACCTCCCTCAAGACATTTTGAGGGCAGGTTTTATTTACAGCCCTCCAGTACTGGTGCCTATGAAGTGACCCTTAGCACAGGTTATAAAGGTGCTGTTGCAGGTAACGGCCAGAGGGCGGCAGCATTTCTGCTTTTCCCAATCTGGTAACTAGGGAAACAGACTTTCCTGGCAGTGGTGTTCCTCGGTTATAAATTAGAGTGGAATGTGCCCGGATAAACCCCCAAAGCTGATGTCTGCCTACATATGTTTGTTTTCTAAATTGAATTTATATTTTTTTATTGGAGTCATATTCTATTTTGTACATAGACTACTTCTTCTTTGTGCATTCCTCTGTTGATGGACATTTTCGTAGCTTCCAGGTGTTGGCTATGGTAAATATTGCTAGAGTGCAGGATTGCCAGCCTGTGTCTCTTTTTTTTGTGGTATGTGGGCCTCACACTGCCGTGGCCCCTCCCATTGGAGAGCACAGGCTCCGGACGCGCAGGCCCAGCAGCCATAGCTCACGGGACAAGCCGCTCCACGGCATGTTGGATTTTCCCGCACCGGGGCATGAACCCGTGTCCCCTGCATCGGTGGCGGACTCTCAACCAGTGCGCCACCAGTGAAGCCCAGCCTGTGTCTTTTTGATTCTCATCCTCTCAGGCGATAGGCCCAGCAGTGGGTATGCTTGATTGAATGGTAGCTCAGTATTTACCTTTTCAAGGCACCTCCTCTGTGTTTTCCTTACTGGTTCTTACCATGTCCCACGTTGAACCAAGGATACGCATTTCTCCACAACCCCTTCAGCATTTATTGTTTGCAGAAGTTTTGCTGATGGCCATTCTGACTGGTGTGAGCTGATCGGATTTTTGTAACTTGGATTTGCATGTCTTTAATTATTCCTAATGTTCACTTTTCCACACCTTTTAAAATTTCTGTTAAGGAAAAAATGCAAAACACGGAGAGTGCAATTAACCTCTTGAAATTGTCTTCTTGAAAGGTTGCCCTCAAAATTGAATTTTTGGGTCAATTTTCGACCCCAGGTTTGTTTCTGAGGGTAGGTGTCATTCACAGGATTGTAATGAGTGTGAATATTTAGTGACCATTAGCACTGGGTTTAAAGCTGCTGTTGTGGGAAACGGCCACAAGGCGGCAGCATTTCTCCATTCCCCAATCTGGTTACTAGGGCAGCAGAGCCTTTCTGGAAGTCCTGTTCCTAGGTTGTAAATTAAAATGGAATGTGTCAGGAGAAACCCCCATAAGTTTCTGTTACATTACTTCTTGTTCATTGTTTTAGTTTTTTTAATCGGGGTAATGATTAGAATATTGTTTGTCCTAGGTGTACACAATCTGGTTCATTTGTGCATAACATATATATATATATATATATATATATATATATATATATATATATATATATATATTCCTGTACAGATCCACTTCCCATGTAAATTGTTGCAGAGTGTTCCATAGACCTCCCTTGCTATATGGTCGTTCTTTTTGATATATGTATTTAATAGGTATTTGTACACGTATGGTAACCGTAATCTTAATTTTTCCATTCCCCCCCTTTCCTTTTAGATAAGCATAGTTTGTTTTCTAAGTCTGTGAGTGTCTTTCTCTGTGGAAATATGTTCATTTGTGTCCGTTGTTAGATAACGCCTATAAGTGATATCATAGGATATGTCTTTTGCTTTCCGACTTACCTCATGTTCTGTGATTATCTCTAGGCTCATCTGTGGTGCCTCAAAGAGCAGTGTTTCATTGTTTCCCATGGCAAATATTCCTTTTTGTACATGGACCACTTCTTTTTCCACTCATCTGGTGATGGGCATTTTGGTTGCTTCCGTGTCTTGGCTATTGTGAAAAGTCCTGCAGTGCAGCTGTTGAAGCCTGTGCCTTCTTGACTCTGGATTTCTCGGGTGAGAGGCTCAGCAGTGGGCCTGCTGAATGGAATGGTGGCTCAATTTTTTCATTTAAACGCAGCTCCTTTCTGTTCTCATTATTGGCTGTTACCACTTTCCATCTCACCTGCAGCTAGAGGGTACACAGTTCTCTGAAACCCCTTCAGCATTTATTGTTTATAGACTTTTAGCTGATGGTGGTTGACACGTGTGAGTTGACACCTTTTTGGAGGTTAGATTTGCATGAGTCATATAATTCCTCATGTTGAGCTTTTATCCATTTTCCTCTTTTTTGAAAATGAGTGAGTCAAACTTACCCCTCCATACTATCTCCTTGAAAATTTGCCAGTTTTGAATTTGTTTGGCCATTCCCTACCTCCGCACAATTATTTAGGGCAGGTGTCCTTTACAGCCCTGAGTCCCTGTGAATGTTAAGTGACCATTAGCTGTGGGTTTAAAGCCACTCTTGTGGGAAACGGCCTCAAGGCGGCAGCATTTCTACATTTCCAACTCTGGGTTTTTGGGCAACAGAGCTTTCCTGGAGATCGTGTTAGTAAGCTGCAAATTAGAGTGGAATGTGCCAGCGCAAACCCCCAAGAGCTTATATCTCCTAAATTGTTGTTTGTTTTTTAAATTTAATTTTTATTAATTATCAGAGCAAATTTGATAAAAATGTAGATTCTCCTAGGTGTACCGTTTCTGGTTCATCCTATCAATGTATCTGTCTATTCCTCTTTGGATCCTTTCCCGTGGATGTCTTTATAGAGTGTTGAGTAGACCTGTCTGCGTATTCCATAGGTATTTCGTGATTCTATATTTCATAGGTATTAGTATATGTCTGTTAACCCCCATATCCTAATTCATACATTCCTTACTCCTTTCCATTTGGTTAAACATAATTTGGTTTTCTGAATCTATGCATGTCCTTCTCTTGGAAATTATTTCATGGGTATCAATTCTTAGGTAACACCTATAAGTGATGTCATAGGATGTCTGTCTTTCGGTTTCTTTCCTACTTCATGTTGGGTGATTATCTGTAGATGCTTCTATGGTGGTGCCAACGGCACTGTTCCATGCTTTTTCATGGCTAATATTCCATTGTGTACATGGACGACTTCTTCTTGGTGCATTTTTCTGTTGATGGACATTTTGGATTCTTCCAGGTCTTGGCTATGGTACATGTTGCTGCAGTGCAGGATTGCCAGCCTGTGTCTTTTTGATTCTGGTCTACTCAGGTGATAGGCCCATGAGTGGGCCTACCAGATCACATGGTAGCTCCATGTTTACCCTTAAACGCACCTCCATTCTGTTCTCACTACTGGCTGTTACCAGGTTACATCCCACCAGCAGCTAAAGGGTATGCAGTTCTCTAAAACCCCTTCAGCATTTACTCTTTGTAGACTGTTTTTGCTGATGATCATTCTGACGGCTGAGAGGTGAACGTTTTTGTACACTGGATCTGCATGTCTTTATTAATTCCTGATGTTCAGCCTTGTTCCATTCCCGATTTTGAACAAAAAAGAAAGACAGAAAAAGAAGCAGAAGCCAAATGTGCATAAATTATGCCTCTTGAAACTGTCGGTTTGAAATGTGGACGTCTTTTGAATTTTTTGGTCGATATACAACCCCAGGATTTGTTTTCAGGGCAGGTGTGATTTACAGGCCTTCAATTATTCTGAATATCCACTGACTATTAGCGCAGGGATTAAAGCGGCTGTTGTGTGAAACGCCCACAAGGTGGCAGCAGTTGTCCTTTACCATATCTGGTTACTAGGGCAACAGAGCCTCAATGGAAGTCGTGTTCTAGGTTGTAATTTAGAATGGAATGTGCCAGGAAAAAGCCCTTTATGTCTCACTACTTCTTGTTCGCATTTTTAATTTAATTTTTATTTTTATCACAGCAAGTTTGATTACAATGTTTGGCTTGTTCTAGGTGTGCAAGATGTGGTTCTTTTACACATAAACATATGTCTATTCTTCCTGGGATCCTTTTCCATGTACGTGATGACAGAATGTTGAGTAGTCTTCTCTTGGTATTCCATAGGTGTTTGGTGATTCTATATTTCACCTGTGTTTGTATATGTCTGTTAACCCGAATATCCTCATGTATCCAATCCTCACAAATTTCCATTGGTGAACCATAAGTTTGTTTAATGAGTCTGTGGTTGCCCTTCTCTGTGGAGATATCTTCACTGGTATCAGTTTATAGGTAACACCTATAAGTGATATCATCCGATATGTGTCTTTCTCTTTCTGACGTACGACAAGTTGTGTGATTACGTCTAGACTCATCTACGGTGCTGCAAATGGCATTGTGTCCTTTTTTTCCTTGGCTAATATTCCGTGTGTACATGTACCAGTTCTTCTTTGTCCACTCATCTGTTGATGGACTTTTTGGTTGCTTCCATGTCTTGGCTATTGTAATGCTGCGGCAATGCACATTTGCCTGCCTGTGTCTTTCCAATTCTGTGTCCTTAGGTTATAGGCCCAGGAGTGGGCCTGCTGGATCATATGGTAGCAAAATGTTTACCTTGTAAAGGCACCTCCATTCTCTTCTCATTAGTGGCTCTTACCAGGTTGCGTCCCACTTAAAGTTGAGGGGGTATGCACTACTCCACAACAACTTCAGCATTTATTGTTTGTAGTTTTTTTGCTGATGTTTATTCTGACTAGTGTGAGCTGATACCTCTTTGAGGCTGGATTTGCATGCGTCTCATAATCCCTTGAAATTGAGCTTTCTGGCATGTCCTTTTTTTCTTCAAACCGTGAGTACACCTTACCTCTTCAAATTGTTTTTGTGAAGTATGTGTGACATTAAGAAATAGTTTGGCCATTACCTCCCTCAAGACATTTTGAGGGCAGGTTTTATTTACAGCCCTCCAGTACTGGTGCCTATGAAGTGACCCTTAGCACAGGTTATAAAGGTGCTGTTGCAGGTAACGGCCAGAGGGCGGCAGCATTTCTGCTTTTCCCAATCTGGTAACTAGGGAAACAGACTTTCCTGGCAGTGGTGTTCCTCGGTTATGAATTAGAGTGGAATGTGCCCGGATAAACCCCCAAAGCTGATGTCTGCCTACATATGTTTGTTTTCTAAATTGAATTTATATTTTTTTATTGGAGTCATATTCTATTTTGTACGTAGACCACTTCTTCTTTGTGCATTCCTCTGTTGATGGACATTTTCGTAGCTTCCAGGTGTTGGCTATGGTAAATATTGCTAGAGTGCAGGATTGCCAGCCTGTGTCTCTTTTTTTTGTGGTATGTGGGCCTCACACTGCCGTGGCCCCTCCCATTGGAGAGCACAGGCTCCGGACGCGCAGGCCCAGCAGCCATAGCTCACGGGACAAGCCGCTCCACGGCATGTTGGATTTTCCCGCACCGGGGCATGAACCCGTGTCCCCTGCATCGGTGGCGGACTCTCAACCAGTGCGCCACCAGTGAAGCCCAGCCTGTGTCTTTTTGATTCTCATCCTCTCAGGCAATAGGCCCAGCAGTGGGTATGCTTGATTGAATGGTAGCTCAGTATTTACCTTTTCAAGGCACCTCCTCTGTGTTTTCCTTACTGGTTCTTACCATGTCCCACGTTGAACCAAGGATACGCATTTCTCCACAACCCCTTCAGCATTTATTGTTTGCAGAAGTTTTGCTGATGGCCATTCTGACTGGTGTGAGCTGATCGGATTTTTGTAACTTGGATTTGCATGTCTTTAATTATTCCTAATGTTCACTTTTCCACACCTTTTAAAATTTCTGTTAAGGAAAAAATGCAAAACACGGAGAGTGCAATTAACCTCTTGAAATTGTCTTCTTGAAAGGTTGCCCTCAAAATTGAATTTTGGGGTCAATTTTCGACCCCAGGTTTGTTTCTGAGGGTAGGTGTCATTCACAGGATTGTAATGAGTGTGAATATTTAGTGACCATTAGCACTGGGTTTAAAGCTGCTGTTGTGGGAAACGGCCACAAGGCGGCAGCATTTCTCCATTCCCCAATCTGGTTACTAGGGCAGCAGAGCCTTTCTGGAAGTCCTGTTCCTAGGTTGTAAATTAAAATGGAATGTGTCAGGAGAAACCCCCATAAGTTTCTGTTACATTACTTCTTGTTCGTTGTTTTAGTTTTTTTAATCGGGGTAATGATTAGAATATTGTTTGTCCTAGGTGTACACAATCTGGTTCATTTGTGCATAACATATATATATATATATATTCATGTACAGATCCACTTCCCATGTAAATTGTTGCAGAGTGTTCCATAGACCTCCCTTGCTATATGGTCGTTCTTTTTGATATATATATTTAATAGGTATTTGTACACGTATGGTAACCGTAATCTTAATTTTTCCATTCCCCCCCTTTCCTTTTAGATAAGCATAGTTTGTTTTCTAAGTCTGTGAGTGTCTTTCTCTGTGGAAATATGTTCATTTGTGTCCGTTGTTAGATAACGCCTATAAGTGATATCATAGGATATGTCTTTTGCTTTCCGACTTACCTCATGTTCTGTGATTATCTCTAGGCTCATCTGTGGTGCCTCAAAGAGCAGTGTTTCATTGTTTCCCATGGCAAATATTCCTTTTTGTACATGGACCACTTCTTTTTCCACTCATCTGGTGATGGGCATTTTGGTTGCTTCCGTGTCTTGGCTATTGTGAAAAGTCCTGCAGTGCAGCTGTTGAAGCCTGTGCCTTCTTGACTCTGGATTTCTCGGGTGAGAGGCTCAGCAGTGGGCCTGCTGAATGGAATGGTGGCTCAATTTTTTCATTTAAACGCAGCTCCTTTCTGTTCTCATTATTGGCTGTTACCACTTTCCATCTCACCTGCAGCTAGAGGGTACACAGTTCTCTGAAACCCCTTCAGCATTTATTGTTTATAGACTTTTAGCTGATGGTGGTTGACACGTGTGAGTTGACACCTTTTTGGAGGTTAGATTTGCATGAGTCATATAATTCCTCATGTTGAGCTTTTATCCATTTTCCTCTTTTTTGAAAATGAGTGAGTCAAACTTACCCCTCCATACTATCTCCTTGAAAATTTGCCAGTTTTGAATTTGTTTGGCCATTCCCTACCTCCGCACAATTATTTAGGGCAGGTGTCCTTTACAGCCCTGAGTCCCTGTGAATGTTAAGTGACCATTAGCTGTGGGTTTAAAGCCACTCTTGTGGGAAACGGCCTCAAGGCGGCAGCATTTCTACATTTCCAACTCTGGGTTTTGGGGCAACAGAGCTTTCCTGGAGATCGTGTTAGTAAGCTGCAAATTAGAGTGGAATGTGCCAGCGCAAACCCCCAAGAGCTTATATCTCCTAAATTGTTGTTTGTTTTTTAAATTTAATTTTTATTAATTATCAGAGCAAATTTGATAAAAATGTAGATTCTCCTAGGTGTACCGTTTCTGGTTCATCCTATCAATGTATCTGTCTATTCCTCTTTGGATCCTTTCCCGTGGATGTCTTTATAGAGTGTTGAGTAGACCTGTCTGCGTATTCCATAGGTATTTCGTGATTCTATATTTCATAGGTATTAGTATATGTCTGTTAACCCCCATATCCTAATTCATACATTCCTTACTCCTTTCCATTTGGTTAAACATAATTTGGTTTTCTGAATCTATGCATGTCCTTCTCTTGGAAATTATTTCATGGGTATCAATTCTTAGGTAACACCTATAAGTGATGTCATAGGATGTCTGTCTTTCGGTTTCTTTCCTACTTCATGTTGGGTGATTATCTGTAGATGCTTCTATGGTGGTGCCAACGGCACTGTTCCATGCTTTTTCATGGCTAATATTCCATTGTGTACATGGACGACTTCTTCTTGGTGCATTTTTCTGTTGATGGACATTTTGGATTCTTCCAGGTCTTGGCTATGGTACATGTTGCTGCAGTGCAGGATTGCCAGCCTGTGTCTTTTTGATTCTGGTCTACTCAGGTGATAGGCCCATGAGTGGGCCTACCAGATCACATGGTAGCTCCATGTTTACCCTTAAACGCACCTCCATTCTGTTCTCACTACTGGCTGTTACCAGGTTACATCCCACCAGCAGCTAAAGGGTATGCAGTTCTCTAAAACCCCTTCAGCATTTACTCTTTGTAGACTGTTTTTGCTGATGATCATTCTGACAGCTGAGAGGTGAACATTTTTGTACACTGGATCTGCATGTCTTTATTAATTCCTGATGTTCAGCCTTGTTCCATTCCCGATTTTGAACAAAAAAGAAAGACAGAAAAAGAAGCAGAAGCCAAATGTGCATAAATTATGCCTCTTGAAACTGTCGGTTTGAAATGTGGACGTCTTTTGAATTTTTTGGTCGATATACAACCCCAGGATTTGTTTTCAGGGCAGGTGTGATTTACAGGCCTTCAATTATTCTGAATATCCACTGACTATTAGCGCAGGGATTAAAGCGGCTGTTGTGTGAAACGCCCACAAGGTGGCAGCAGTTGTCCTTTACCATATCTGGTTACTAGGGCAACAGAGCCTCAATGGAAGTCGTGTTCTAGGTTGTAATTTAGAATGGAATGTGCCAGGAAAAAGCCCTTTATGTCTCACTACTTCTTGTTCGCATTTTTAATTTAATTTTTATTTTTATCACAGCAAGTTTGATTACAATGTTTGGCTTGTTCTAGGTGTGCAAGATGTGGTTCTTTTACACATAAACATATGTCTATTCTTCCTGGGATCCTTTTCCATGTACGTGATGACAGAATGTTGAGTAGTCTTCTCTTGGTATTCCATAGGTGTTTGGTGATTCTATATTTCACCTGTGTTTGTATATGTCTGTTAACCCGAATATCCTCATGTATCCAATCCTCACAAATTTCCATTGGTGAACCATAAGTTTGTTTAATGAGTCTGTGGTTGCCCTTCTCTGTGGAGATATCTTCACTGGTATCAGTTTATAGGTAACACCTATAAGTGATATCATCCGATATGTGTCTTTCTCTTTCTGACGTACGACAAGTTGTGTGATTACGTCTAGACTCATCTACGGTGCTGCAAATGGCATTGTGTCCTTTTTTTCCTTGGCTAATATTCCGTGTGTACATGTACCAGTTCTTCTTTGTCCACTCATCTGTTGATGGACTTTTTGGTTGCTTCCATGTCTTGGCTATTGTAATGCTGCGGCAATGCACATTTGCCTGCCTGTGTCTTTCCAATTCTGTGTCCTTAGGTTATAGGCCCAGGAGTGGGCCTGCTGGATCATATGGTAGCAAAATGTTTACCTTGTAAAGGCACCTCCATTCTCTTCTCATTAGTGGCTCTTACCAGGTTACGTCCCACTTAAAGTTGAGGGGGTATGCACTACTCCACAACAACTTCAGCATTTATTGTTTGTAGTTTTTTTGCTGATGTTTATTCTGACTAGTGTGAGCTGATACCTCTTTGAGGCTGGATTTGCATGCGTCTCATAATCCCTTGAAATTGAGCTTTCTGGCATGTCCTTTTTTTCTTCAAACCGTGAGTACACCTTACCTCTTCAAATTGTTTTTGTGAAGTATGTGTGACATTAAGAAATAGTTTGGCCATTACCTCCCTCAAGACATTTTGAGGGCAGGTTTTATTTACAGCCCTCCAGTACTGGTGCCTATGAAGTGACCCTTAGCACAGGTTATAAAGGTGCTGTTGCAGGTAACGGCCAGAGGGCGGCAGCATTTCTGCTTTTCCCAATCTGGTAACTAGGGAAACAGACTTTCCTGGCAGTGGTGTTCCTCGGTTATGAATTAGAGTGGAATGTGCCCGGATAAACCCCCAAAGCTGATGTCTGCCTACATATGTTTGTTTTCTAAATTGAATTTATATTTTTTTATTGGAGTCATATTCTATTTTGTACGTAGACCACTTCTTCTTTGTGCATTCCTCTGTTGATGGACATTTTCGTAGCTTCCAGGTGTTGGCTATGGTAAATATTGCTAGAGTGCAGGATTGCCAGCCTGTGTCTCTTTTTTTTGTGGTATGTGGGCCTCACACTGCCGTGGCCCCTCCCATTGGAGAGCACAGGCTCCGGACGCGCAGGCCCAGCAGCCATAGCTCACGGGACAAGCCGCTCCACGGCATGTTGGATTTTCCCGCACCGGGGCATGAACCCGTGTCCCCTGCATCGGTGGCGGACTCTCAACCAGTGCGCCACCAGTGAAGCCCAGCCTGTGTCTTTTTGATTCTCATCCTCTCAGGCGATAGGCCCAGCAGTGGGTATGCTTGATTGAATGGTAGCTCAGTATTTACCTTTTCAAGGCACCTCCTCTGTGTTTTCCTTACTGGTTCTTACCATGTCCCACGTTGAACCAAGGATACGCATTTCTCCACAACCCCTTCAGCATTTATTGTTTGCAGAAGTTTTGCTGATGGCCATTCTGACTGGTGTGAGCTGATCGGATTTTTGTAACTTGGATTTGCATGTCTTTAATTATTCCTAATGTTCACTTTTCCACACCTTTTAAAATTTCTGTTAAGGAAAAAATGCAAAACACGGAGAGTGCAATTAACCTCTTGAAATTGTCTTCTTGAAAGGTTGCCCTCAAAATTGAATTTTTGGGTCAATTTTCGACCCCAGGTTTGTTTCTGAGGGTAGGTGTCATTCACAGGATTGTAATGAGTGTGAATATTTAGTGACCATTAGCACTGGGTTTAAAGCTGCTGTTGTGGGAAACGGCCACAAGGCGGCAGCATTTCTCCATTCCCCAATCTGGTTACTAGGGCAGCAGAGCCTTTCTGGAAGTCCTGTTCCTAGGTTGTAAATTAAAATGGAATGTGTCAGGAGAAACCCCCATAAGTTTCTGTTACATTACTTCTTGTTCGTTGTTTTAGTTTTTTTAATCGGGGTAATGATTAGAATATTGTTTGTCCTAGGTGTACACAATCTGGTTCATTTGTGCATAACATATATATATATATATATTCATGTACAGATCCACTTCCCATGTAAATTGTTGCAGAGTGTTCCATAGACCTCCCTTGCTATATGGTCGTTCTTTTTGATATATATATTTAATAGGTATTTGTACACGTATGGTAACCGTAATCTTAATTTTTCCATTCCCCCCCTTTCCTTTTAGATAAGCATAGTTTGTTTTCTAAGTCTGTGAGTGTCTTTCTCTGTGGAAATATGTTCATTTGTGTCCGTTGTTAGATAACGCCTATAAGTGATATCATAGGATATGTCTTTTGCTTTCCGACTTACCTCATGTACTGTGATTATCTCTAGGCTCATCTGTGGTGCCTCAAAGAGCAGTGTTTCATTGTTTCCCATGGCAAATATTCCTTTTTGTACATGGACCACTTCTTTTTCCACTCATCTGGTGATGGGCATTTTGGTTGCTTCCGTGTCTTGGCTATTGTGAAAAGTCCTGCAGTGCAGCTGTTGAAGCCTGTGCCTTCTTGACTCTGGATTTCTCGGGTGAGAGGCTCAGCAGTGGGCCTGCTGAATGGAATGGTGGCTCAATTTTTTCATTTAAACGCAGCTCCTTTCTGTTCTCATTATTGGCTGTTACCACTTTACATCTCACCTGCAGCTAGAGGGTACACAGTTCTCTGAAACCCCTTCAGCATTTATTGTTTATAGACTTTTAGCTGATGGTGGTTGACACGTGTGAGTTGACACCGTTTTGGAGGTTAGATTTGCATGAGTCATATAATTCCTCATGTTGAGCTTTTATCCATTTTCCTCTTTTTTGAAAATGAGTGAGTCAAACTTACCCCTCCATACTATCTCCTTGAAAATTTGCCAGTTTTGAATTTGTTTGGCCATTCCCTACCTCCGCACAATTATTTAGGGCAGGTGTCCTTTACAGCCCTGAGTCCCTGTGAATGTTAAGTGACCATTAGCTGTGGGTTTAAAGCCACTCTTGTGGGAAACGGCCTCAAGGCGGCAGCATTTCTACATTTCCAACTCTGGGTTTTGGGGCAACAGAGCTTTCCTGGAGATCGTGTTAGTAAGCTGCAAATTAGAGTGGAATGTGCCAGCGCAAACCCCCAAGAGCTTATATCTCCTAAATTGTTGTTTGTTTTTTTAATTTAATTTTTATTAATTATCAGAGCAAATTTGATAAAAATGTAGATTCTCCTAGGTGTACCGTTTCTGGTTCATCCTATCAATGTATCTGTCTATTCCTCTTTGGATCCTTTCCCGTGGATGTCTTTATAGTGTTGAGTAGACCTGTCTGCGTATTCCATAGGTATTTCGTGATTCTATATTTCATAGGTATTAGTATATGTCTGTTAACCCCCATATCCTAATTCATACATTCCTTACTCCTTTCCATTTGGTTAAACATAATTTGGTTTTCTGAATCTATGCATGTCCTTCTCTTGGAAATTATTTCATGGGTATCAATTCTTAGGTAACACCTATAAGTGATGTCATAGGATGTCTGTCTTTCGGTTTCTTTCCTACTTCATGTTGGGTGATTATCTGTAGATGCTTCTATGGTGGTGCCAACGGCACTGTTCCATGCTTTTTCATGGCTAATATTCCATTGTGTACATGGACGACTTCTTCTTGGTGCATTTTTCTGTTGATGGACATTTTGGATTCTTCCAGGTCTTGGCTATGGTACATGTTGCTGCAGTGCAGGATTGCCAGCCTGTGTCTTTTTGATTCTGGTCTACTCAGGTGATAGGCCCATGAGTGGGCCTACCAGATCACATGGTAGCTCCATGTTTACCCTTAAACGCACCTCCATTCTGTTCTCACTACTGGCTGTTACCAGGTTACATCCCACCAGCAGCTAAAGGGTATGCAGTTCTCTAAAACCCCTTCAGCATTTACTCTTTGTAGACTGTTTTTGCTGATGATCATTCTGACAGCTGAGAGGTGAACGTTTTTGTACACTGGATCTGCATGTCTTTATTAATTCCTGATGTTCAGCCTTGTTCCATTCCCGATTTTGAACAAAAAAGAAAGACAGAAAAAGAAGCAGAAGCCAAATGTGCATAAATTATGCCTCTTGAAACTGTCGGTTTGAAATGTGGACGTCTTTTGAATTTTTTGGTCGATATACAACCCCAGGATTTGTTTTCAGGGCAGGTGTGATTTACAGGCCTTCAATTATTCTGAATATCCACTGACTATTAGCGCAGGGATTAAAGCGGCTGTTGTGTGAAACGCCCACAAGGTGGCAGCAGTTGTCCTTTACCATATCTGGTTACTAGGGCAACAGAGCCTCAATGGAAGTCGTGTTCTAGGTTGTAATTTAGAATGGAATGTGCCAGGAAAAAGCCCTTTATGTCTCACTACTTCTTGTTCGCATTTTTAATTTAATTTTTATTTTTATCACAGCAAGTTTGATTACAATGTTTGGCTTGTTCTAGGTGTGCAAGATGTGGTTCTTTTACACATAAACATATGTCTATTCTTCCTGGGATCCTTTTCCATGTACGTGATGACAGAATGTTGAGTAGTCTTCTCTTGGTATTCCATAGGTGTTTGGTGATTCTATATTTCACCTGTGTTTGTATATGTCTGTTAACCCGAATATCCTCATGTATCCAATCCTCACAAATTTCCATTGGTGAACCATAAGTTTGTTTAATGAGTCTGTGGTTGCCCTTCTCTGTGGAGATATCTTCACTGGTATCAGTTTATAGGTAACACCTATAAGTGATATCATCCGATATGTGTCTTTCTCTTTCTGACGTACGACAAGTTGTGTGATTACGTCTAGACTCATCTACGGTGCTGCAAATGGCATTGTGTCCTTTTTTTCCTTGGCTAATATTCCGTGTGTACATGTACCAGTTCTTCTTTGTCCACTCATCTGTTGATGGACTTTTTGGTTGCTTCCATGTCTTGGCTATTGTAATGCTGCGGCAATGCACATTTGCCTGCCTGTGTCTTTCCAATTCTGTGTCCTTAGGTTATAGGCCCAGGAGTGGGCCTGCTGGATCATATGGTAGCAAAATGTTTACCTTGTAAAGGCACCTCCATTCTCTTCTCATTAGTGGCTCTTACCAGGTTACGTCCCACTTAAAGTTGAGGGGGTATGCACTACTCCACAACAACTTCAGCATTTATTGTTTGTAGTTTTTTTGCTGATGTTTATTCTGACTAGTGTGAGCTGATACCTCTTTGAGGCTGGATTTGCATGCGTCTCATAATCCCTTGAAATTGAGCTTTCTGGCATGTCCTTTTTTTCTTCAAACCGTGAGTACACCTTACCTCTTCAAATTGTTTTTGTGAAGTATGTGTGACATTAAGAAATAGTTTGGCCATTACCTCCCTCAAGACATTTTGAGGGCAGGTTTTATTTACAGCCCTCCAGTACTGGTGCCTATGAAGTGACCCTTAGCACAGGTTATAAAGGTGCTGTTGCAGGTAACGGCCAGAGGGCGGCAGCATTTCTGCTTTTCCCAATCTGGTAACTAGGGAAACAGACTTTCCTGGCAGTGGTGTTCCTCGGTTATGAATTAGAGTGGAATGTGCCCGGATAAACCCCCAAAGCTGATGTCTGCCTACATATGTTTGTTTTCTAAATTGAATTTATATTTTTTTATTGGAGTCATATTCTATTTTGTACGTAGACCACTTCTTCTTTGTGCATTCCTCTGTTGATGGACATTTTCGTAGCTTCCAGGTGTTGGCTATGGTAAATATTGCTAGAGTGCAGGATTGCCAGCCTGTGTCTCTTTTTTTTGTGGTATGTGGGCCTCACACTGCCGTGGCCCCTCCCATTGGAGAGCACAGGCTCCGGACGCGCAGGCCCAGCAGCCATAGCTCACGGGACAAGCCGCTCCACGGCATGTTGGATTTTCCCGCACCGGGGCATGAACCCGTGTCCCCTGCATCGGTGGCGGACTCTCAACCAGTGCGCCACCAGTGAAGCCCAGCCTGTGTCTTTTTGATTCTCATCCTCTCAGGCGATAGGCCCAGCAGTGGGTATGCTTGATTGAATGGTAGCTCAGTATTTACCTTTTCAAGGCACCTCCTCTGTGTTTTCCTTACTGGTTCTTACCATGTCCCACGTTGAACCAAGGATACGCATTTCTCCACAACCCCTTCAGCATTTATTGTTTGCAGAAGTTTTGCTGATGGCCATTCTGACTGGTGTGAGCTGATCGGATTTTTGTAACTTGGATTTGCATGTCTTTAATTATTCCTAATGTTCACTTTTCCACACCTTTTAAAATTTCTGTTAAGGAAAAAATGCAAAACACGGAGAGTGCAATTAACCTCTTGAAATTGTCTTCTTGAAAGGTTGCCCTCAAAATTGAATTTTTGGGTCAATTTTCGACCCCAGGTTTGTTTCTGAGGGTAGGTGTCATTCACAGGATTGTAATGAGTGTGAATATTTAGTGACCATTAGCACTGGGTTTAAAGCTGCTGTTGTGGGAAACGGCCACAAGGCGGCAGCATTTCTCCATTCCCCAATCTGGTTACTAGGGCAGCAGAGCCTTTCTGGAAGTCCTGTTCCTAGGTTGTAAATTAAAATGGAATGTGTCAGGAGAAACCCCCATAAGTTTCTGTTACATTACTTCTTGTTCGTTGTTTTAGTTTTTTTAATCGGGGTAATGATTAGAATATTGTTTGTCCTAGGTGTACACAATCTGGTTCATTTGTGCATAACATATATATATATATATATTCATGTACAGATCCACTTCCCATGTAAATTGTTGCAGAGTGTTCCATAGACCTCCCTTGCTATATGGTCGTTCTTTTTGATATATATATTTAATAGGTATTTGTACACGTATGGTAACCATAATCTTAATTTTTCCATTCCCCCCCTTTCCTTTTAGATAAGCATAGTTTGTTTTCTAAGTCTGTGAGTGTCTTTCTCTGTGGAAATATGTTCATTTGTGTCCGTTGTTAGATAACGCCTATAAGTGATATCATAGGATATGTCTTTTGCTTTCCGACTTACCTCATGTTCTGTGATTATCTCTAGGCTCATCTGTGGTGCCTCAAAGAGCAGTGTTTCATTGTTTCCCATGGCAAATATTCCTTTTTGTACATGGACCACTTCTTTTTCCACTCATCTGGTGATGGGCATTTTGGTTGCTTCCGTGTCTTGGCTATTGTGAAAAGTCCTGCAGTGCAGCTGTTGAAGCCTGTGCCTTCTTGACTCTGGATTTCTCGGGTGAGAGGCTCAGCAGTGGGCCTGCTGAATGGAATGGTGGCTCAATTTTTTCATTTAAACGCAGCTCCTTTCTGTTCTCATTATTGGCTGTTACCACTTTACATCTCACCTGCAGCTAGAGGGTACACAGTTCTCTGAAACCCCTTCAGCATTTATTGTTTATAGACTTTTAGCTGATGGTGGTTGACACGTGTGAGTTGACACCGTTTTGGAGGTTAGATTTGCATGAGTCATATAATTCCTCATGTTGAGCTTTTATCCATTTTCCTCTTTTTTGAAAATGAGTGAGTCAAACTTACCCCTCCATACTATCTCCTTGAAAATTTGCCAGTTTTGAATTTGTTTGGCCATTCCCTACCTCCGCACAATTATTTAGGGCAGGTGTCCTTTACAGCCCTGAGTCCCTGTGAATGTTAAGTGACCATTAGCTGTGGGTTTAAAGCCACTCTTGTGGGAAACGGCCTCAAGGCGGCAGCATTTCTACATTTCCAACTCTGGGTTTTGGGGCAACAGAGCTTTCCTGGAGATCGTGTTAGTAAGCTGCAAATTAGAGTGGAATGTGCCAGCGCAAACCCCCAAGAGCTTATATCTCCTAAATTGTTGTTTGTTTTTTAAATTTAATTTTTATTAATTATCAGAGCAAATTTGATAAAAATGTAGATTCTCCTAGGTGTACCGTTTCTGGTTCATCCTATCAATGTATCTGTCTATTCCTCTTTGGATCCTTTCCCGTGGATGTCTTTATAGTGTTGAGTAGACCTGTCTGCGTATTCCATAGGTATTTCGTGATTCTATATTTCATAGGTATTAGTATATGTCTGTTAACCCCCATATCCTAATTCATACATTCCTTACTCCTTTCCATTTGGTTAAACATAATTTGGTTTTCTGAATCTATGCATGTCCTTCTCTTGGAAATTATTTCATGGGTATCAATTCTTAGGTAACACCTATAAGTGATGTCATAGGATGTCTGTCTTTCGGTTTCTTTCCTACTTCATGTTGGGTGATTATCTGTAGATGCTTCTATGGTGGTGCCAACGGCACTGTTCCATGCTTTTTCATGGCTAATATTCCATTGTGTACATGGACGACTTCTTCTTGGTGCATTTTTCTGTTGATGGACATTTTGGATTCTTCCAGGTCTTGGCTATGGTACATGTTGCTGCAGTGCAGGATTGCCAGCCTGTGTCTTTTTGATTCTGGTCTACTCAGGTGATAGGCCCATGAGTGGGCCTACCAGATCACATGGTAGCTCCATGTTTACCCTTAAACGCACCTCCATTCTGTTCTCACTACTGGCTGTTACCAGGTTACATCCCACCAGCAGCTAAAGGGTATGCAGTTCTCTAAAACCCCTTCAGCATTTACTCTTTGTAGACTGTTTTTGCTGATGATCATTCTGACAGCTGAGAGGTGAACGTTTTTGTACACTGGATCTGCATGTCTTTATTAATTCCTGATGTTCAGCCTTGTTCCATTCCCGATTTTGAACAAAAAAGAAAGACAGAAAAAGAAGCAGAAGCCAAATGTGCATAAATTATGCCTCTTGAAACTGTCGGTTTGAAATGTGGACGTCTTTTGAATTTTTTGGTCGATATACAACCCCAGGATTTGTTTTCAGGGCAGGTGTGATTTACAGGCCTTCAATTATTCTGAATATCCACTGACTATTAGCGCAGGGATTAAAGCGGCTGTTGTGTGAAACGCCCACAAGGTGGCAGCAGTTGTCCTTTACCATATCTGGTTACTAGGGCAACAGAGCCTCAATGGAAGTCGTGTTCTAGGTTGTAATTTAGAATGGAATGTGCCAGGAAAAAGCCCTTTATGTCTCACTACTTCTTGTTCGCATTTTTAATTTAATTTTTATTTTTATCACAGCAAGTTTGATTACAATGTTTGGCTTGTTCTAGGTGTGCAAGATGTGGTTCTTTTACACATAAACATATGTCTATTCTTCCTGGGATCCTTTTCCATGTACGTGATGACAGAATGTTGAGTAGTCTTCTCTTGGTATTCCATAGGTGTTTGGTGATTCTATATTTCACCTGTGTTTGTATATGTCTGTTAACCCGAATATCCTCATGTATCCAATCCTCACAAATTTCCATTGGTGAACCATAAGTTTGTTTAATGAGTCTGTGGTTGCCCTTCTCTGTGGAGATATCTTCACTGGTATCAGTTTATAGGTAACACCTATAAGTGATATCATCCGATATGTGTCTTTCTCTTTCTGACGTACGACAAGTTGTGTGATTACGTCTAGACTCATCTACGGTGCTGCAAATGGCATTGTGTCCTTTTTTTCCTTGGCTAATATTCCGTGTGTACATGTACCAGTTCTTCTTTGTCCACTCATCTGTTGATGGACTTTTTGGTTGCTTCCATGTCTTGGCTATTGTAATGCTGCGGCAATGCACATTTGCCTGCCTGTGTCTTTCCAATTCTGTGTCCTTAGGTTATAGGCCCAGGAGTGGGCCTGCTGGATCATATGGTAGCAAAATGTTTACCTTGTAAAGGCACCTCCATTCTCTTCTCATTAGTGGCTCTTACCAGGTTACGTCCCACTTAAAGTTGAGGGGGTATGCACTACTCCACAACAACTTCAGCATTTATTGTTTGTAGTTTTTTTGCTGATGTTTATTCTGACTAGTGTGAGCTGATACCTCTTTGAGGCTGGATTTGCATGCGTCTCATAATCCCTTGAAATTGAGCTTTCTGGCATGTCCTTTTTTTCTTCAAACCGTGAGTACACCTTACCTCTTCAAATTGTTTTTGTGAAGTATGTGTGACATTAAGAAATAGTTTGGCCATTACCTCCCTCAAGACATTTTGAGGGCAGGTTTTATTTACAGCCCTCCAGTACTGGTGCCTATGAAGTGACCCTTAGCACAGGTTATAAAGGTGCTGTTGCAGGTAACGGCCAGAGGGCGGCAGCATTTCTGCTTTTCCCAATCTGGTAACTAGGGAAACAGACTTTCCTGGCAGTGGTGTTCCTCGGTTATGAATTAGAGTGGAATGTGCCCGGATAAACCCCCAAAGCTGATGTCTGCCTACATATGTTTGTTTTCTAAATTGAATTTATATTTTTTTATTGGAGTCATATTCTATTTTGTACGTAGACCACTTCTTCTTTGTGCATTCCTCTGTTGATGGACATTTTCGTAGCTTCCAGGTGTTGGCTATGGTAAATATTGCTAGAGTGCAGGATTGCCAGCCTGTGTCTCTTTTTTTTGTGGTATGTGGGCCTCACACTGCCGTGGCCCCTCCCATTGGAGAGCACAGGCTCCAGACGCGCAGGCCCAGCAGCCATAGCTCACGGGACAAGCCGCTCCACGGCATGTTGGATTTTCCCGCACCGGGGCATGAACCCTTGTCCCCTGCATCGGTGGCGGACTCTCAACCAGTGCGCCACCAGTGAAGCCCAGCCTGTGTCTTTTTGATTCTCATCCTCTCAGGCGATAGGCCCAGCAGTGGGTATGCTTGATTGAATGGTAGCTCAGTATTTACCTTTTCAAGGCACCTCCTCTGTGTTTTCCTTACTGGTTCTTACCATGTCCCACGTTGAACCAAGGATACGCATTTCTCCACAACCCCTTCAGCATTTATTGTTTGCAGAAGTTTTGCTGATGGCCATTCTGACTGGTGTGAGCTGATCGGATTTTTGTAACTTGGATTTGCATGTCTTTAATTATTCCTAATGTTCACTTTTCCACACCTTTTAAAATTTCTGTTAAGGAAAAAATGCAAAACACGGAGAGTGCAATTAACCTCTTGAAATTGTCTTCTTGAAAGGTTGCCCTCAAAATTGAATTTTGGGGTCAATTTTCGACCCCAGGTTTGTTTCTGAGGGTAGGTGTCATTCACAGGATTGTAATGAGTGTGAATATTTAGTGACCATTAGCACTGGGTTTAAAGCTGCTGTTGTGGGAAACGGCCACAAGGCGGCAGCATTTCTCCATTCCCCAATCTGGTTACTAGGGCAGCAGAGCCTTTCTGGAAGTCCTGTTCCTAGGTTGTAAATTAAAATGGAATGTGTCAGGAGAAACCCCCATAAGTTTCTGTTACATTACTTCTTGTTCGTTGTTTTAGTTTTTTTAATCGGGGTAATGATTAGAATATTGTTTGTCCTAGGTGTACACAATCTGGTTCATTTGTGCATAACATATATATATATATATATTCATGTACAGATCCACTTCCCATGTAAATTGTTGCAGAGTGTTCCATAGACCTCCCTTGCTATATGGTCGTTCTTTTTGATATATATATTTAATAGGTATTTGTACACGTATGGTAACCGTAATCTTAATTTTTCCATTCCCCCCCTTTCCTTTTAGATAAGCATAGTTTGTTTTCTAAGTCTGTGAGTGTCTTTCTCTGTGGAAATATGTTCATTTGTGTCCGTTGTTAGATAACGCCTATAAGTGATATCATAGGATATGTCTTTTGCTTTCCGACTTACCTCATGTACTGTGATTATCTCTAGGCTCATCTGTGGTGCCTCAAAGAGCAGTGTTTCATTGTTTCCCATGGCAAATATTCCTTTTTGTACATGGACCACTTCTTTTTCCACTCATCTGGTGATGGGCATTTTGGTTGCTTCCGTGTCTTGGCTATTGTGAAAAGTCCTGCAGTGCAGCTGTTGAAGCCTGTGCCTTCTTGACTCTGGATTTCTCGGGTGAGAGGCTCAGCAGTGGGCCTGCTGAATGGAATGGTGGCTCAATTTTTTCATTTAAACGCAGCTCCTTTCTGTTCTCATTATTGGCTGTTACCACTTTACATCTCACCTGCAGCTAGAGGGTACACAGTTCTCTGAAACCCCTTCAGCATTTATTGTTTATAGACTTTTAGCTGATGGTGGTTGACACGTGTGAGTTGACACCTTTTTGGAGGTTAGATTTGCATGAGTCATATAATTCCTCATGTTGAGCTTTTATCCATTTTCCTCTTTTTTGAAAATGAGTGAGTCAAACTTACCCCTCCATACTATCTCCTTGAAAATTTGCCAGTTTTGAATTTGTTTGGCCATTCCCTACCTCCGCACAATTATTTAGGGCAGGTGTCCTTTACAGCCCTGAGTCCCTGTGAATGTTAAGTGACCATTAGCTGTGGGTTTAAAGCCACTCTTGTGGGAAACGGCCTCAAGGCGGCAGCATTTCTACATTTCCAACTCTGGGTTTTGGGGCAACAGAGCTTTCCTGGAGATCGTGTTAGTAAGCTGCAAATTAGAGTGGAATGTGCCAGCGCAAACCCCCAAGAGCTTATATCTCCTAAATTGTTGTTTGTTTTTTAAATTTAATTTTTATTAATTATCAGAGCAAATTTGATAAAAATGTAGATTCTCCTAGGTGTACCGTTTCTGGTTCATCCTATCAATGTATCTGTCTATTCCTCTTTGGATCCTTTCCCGTGGATGTCTTTATAGAGTGTTGAGTAGACCTGTCTGCGTATTCCATAGGTATTTCGTGATTCTATATTTCATAGGTATTAGTATATGTCTGTTAACCCCCATATCCTAATTCATACATTCCTTACTCCTTTCCATTTGGTTAAACATAATTTGGTTTTCTGAATCTATGCATGTCCTTCTCTTGCAAATTATTTCATGGGTATCAATTTTTAGGTAACACCTATAAGTGATGTCATAGGATGTCTGTCTTTCGGTTTCTTTCCTACTTCATGTTGGGTGATTATCTGTAGATGCTTCTATGGTGGTGCCAACGGCACTGTTCCATGCTTTTTCATGGCTAATATTCCATTGTGTACATGGACGACTTCTTCTTGGTGCATTTTTCTGTTGATGGACATTTTGGATTCTTCCAGGTCTTGGCTATGGTACATGTTGCTGCAGTGCAGGATTGCCAGCCTGTGTCTTTTTGATTCTGGTCTACTCAGGTGATAGGCCCATGAGTGGGCCCACCAGATCACATGGTAGCTCCATGTTTACCCTTAAACGCACCTCCATTCTGTTCTCACTACTGGCTGTTACCAGGTTACATCCCACCAGCAGCTAAAGGGTATGCAGTTCTCTAAAACCCCTTCAGCATTTACTCTTTGTAGACTGTTTTTGCTGATGATCATTCTGACCGCTGAGAGGTGAACGTTTTTGTACACTGGATCTGCATGTCTTTATTAATTCCTGATGTTCAGCCTTGTTCCATTCCCGATTTTGAACAAAAAAGAAAGACAGAAAAAGAAGCAGAAGCCAAATGTGCATAAATTATGCCTCTTGAAACTGTCGGTTTGAAATGTGGACGTCTTTTGAATTTTTTGGTCGATATACAACCCCAGGATTTGTTTTCAGGGCAGGTGTGATTTACAGGCCTTCAATTATTCTGAATATCCACTGACTATTAGCGCAGGGATTAAAGCGGCTGTTGTGTGAAACGCCCACAAGGTGGCAGCAGTTGTCCTTTACCATATCTGGTTACTAGGGCAACAGAGCCTCAATGGAAGTCGTGTTCTAGGTTGTAATTTAGAATGGAATGTGCCAGGAAAAAGCCCTTTATGTCTCACTACTTCTTGTTCGCATTTTTAATTTAATTTTTATTTTTATCACAGCAAGTTTGATTACAATGTTTGGCTTGTTCTAGGTGTGCAAGATGTGGTTCTTTTACACATAAACATATGTCTATTCTTCCTGGGATCCTTTTCCATGTACGTGATGACAGAATGTTGAGTAGTCTTCTCTTGGTATTCCATAGGTGTTTGGTGATTCTATATTTCACCTGTGTTTGTATATGTCTGTTAACCCGAATATCCTCATGTATCCAATCCTCACAAATTTCCATTGGTGAACCATAAGTTTGTTTAATGAGTCTGTGGTTGCCCTTCTCTGTGGAGATATCTTCACTGGTATCAGTTTATAGGTAACACCTATAAGTGATATCATACGATATGTGTCTTTCTCTTTCTGACGTACGACAAGTTGTGTGATTACGTCTAGACTCATCTACGGTGCTGCAAATGGCATTGTGTCCTTTTTTTCCTTGGCTAATATTCCGTGTGTACATGTACCAGTTCTTCTTTGTCCACTCATCTGTTGATGGACTTTTTGGTTGCTTCCATGTCTTGGCTATTGTAATGCTGCGGCAATGCACATTTGCCTGCCTGTGTCTTTCCAATTCTGTGTCCTTAGGTTATAGGCCCAGGAGTGGGCCTGCTGGATCATATGGTAGCAAAATGTTTACCTTGTAAAGGCACCTCCATTCTCTTCTCATTAGTGGCTCTTACCAGGTTACGTCCCACTTAAAGTTGAGGGGGTATGCACTACTCCACAACAACTTCAGCATTTATTGTTTGTAGTTTTTTTGCTGATGTTTATTCTGACTAGTGTGAGCTGATACCTCTTTGAGGCTGGATTTGCATGCGTCTCATAATCCCTTGAAATTGAGCTTTCTGGCATGTCCTTTTTTTCTTCAAACCGTGAGTACACCTTACCTCTTCAAATTGTTTTTGTGAAGTATGTGTGACATTAAGAAATAGTTTGGCCATTACCTCCCTCAAGACATTTTGAGGGCAGGTTTTATTTACAGCCCTCCAGTACTGGTGCCTATGAAGTGACCCTTAGCACAGGTTATAAAGGTGCTGTTGCAGGTAACGGCCAGAGGGCGGCAGCATTTCTGCTTTTCCCAATCTGGTAACTAGGGAAACAGACTTTCCTGGCAGTGGTGTTCCTCGGTTATGAATTAGAGTGGAATGTGCCCGGATAAACCCCCAAAGCTGATGTCTGCCTACATATGTTTGTTTTCTAAATTGAATTTATATTTTTTTATTGGAGTCATATTCTATTTTGTACATAGACCACTTCTTCTTTGTGCATTCCTCTGTTGATGGACATTTTCGTAGCTTCCAGGTGTTGGCTATGGTAAATATTGCTAGAGTGCAGGATTGCCAGCCTGTGTCTCTTTTTTTGTGGTATGTGGGCCTCACACTGCCGTGGCCCCTCCCATTGGAGAGCACAGGCTCCGGACGCGCAGGCCCAGCAGCCATAGCTCACGGGACAAACCGCTCCACGGCATGTTGGATTTTCCCGCACCGGGGCATGAACCCGTGTCCCCTGCATCGGTGGCGGACTCTCAACCAGTGCGCCACCAGTGAAGCCCAGCCTGTGTCTTTTTGATTCTCATCCTCTCAGGCGATAGGCCCAGCAGTGGGTATGCTTGATTGAATGGTAGCTCAGTATTTACCTTTTCAAGGCACCTCCTCTGTGTTTTCCTTACTGGTTCTTACCATGTCCCACGTTGAACCAAGGATACGCATTTCTCCACAACCCCTTCAGCATTTATTGTTTGCAGAAGTTTTGCTGATGGCCATTCTGACTGGTGTGAGCTGATCGGATTTTTGTAACTTGGATTTGCATGTCTTTAATTATTCCTAATGTTCACTTTTCCACACCTTTTAAAATTTCTGTTAAGGAAAAAATGCAAAACACGGAGAGTGCAATTAACCTCTTGAAATTGTCTTCTTGAAAGGTTGCCCTCAAAATTGAATTTTTGGGTCAATTTTCGACCCCAGGTTTGTTTCTGAGGGTAGGTGTCATTCACAGGATTGTAATGAGTGTGAATATTTAGTGACCATTAGCACTGGGTTTAAAGCTGCTGTTGTGGGAAACGGCCACAAGGCGGCAGCATTTCTCCATTCCCCAATCTGGTTACTAGGGCAGCAGAGCCTTTCTGGAAGTCCTGTTCCTAGGTTGTAAATTAAAATGGAATGTGTCAGGAGAAACCCCCATAAGTTTCTGTTACATTACTTCTTGTTCGTTGTTTTAGTTTTTTTAATCGGGGTAATGATTAGAATATTGTTTGTCCTAGGTGTACACAATCTGGTTCATTTGTGCATAACATATATATATATATATATATATATATATATATATATATATATATATATATATTCATGTACAGATCCACTTCCCATGTAAATTGTTGCAGAGTGTTCCATAGACCTCCCTTGCTATATGGTCGTTCTTTTTGATATATGTATTTAATAGGTATTTGTACACGTATGGTAACCGTAATCTTAATTTTTCCATTCCCCCCCTTTCCTTTTAGATAAGCATAGTTTGTTTTCTAAGTCTGTGAGTGTCTTTCTCTGTGGAAATATGTTCATTTGTGTCCGTTGTTAGATAACGCCTATAAGTGATATCATAGGATATGTCTTTTGCTTTCCGACTTACCTCATGTTCTGTGATTATCTCTAGGCTCATCTGTGGTGCCTCAAAGAGCAGTGTTTCATTGTTTCCCATGGCAAATATTCCTTTTTGTACATGGACCACTTCTTTTTCCACTCATCTGGTGATGGGCATTTTGGTTGCTTCCATGTCTTGGCTATTGTGAAAAGTCCTGCAGTGCAGCTGTTGAAGCCTGTGCCTTCTTGACTCTGGATTTCTCGGGTGAGAGGCTCAGCAGTGGGCCTGCTGAATGGAATGGTGGCTCAATTTTTTCATTTAAACGCAGCTCCTTTCTGTTCTCATTATTGGCTGTTACCACTTTACATCTCACCTGCAGCTAGAGGGTACACAGTTCTCTGAAACCCCTTCAGCATTTATTGTTTATAGACTTTTAGCTGATGGTGGTTGACACGTGTGAGTTGACACCTTTTTGGAGGTTAGATTTGCATGAGTCATATAATTCCTCATGTTGAGCTTTTATCCATTTTCCTCTTTTTTGAAAATGAGTGAGTCAACTTACCCCTCCATACTATCTCCTTGAAAATTTGCCAGTTTTGAATTTGTTTGGCCATTCCCTACCTCCGCACAATTATTTAGGGCAGGTGTCCTTTACAGCCCTGAGTCCCTGTGAATGTTAAGTGACCATTAGCTGTGGGTTTAAAGCCACTCTTGTGGGAAACGGCCTCAAGGCGGCAGCATTTCTACATTTCCAACTCTGGGTTTTTGGGCAACAGAGCTTTCCTGGAGATCGTGTTAGTAAGCTGCAAATTAGAGTGGAATGTGCCAGCGCAAACCCCCAAGAACTTATATCTCCTAAATTGTTGTTTGTTTTTTAAATTTAATTTTTATTAATTATCAGAGCAAATTTGATAAAAATGTAGATTCTCCTAGGTGTACCGTTTCTGGTTCATCCTATCAATGTATCTGTCTATTCCTCTTTGGATCCTTTCCCGTGGATGTCTTTATAGAGTGTTGAGTAGACCTGTCTGCGTATTCCATAGGTATTTCGTGATTCTATATTTCATAGGTATTAGTATATGTCTGTTAACCCCCATATCCTAATTCATACATTCCTTACTCCTTTCCATTTGGTTAAACATAATTTGGTTTTCTGAATCTATGCATGTCCTTCTCTTGCAAATTATTTCATGGGTATCAATTTTTAGGTAACACCTATAAGTGATGTCATAGGATGTCTGTCTTTCGGTTTCTTTCCTACTTCATGTTGGGTGATTATCTGTAGATGCTTCTATGGTGGTGCCAACGGCACTGTTCCATGCTTTTTCATGGCTAATATTCCATTGTGTACATGGACGACTTCTTCTTGGTGCATTTTTCTGTTGATGGACATTTTGGATTCTTCCAGGTCTTGGCTATGGTACATGTTGCTGCAGTGCAGGATTGCCAGCCTGTGTCTTTTTGATTCTGGTCTACTCAGGTGATAGGCCCATGAGTGGGCCCACCAGATCACATGGTAGCTCCATGTTTACCCTTAAACGCACCTCCATTCTGTTCTCACTACTGGCTGTTACCAGGTTACATCCCACCAGCAGCTAAAGGGTATGCAGTTCTCTAAAACCCCTTCAGCATTTACTCTTTGTAGACTGTTTTTGCTGATGATCATTCTGACAGCTGAGAGGTGAACGTTTTTGTACACTGGATCTGCATGTCTTTATTAATTCCTGATGTTCAGCCTTGTTCCATTCCCGATTTTGAACAAAAAAGAAAGACAGAAAAAGAAGCAGAAGCCAAATGTGCATAAATTATGCCTCTTGAAACTGTCGGTTTGAAATGTGGACGTCTTTTGAATTTTTTGGTCGATATACAACCCCAGGATTTGTTTTCAGGGCAGGTGTGATTTACAGGCCTTCAATTATTCTGAATATCCACTGACTATTAGCGCAGGGATTAAAGCTGCTGTTGTGTGAAACGCCCACAAGGTGGCAGCAGTTGTCCTTTACCATATCTGGTTACTAGGGCAACAGAGCCTCAATGGAAGTCGTGTTCTAGGTTGTAATTTAGAATGGAATGTGCCAGGAAAAAGCCCTTTATGTCTCACTACTTCTTGTTCGCATTTTTAATTTAATTTTTATTTTTATCACAGCAAGTTTGATTACAATGTTTGGCTTGTTCTAGGTGTGCAAGATGTGGTTCTTTTACACATAAACATATGTCTATTCTTCCTGGGATCCTTTTCCATGTACGTGATGACAGAATGTTGAGTAGTCTTCTCTTGGTATTCCATAGGTGTTTGGTGATTCTATATTTCACCTGTGTTTGTATATGTCTGTTAACCCGAATATCCTCATGTATCCAATCCTCACAAATTTCCATTGGTGAACCATAAGTTTGTTTAATGAGTCTGTGGTTGCCCTTCTCTGTGGAGATATCTTCACTGGTATCAGTTTATAGGTAACACCTATAAGTGATATCATCCGATATGTGTCTTTCTCTTTCTGACGTACGACAAGTTGTGTGATTACGTCTAGACTCATCTACGGTGCTGCAAATGGCATTGTGTCCTTTTTTTCCTTGGCTAATATTCCGTGTGTACATGTACCAGTTCTTCTTTGTCCACTCATCTGTTGATGGACTTTTTGGTTGCTTCCATGTCTTGGCTATTGTAATGCTGCGGCAATGCACATTTGCCTGCCTGTGTCTTTCCAATTCTGTGTCCTTAGGTTATAGGCCCAGGAGTGGGCCTGCTGGATCATATGGTAGCAAAATGTTTACCTTGTAAAGGCACCTCCATTCTCTTCTCATTAGTGGCTCTTACCAGGTTGCGTCCCACTTAAAGTTGAGGGGGTATGCACTACTCCACAGCAACTTCAGCATTTATTGTTTGTAGTTTTTTGCTGATGTTTATTCTAACTAGTGTGAGCTGATACCTCTTTGAGGCTGGATTTGCATGCGTCTCATAATCCCTTGAAATTGAGCTTTCTGGCATGTCCTTTTTTTCTTCAAACCGTGAGTACACCTTACCTCTTCAAATTGTTTTTGTGAAGTATGTGTGACATTAAGAAATAGTTTGGCCATTACCTCCCTCAAGACATTTTGAGGGCAGGTTTTATTTACAGCCCTCCAGTACTGGTGCCTATGAAGTGACCCTTAGCACAGGTTATAAAGGTGCTGTTGCAGGTAACGGCCAGAGGGCGGCAGCATTTCTGCTTTTCCCAATCTGGTAACTAGGGAAACAGACTTTCCTGGCAGTGGTGTTCCTCGGTTATAAATTAGAGTGGAATGTGCCCGGATAAACCCCCAAAGCTGATGTCTGCCTACATATGTTTGTTTTCTAAATTGAATTTATATTTTTTTATTGGAGTCATATTCTATTTTGTACATAGACCACTTCTTCTTTGTGCATTCCTCTGTTGATGGACATTTTCGTAGCTTCCAGGTGTTGGCTATGGTAAATATTGCTAGAGTGCAGGATTGCCAGCCTGTGTCTCTTTTTTTTTGTGGTATGTGGGCCTCACACTGCCGTGGCCCCTCCCATTGGAGAGCACAGGCTCCGGATGCGCAGGCCCAGCAGCCATAGCTCACGGGACAAGCCGCTCCACGGCATGTTGGATTTTCCCGCACCGGGGCATGAACCCGTGTCCCCTGCATCGGTGGCGGACTCTCAACCAGTGCGCCACCAGTGAAGCCCAGCCTGTGTCTTTTTGATTCTCATCCTCTCAGGCGATAGGCCCAGCAGTGGGTATGCTTGATTGAATGGTAGCTCAGTATTTACCTTTTCAAGGCACCTCCTCTGTGTTTTCCTTACTGGTTCTTACCATGTCCCACGTTGAACCAAGGATACGCATTTCTCCACAACCCCTTCAGCATTTATTGTTTGCAGAAGTTTTGCTGATGGCCATTCTGACTGGTGTGAGCTGATCGGATTTTTGTAACTTGGATTTGCATGTCTTTAATTATTCCTAATGTTCACTTTTCCACACCTTTTAAAATTTCTGTTAAGGAAAAAATGCAAAACACGGAGAGTGCAATTAACCTCTTGAAATTGTCTTCTTGAAAGGTTGCCCTCAAAATTGAATTTTGGGGTCAATTTTCGACCCCAGGTTTGTTTCTGAGGGTAGGTGTCATTCACAGGATTGTAATGAGTGTGAATATTTAGTGACCATTAGCACTGGGTTTAAAGCTGCTGTTGTGGGAAACGGCCACAAGGCGGCAGCATTTCTCCATTCCCCAATCTGGTTACTAGGGCAGCAGAGCCTTTCTGGAAGTCCTGTTCCTAGGTTGTAAATTAAAATGGAATGTGTCAGGAGAAACCCCCATAAGTTTCTGTTACATTACTTCTTGTTCATTGTTTTAGTTTTTTTAATCGGGGTAATGATTAGAATATTGTTTGTCCTAGGTGTACACAATCTGGTTCATTTGTGCATAAGATATATATATATATATATATATATATATATATATATATATATATATATATTCCTGTACAGATCCACTTCCCATGTAAATTGTTGCAGAGTGTTCCATAGACCTCCCTTGCTATATG